>NW_028270185.1:17290315-17657815 GCF_037043375.1 Chiloscyllium plagiosum | reverse complement strand
GCACAGAACAAGAAATAAACTAGTTTCCTGAAATACAATATACTTATTTCTTCACACTTACACCATTTTACATCAGAACTTCAGAGTAAAGTAAGGATTTAGCTTACTGCATTGCAGTGAAATGAATGCAATGAAATTAAATTGTTATACAAGGTTTGAACAGGGCCTTTATGAGTGAAGTGAAATGTGTTAGAGCTCATGCACTGACTGCTAATCACCTATGACAAGGGATTTAAAATGGTTTATAAAAGGGGCACAGCAACAAAACCACAGATCAGTAGACACACCAACATACCCATTTGTCCAGATCAAGAGGCTTGCATAGCAGATAAAAAAAATGAAAATCAGAAAAAGTATATTATTTTCAACTTGCACTACTTTTTAGACTATCCCCACTTTCCCCTGGCTAGTCCAATTTCTAACAGTAATTTTGATGACACAGTGATCTAAAATAAAGCAGATTATACATTAGGTCAAATTAAACAGTAAAGTATAAGATCTTGTGGCCAAAATTAGTGGTTGTGGTTGATGCAATAATCATAGAACATTTTGGAATGCTAATCACTAGATATGGAGACATTTTATGTCCTTTTAATTGTTACAGGTGGGGAAGCAAAATAACTTCTTAATTACTAACCACGTTCAGAAATATTTTCTTAAATGCAGTTTGCTATGAAGAAATAAAAATGATGACATGAACTGTAATGACCAAACACACACTCTTTTTGTTACTTCCCTTTTCTGAACTAGAGCAGCTTCAATCTTATGGTTTCAGATAAAGTCAACTTGTTACTTAACATTTATTGATTCGTAGTCCTGCTCATGCAATATACAGTTACTTGAAAATATCCAAAAATATAGTAATGTTTTGCAGTGAAATTAATAAAATTTACCAGTTGTGCATACATCTGGGTTCCCTGCACGTAACAAATTTTCCAGTTGCTTTTTATCTATATTTTTAACCAATGTAATTCAAAACGTACTGTTCCTTGCAAATATCAGCCAACATCAAACTGTTGGGAGATAATATCATAGCTGTAACATTACCAGAATAGTAATACAGAAGCCTGGACTACACCTTACCTGTCTGAAACACTTACTGTGCATGTGACTCCAATCTGACTCCATGTGGTTGTCTCTTACCTACCCTGTGGACAGCCACTCAGTTTCAGAAGGCTCATAAACATGCAAGGAAAATAAGGGCAATAAATGCTGGCCTTGCTAGTAACCCTCATATCCCAAAAGATCTACTTGGATCAATCATATTTGCTGATTGAACAGTAAAACATTATGTGAAAGTCTCAACTGAATGAATTTAATTTTGATTTTACACCCAGAAGGGCAGCACAATTGCTATGTATCAACTATGACAACTGAGACACAGAATGGTATTTAACCAATGACAGGTGTTACAAATCAAAATTATTTGGTGTAAAATTTTTCATCATTCAAATTATAGCAAATAATTCTCAATATTGGTTTAAAGAAATAATGATGTTACCTCTAAAGTGAGCCAATGTGGCTCAGCCCCACTGATCAAGATCAGAAACCCAATTTCAGTTCAATCTTGATTAAACAAGAAAAGTACTTCTCTCTGGAGGAGTTTTATGTGCAAACTTCTGGGCCAGAAGCTCTCTCAAAGGGAGCAAATCAAGTCCAGTGAAGAAATCCAAGCAGACAGCAACAAAGTGAATCAAAACAAGAAACCACACACTTCTTCACAACAATTCCAGATATACTTTGGGATTAAAAGGTTTTCAAGCTACTTTCATAGACACTGGTGAACACAAATATGCAAAATCAATGAAGTGGGGTACTAGTTCGGGTAGGGTGTGCTCTGCTGAGTGGGCATGGGGCTAGGGTGTCAAGTGGGTGAACAGATGCGATGCTGGGTGGGGAAGGGGCTCCTGTGCCAGGTGGGCAAGGATTTAGGGTGCTGGATGGGAAGAGGGTGGGGTGCTAAGGCAGGTTGGTAGGTGAGTGCTTGGAGAGATCAGGGGTATCAGGTTAGGCGTGCAAGGAGTTGAATGAGGTCAGATCAAAAGGCGTAAATGGGTAGGGTCAAGTGTCATTGGGATTCAAAGAGGAGCAGTCAGTTTAATTATTACCCAGGAATTAAAACATGTTGTAATACAGTTAACATCTTCTGAGTAACTACAATATTAAACAAAGTCAAGTGGAACCCTCTCAAGTTAACAACTCTAATTCAGAGTTGGGGACTTCACTGGAGGTTTCCAGGTGCCAGGTAATGGCCTAAAGGAAGTTTTAATTTTCGATCTATTCTCAGGGAGTAAGCAGTCAACAACATCAAAACATCCACATGGTTCCGAGGCACAACTCCTATTTATGTTTCTGTAATGACCATCCGCCCATCAGAAATTTGGGGCCAATAATACCAAAATAACTATAAGCTTGACTCAGGGCCTCCAACACAGCAGGCAAGCAGACCTTTTGCAGTCAAGACCAAAGACATAGAAAATAGGAACATGTGGAGGCCATTCAGCACTTTCATCCCGCTCTGCCATTCATTATACGATCGTGGCTGAATCATCTAACTCAGTATCCTGTTCCTGCTTGTGCCTCATACCCTTTGATGCTTTTAGCCCCAACAACTATATGAGAGTTCCAGACCAGAGGCCGGCGAGGGGAAGTAGTCCCAGAGTGGAGCCTGGCGAGGGGAAGCAGAGCCAGAGTGGAGCCTGGCGAGGGGAAGCAGTCCCAGAGTGGAGCCTGGCGAGGGGAAGCAGTCCCAGAGCGGAGGCTGGCGAGGGGAAGCAGTTCCAGAGTGGAGCCTGGCGAGGGGAAGCAGAGCCAGAGTGGAGCCTGGCGAGGGGAAGCAGAGCCAGAGTGGAGCCTGGCGAGGGGAAGCAGTCCCAGAGTGGAGCCTGGCGTGGGGAAGCAGTCCCAGAGTGGAGCCTGGCGAGGGGAAGCAGTCCCAGAGTGGAGCCTGGCGAGGGGAAGCAGTCCCAGAGTGGAGCCTGGCGAGGGGAAGCAGTCCCAGAGTGGAGCCTGGCGAGGGGAAGCAGTCCCAGAGTGGAGCCTGGCGAGGGGAAGCAGTCCCAGAGTGGAGCCTGGCGAGGGGAAGCAGTCCCAGAGCGGAGGCTGGCGAGGGGAAGCAGTTCCAGAGTGGAGCCTGGCGAGGGGAAGCAGTCCCAGAGCGGAAGCTGGCGAGGGGAAGCAGTCCCAGAGCGGAGCCTGGCGAGGGGAAGCAGTCCCAGAGTGGAGCCTGGCGAGGGGAAGCAGTCCCAGAGTGGAGCCTGGCGAGGGGAAGCAGTCCCAGAGCGGAGGCTGGCGAGGGGAAGCAGTCCCAGAGCGGAGCCTGGCGAGGGGAAGCAGTCCCAGAGCGGAGCCTGGCGAGGGGAAGCAGTCCCAGAGTGGAGGCCGGGAAGGGGAAACAGTCCAGAGCAGAGGCCGGCGAGGGGAAACAGTCCCAGAGTGGAGGGCGGCGAGGGGAGGCAATCCCAGAGCAGAGCCTGGCGAGGGGAAGTAGTCCCAGAGCGAAGGCCGGTGAGGGGAGTCAATCCCAGAGCGGAGCCTGGCGAGGGGAAGTAGTTCCAGAGCGGAGCCTGGCGAGGGGAAGCAGTCCCAGAGGGGAGGCCGGCGAGGGGAGGTAATCCCAGAGCGGAGACCGGCAAGGGGAAGTAGTTCCAGAGCGGAGCCTGGCGAGGGGAAGTAGTTCCAGAGCGGAGCCTGGCGAGGGGAAGCAGTCCCAGAGCGGAGCCTGGCGAGGGGAAGCAATCCCGGAGCGGAGCCTGGCGAGGGGAAGCAGTCCCAGAGGGGAGGCCAGCGAGGGGAAACTGTCCCGGAGCGGAGCCTGGCGAGGGGAAGCAGTCCCAGAGTGGAGCCTGGCGAGGGGAAGCAGTCCCAGAGCGGAGCCTGGCGAGGGGAAGCAGTCCCAGAGCGGAGCCTGGCGAGGGGAAGCAGTCACAGAGTGGAGCCTGGCGAGGGGAAGCAGTCCCAGAGTGGAGGATGGCGAGGGGAAGCAGTCCCAGAGCGGAGCCTGGCGGGGGGAAGCAGTCCCAGAGTGGAGGATGGCGAGGGGAAGCAGTCCCAGAGCAGAGGCTGGCGTGGGGAAGCAGTTCCAGAGTGGGGGCCGGCGTGGGGAAGCAGTCCCAGAGCGGAGCCTGGCGAGGGGAAGCAGTCCCAGAGTGGAGGACGGCAGGGGGAGCAGTCCCAGAGTGGAGGATGGCGAGGGGAAGCAGTCCCAGAGCGGAGCCTGGCGAGGGGAAGCAGTCCCAGAGCGGAGGCTGGCGTGGGGAAGCAGTTCCAGAGCGGGGGCCGGCGTGGGGAAGCAGTCACAGAGTGGAGGATAGCGAGGGGAAGCAGTCCCAGAGTGGAGGATGGCGAGGGGAAGCAGTCCCAGAGTGGAGGATGGCGAGGGGAAGCAGTCCCAGAGTGGAGGATAGCGAGGGGAAGCAGTCCCAGAGTGGAGGATGGCGAGGGGAAGCAGTCCCAGAGTGGAGGATGGCGAGGGGAAGCAGTCCCATAGTGGAGCCTGGCGAGGGGAAGCAGTCCCAGAGCGGAGGATGGCGTGGGGAAGCAGTCACAGAGTGGAGGCTGGCGTGGGGAAGCAGTTCCAGAGTGGAGCCTGGCGAGGGGAAGCAGTCCCAGAGTGGAGGATGGCGAGGGGAAGCAGTCCCAGAGTGGAGGATGGCGAGGGGAAGCAGTCCCAGAGTGGAGGATGGCGAGGGGAAGCAGTCCCAGAGCGGAGGCTGGCGTGGGGAAGCAGTTCCAGAGTGGAGCCTGGCGAGGGGAAGCAGTCCCAGAGCGGAGGCTGGCGTGGGGAAGCAGTTCCAGAGTGGAGCCTGGCGTGGGGAAGCAGTCCCAGAGTGGAGGATGGCGAGGGGAAGCAGTCCCAGAGCGGAGGCTGGCGTGGGGAAGCAGTTCCAGAGTGGAGCCTGGCGTGGGGAAGCAGTCCCAGAGTGGAGCCTGGCGTGGGGAAGCAGTTCCAGAGTGGAGCCTGGTGAGGGGAAGCAGTCCCAGAGCGGAGGCTGGCGTGGGGAAGCAGTTCCAGAGTGGAGCCTGGCGTGGGGAAGCAGTCCCAGAGTGGAGCCTGGCGAGGGGAAGCAGTCCCAGAGTGGAGCCTGGCGAGGGGAAGCAGTCCCAGAGCGGAGGCTGGCGAGGGGAAGCAGTTCCAGAGTGGAGCCTGGCGAGGGGAAGCAGTCCCAGAGCGGAAGCTGGCGAGGGGAAGCAGTCCCAGAGCGGAGCCTGGCGAGGGGAAGCAGTCCCAGAGTGGAGCCTGGCGAGGGGAAGCAGTCCCAGAGTGGAGCCTGGCGAGGGGAAGCAGTCCCAGAGCGGAGGCTGGCGAGGGGAAGCAGTCCCAGAGCGGAGCCTGGCGAGGGGAAGCAGTCCCAGAGCGGAGCCTGGCGAGGGGAAGCAGTCCCAGAGTGGAGGCCGGGAAGGGGAAACAGTCCAGAGCAGAGGCCGGCGAGGGGAAACAGTCCCAGAGTGGAGGGCGGCGAGGGGAGGCAATCCCAGAGCAGAGCCTGGCGAGGGGAAGTAGTCCCAGAGCGAAGGCCGGTGAGGGGAGTCAATCCCAGAGCGGAGCCTGGCGAGGGGAAGTAGTTCCAGAGCGGAGCCTGGCGAGGGGAAGCAGTCCCAGAGGGGAGGCCGGCGAGGGGAGGTAATCCCAGAGCGGAGACCGGCAAGGGGAAGTAGTTCCAGAGCGGAGCCTGGCGAGGGGAAGTAGTTCCAGAGCGGAGCCTGGCGAGGGGAAGCAGTCCCAGAGCGGAGCCTGGCGAGGGGAAGCAATCCCGGAGCGGAGCCTGGCGAGGGGAAGCAGTCCCAGAGGGGAGGCCAGCGAGGGGAAACTGTCCCGGAGCGGAGCCTGGCGAGGGGAAGCAGTCCCAGAGTGGAGCCTGGCGAGGGGAAGCAGTCCCAGAGCGGAGCCTGGCGAGGGGAAGCAGTCCCAGAGCGGAGCCTGGCGAGGGGAAGCAGTCACAGAGTGGAGCCTGGCGAGGGGAAGCAGTCCCAGAGTGGAGGATGGCGAGGGGAAGCAGTCCCAGAGCGGAGCCTGGCGGGGGGAAGCAGTCCCAGAGTGGAGGATGGCGAGGGGAAGCAGTCCCAGAGCAGAGGCTGGCGTGGGGAAGCAGTTCCAGAGTGGGGGCCGGCGTGGGGAAGCAGTCCCAGAGCGGAGCCTGGCGAGGGGAAGCAGTCCCAGAGTGGAGGACGGCAGGGGGAGCAGTCCCAGAGTGGAGGATGGCGAGGGGAAGCAGTCCCAGAGCGGAGCCTGGCGAGGGGAAGCAGTCCCAGAGCGGAGGCTGGCGTGGGGAAGCAGTTCCAGAGCGGGGGCCGGCGTGGGGAAGCAGTCACAGAGTGGAGGCTGGCGAGGGGAAGCAGTCCCAGAGTGGAGGATAGCGAGGGGAAGCAGTCCCAGAGTGGAGGATGGCGAGGGGAAGCAGTCCCAGAGTGGAGGATGGCGAGGGGAAGCAGTCCCAGAGTGGAGGATAGCGAGGGGAAGCAGTCCCAGAGTGGAGGATGGCGAGGGGAAGCAGTCCCAGAGTGGAGGATGGCGAGGGGAAGCAGTCCCATAGTGGAGCCTGGCGAGGGGAAGCAGTCCCAGAGCGGAGGATGGCGTGGGGAAGCAGTCACAGAGTGGAGGCTGGCGTGGGGAAGCAGTTCCAGAGTGGAGCCTGGCGAGGGGAAGCAGTCCCAGAGTGGAGGATGGCGAGGGGAAGCAGTCCCAGAGTGGAGGATGGCGAGGGGAAGCAGTCCCAGAGTGGAGGATGGCGAGGGGAAGCAGTCCCAGAGCGGAGGCTGGCGTGGGGAAGCAGTTCCAGAGTGGAGCCTGGCGAGGGGAAGCAGTCCCAGAGCGGAGGCTGGCGTGGGGAAGCAGTTCCAGAGTGGAGCCTGGCGTGGGGAAGCAGTCCCAGAGTGGAGGATGGCGAGGGGAAGCAGTCCCAGAGCGGAGGCTGGCGTGGGGAAGCAGTTCCAGAGTGGAGCCTGGCGTGGGGAAGCAGTCCCAGAGTGGAGCCTGGCGTGGGGAAGCAGTTCCAGAGTGGAGCCTGGTGAGGGGAAGCAGTCCCAGAGCGGAGGCTGGCGTGGGGAAGCAGTTCCAGAGTGGAGCCTGGCGTGGGGAAGCAGTCCCAGAGTGGAGCCTGGCGTGGGGAAGCAGTCCCAGAGCGGAGGCTGGCGTGGGGAAGCAGTCCCAGAGTGGAGGATGGCGAGGGGAAGCAGTCCTAGAGTGGAGCCTGGCGTGGGGAAGCAGTCCCAGAGTGGAGCCTGGCGTGGGGAAGCAGTCCCAGAGCGGAGGCTGGCGTGGGGAAGCAGTCCCATAGTGGAGCCTGGCGTGGGGAAGCAGTTCCAGAGTGGAGCCTGGCGAGGGGAAGCAGTCCCAGAGCGGAGGCTGGCGTGGGGAAGCAGTTCCAGAGTGGAGCCTGGCGTGGGGAAGCAGTCCCAGAGCGGAGGCTGGCGTGGGGAAGCAGTCCCATAGTGGAGCCTGGCGTGGGGAAGCAGTTCCAGAGTGGAGCCTGGCGAGGGGAAGCAGTCCCAGAGCGGAGGCTGGCGTGGGGAAGCAGTTCCAGAGTGGAGCCTGGCGTGGGGAAGCAGTCCCAGAGCGGAGGCTGGCGTGGGGAAGCAGTCCCATAGTGGAGCCTGGCGTGGGGAAGCAGTTCCAGAGTGGAGCCTGGCGAGGGGAAGCAGTCCCAGAGCGGAGGCTGGCGTGGGGAAGCAGTTCCAGAGTGGAGCCTGGCGAGGGGAAGCAGTTCCAGAGTGGAGCCTGGCGTGGGGAAGCAGTCCCAGAGCGGAGGCTGGCGTGGGGAAGCAGTCCCAGAGTGGAGCCTGGCGTGGGGAAGCAGTCCCAGAGCGGAGGCTGGCGTGGGGAAGCAGTCCCAGAGCGGAGCCTGGCGTGGGGAAGCAGTCCCAGAGTGGAGCCTGGCGAGGGGAAGCAGTCCCAGAGCGGAGCCTGGCGAGGGGAAGCAGTCCCAGAGTGGAGCCTGGCGTGGGGAAGCAGTCCCAGAGCGGAGGCTGGCGTGGGGAAGCAGTCCCAGAGCGGAGGATGGCGAGGGGAAGCAGTCCTAGAGTGGAGCCTGGCGTGGGGAAGCAGTCCCAGAGTGGAGCCTGGCGTGGGGAAGCAGTTACAGAGCGGGGGCCGGCGAGGGGAGGCCGTCGAGGGGACGCAATCCCCAAGGGGAAACCGACATGGGGAAAACAGTCCAGAGAAACCCTACCTTGGAGCATTGACAATCAGTGCAGAGCAGAGACAGTTGTTGGCCTGGGTCTGGTGCAGTGTGAATGGGGGCTCCTGTGCTGAGTTACTGCAATGTAATGTTTATCCTTTTCACTAACTTCTATTATGAATCACTGTAAAATAATGCAACTACTTTGTTTTTTATTCTTCTTTTGAATCTAAGATTTGTACCTATGCACTGAGTACCTAAGATGACACCATAAGGTGAGACATTGTCAAACTTTTCACTGTACTTCTGTACTGGAGCGAACGTGACAGTAAAGGATACTCTAATTCTATATTTCTTTCTTGAACACAGTATGTATTTTGGCCTGAACTACTTTCTATGGCAGAAAATTCCAAAGGCTCATCAATCTATATGAAGAATTTTCTCCTCATCTCAGTCCTAAATGACCTACCTCATATCCTTACACTGTGACTCCTCGTTCTAGATTCCCCAGAGATTGGAAACATCCTTCTTGCACTTATCCATTCTAGAATTTTATAGGGTTCTATGACATCCCCTCTCCTTCTTGTAAACTCAAATGAATATAATCCTAAATGATTCAATCCATCTCTCTTCACCTGTCAGTCTGCTTTCCAGGTATCAGTACACGTTTAAAACATAAAATTGAGCCTCTTTTATTCTTCTGTGGATTGTGGGCTTGCTAAGTCATTGCAGAGGGTAGTTAAGAGTCAATGGTATTGATGTGGGTGTAGGCCAGATCGGGTAAGGATGGCAAATTTCTTTCCCTAAAGGACATCAGTGAACCAGACGGGTTTTTAACAACAATGATAGTTGCTATATGTTAGGCTCTTACGTATTAATTGAATTCAAAGTCCACCAGATGCCTCTGGATTACTGGCCCAGTAACATTACCACTACACCACCATGCTTTAATCCCAAACAGCTACCTGCAAGGAATACATCACTTTTTACCAGTTTTATTATTTCACTGATACATCAATGTAAATAGTACAGTACTTACAGATAACTAGACACATTTAAACTTTATTTGAAACCACAGTGAAAGAAGTGTTAACTAACAGTGCCTTGACGTATAAGCATGAATTGATGACTGTGACATATTCAGCATGCTCAATGAAAGATGTTTAGAAATGGAATACAGAAGATTCAAAGTCTTTGAAAAGAAAATCAGTTAAGAGTAATATCTTGAATTACACAGAGCATGTACCACTAAAAAGTCGTAACTTTTTTCAATTATTAAACAATAGATTCAGTAGGGCAACCTAGGCTGAATAATTTCAAACCATGTAGTAACTGCTTACCTAAAGAGGATCTTCACTGCATAAAAATACAGCTTGGTTTGATGAGTCAGCATATACTAAGCATGCAAATAAATGTTGGCATGACATTGCAGACAAGCAATACAGGTAGTTCTTCGATAATACGATGGTTGTGTTCTTGTGCAACCCCGCGTTATAGAAAAACTAGTTTAGAAACAGCACTTAAAGTGTTGGCGATGTTATCGCGTTACAACCAACTGATGTTTTGAAAGTTCGCACTTTAGAAAGAGTGTCCCCAATTCATCAATCACATTACAACGAATTCGCATTAACGAAACATGTTACAACAGAACAGTGAGATAGTCTCCGTAATAAAGGTCTAGAATTTGTAAAATCGTACAAGCTCATATTGGACTCATAATCAATTGAAACTAACTAGCCATTTAATAATCGCCCCCCCCTCTTTTTCAAAACTATATACTTGCAAGATTTAATCAGACGAGTAAGCTGTTGCTATGGAAGAATAAAGGTGATGGACTTCATTCAGGCATGTATGTAAATCTATTTCAACAATAATAAACATTCATTTAGACCTTTCCCAAAAGAATTACATCAGGTACAGGTGAAATACATTCTTCCATCAAGAGCTAAAAGAGAAGGGAACCAAAGTCAGACCTCCAGGGCAATACAGAATATTATGTAACAAAAGAAATTGAAGGAAATTATCTGATGATTTATCTGTATGCGATGGTCATGCTTCACTGGTGTGTTCTGCTGGAAAACAAGCCTCTCTTTTCTTGGAGTTGTCACAAAAATTAAAGATTTTATCAAAGTATGGAAAGGTTTCCCATTTTAACTTCTGTTTAGACCCGAACAAACAGAAAACATGGACCAGGTTTCTGTATTTACCAGGAATTACTATTTGTTACAAACAAGTGAATTCTAGCTACAGATTAACAATATGAATTGTCAACATGTACTCTAATCACATTAGAATACTCCCCCGAGATATACATATAGGCAAACACCAGACAAAAAATATTATGTTATGGATTGAGGGAAAAGCTGGGAATGCAGTTCAATGGCTCCTATCACACGGTTTATCAAAATGATCTTTCAGTTACCAGGACGTGCTATTCTTCAATCTCTCTTCCCCAGATTGTTTCATTTCCTTGCAGCAAGCACGGACTGATTGTAAACTATTGCTTTTAACCAACTAGTGAGCGTTTCTAGTAATACTGTTCACACTCACAAGCTGTTCAGCTACCCAGAAGCTAACCCCCATCGTTCTTGTCAGGCAGAGGACAAACCCCTCCAATGGTTGAATATCACATCACTGTAAAATCATAAAAGCATATGAAATAGGAACTTGGTTAGTATTCAGTCCATCCAGCCTGCATTCACCATTCAATAGGATCATGACTGTTCTAACATTCCTCAAGTCCACTTTCCTGCCCCTTCCCCATCACCCTTGATTCCCCGATTGATCGACAATCCAGCTCAGTCTTAAAGTCTAGCTCCACAGCTCTGAGGCAAGAAATTCCAAAAACCCACGACCCTCAGAGAAAAATTTCTTATGTCTTAAACTGAAGAACTGTTATTCTGATACTGTCTTCTGGTCCTAGACTCACCTACGAGGGGAAAACTCCTCAGAATTTATCCTGTCAAGCCCCTGAAGAATCTACATGTTTCAATTATATCACCGCATACTTTTAAACTCCAGTGAGTACAGCCCCAACCTGTTCAACCTTTGCTCATAAGACAATACTTTCATTCCAAGGACCATCCCAATGAACCTTCTCTGAACTGCCTCCAATGAAACTTATATGATTCCTTAAATAAAGGGAACCAAAACTGTTCACAGTACTCCTGAAGTGATCTCAAAACCTTGTACGGTTGCAATAAGACTTCCCCACTTATAGTCCAACTCCCTTGAAACAAGGGCCAACATTCCATCAGGCTTCCTGACGCTGCATCTGTGTGCTAGCTTTCTACCTAAGTACTGTCAAGTCCTTTTGTGTTGCGGCTTTCCGCCATTTTCCTCCATTGAAATAATATCGTTCTCTTGTTCTCACTTCCACATTATATTCCACTTGACAACTTGTGTGCCTTATAGATAGATAAGATATAGATACACACGTTTTGCCTCCCTCCTTTTTTGTGTAGAGGTGCCAGATAGACAGTTTTCCAATCCTCTGGTACATCTCCAGATCCAGGGACATTTGGAAAACTACAACCACTGTAGCCACTATCTTGTAGCTATCTCTCTTACAACTTGAGGATGCAAGCCATCAGGGCCAGAGAACTTCTCCCTCTAGCCACGTTAGTATATCCAATACTACTTCTCTGGTGATGGAGATGGTGCTTAATTCTCCCATCTACTCTTTAATATTAATGGGATGTTTGAAGTATCTTTCACTGTAAAGACTGACATAAAGCACCTACTAAACTCCTGTCATTTCCTGCTCCCCATAACCATCGTCCCAGGCTTATTTTGTAAGGGATCCACATTCACTTTGACCTTCTCTCTTCCTTTTTAACTATTTAGAAGCTCAAATAGTCTTTTTTGTATATTCCTTGCTAGTTTGCCCTCATGGTTTACTTTTTCTCTTTGTAAAATCTTTTTAACCCTCTTTTGCTGGATTCCGAATTTATCAGTGTCTTTAGGGCTTTTGCTATTTCCAATTTGATTAAACGAATCAACACTAATATTAAAGTCACCCATATTTATTGCTCTATTCTTTGTACATGTTCCTATTATTTGCTAATTTATAGCGTTTCCTCCACAGTGGCTACTGTTTGGGGGTTTGCATACTCCTCCTAATGACTTCTTTCCCTTGCTGTTTTTTAACCTCTGCCCGTACAACCTATATGTCATCCAAGCTTAGAACATCTCTCACAACTGTCCTCATTTCATTTCTTAAGTGCTACCAGGCACCTTTTCCAACCGCCTTGTCTTTCCAAAAGATCAAATATCCCTAAACGTTAGCTCTCAGTTTTGACCTCCTTGTAACTATGTTTCCGTAATGACTAGGAATCATAATCATTTACTCAATTTGCACTCACAGTTTGTCTACCTTATTCCGAATGCTCATGCATTAAGATACAAAGCCTTTAAATTTGTTCTAATATCAAATTCCCCCACAATTTTATGTTTCCTTAGTATAATAATGACATTCATAGATTCTGCCCTGTACTTGATAACAATCAGCCCCATTACAACCTGCAATCTGAATGTTTATCTTTGAGTTTCTTATTCTCCATGCAATTGAATCCAGCCCCTTATTTGGTTTGAATCCCTGTATACAACCCTAATTTGCAACCGGCCACAATTCTGGTACCAAATTGATTCAGGTGGAACCCATCCCATCAAACAGCTTCCTCCTTTCCCCCATACTATTGTCAACTATCCTATGAACTTTAACACATTTCTCCCACCAATCGCTGAACCACGCATTTATCCCTTTAATCTTGTTGACCCTGTGCCAATTAGCATGTGGCTCAGGCCTTTACTGATTGTATTTTAATTTAGCCCCTAACTGCTCATATTCCCTCTGCAGAACTCTTTCAACCAATACTGCTGGTACCTACATGGAACATGACAACTGGATCCTTCCCCTCCCACTCCAAGCTCCTCTGCAACCCAACGAAGATATCCTGAACCCAAGCATCAGCCAGACAACACAACCTTTGGGACTACCGATTCTGGTCAGAGAACAGCAGCTAGTCCCCTGACTAGATAGTAACAACATTTCTCTTTTCTCCACTCACTCGAATAGCTCCCTGTAACATGGTACTATGGCTAGTTTGCTTATTCTGCCTAAGGTCCCCTAATCTCATTACACAGGGAGCAAAAAAAATCTCAAACCTGTTAAGACAAGCTAGGGGATCTGCAATACTACCTCCTGGCTCCCACTAACTGCCTTGCTCATAATCATACCTTCCTTTCCCAGACCACTGGCCAAATTTGAAGTACTTAATCCATGAGGTCTGTCTGCCTCCTGAAACACAGCATCCAGGCTACACTCTCCCTCCCTGATGTATCAATGTTCTAAGATCAGACTATAGCTTATCAATTCTGAGCCAGAGTTCCTCAATCAACCAACACTATCAACTGCAATAGAGACCATCAGCTCCCACATCATGCGGAACAACATGTCACCTTGCCCTGCATCTCTGTTATTTATTTTGTTCTTACAATGTGTTTTTTTTTTAATCTTAGATTTCCTACTGGTTTTTTAGTTTCTTTTCAAAATCTGTAAAATATTTCTGCTACCCACCTTTAATCTGAAAGTAACTAAGATAATCAAAATAGCAGCTATTACCAACCAATGTACTTGCAGCTTTCCCTCTGGGTGTGTTTGTTTGTTTTGTGCTATGTCCCTGATCATGGGCTTTAATTTATGCTGTTAAAAGACCTTTTACAAGCAGAGCCAAAAAAGCAAGCAAACTGCATCTCTTCCCTCCGTGTTGCTGCAAAATCCCAGAAACTCAGGCTATGCCTACCTCCGGAAGTGATCTCTCCTTCCTGATTGTGAGAAATTTCCTGACCATGTGAAGTAAATACACTTAAATATAAATTACCAAACTCATTGTATTAGGTGAAGCAATCCTTTTTATAATCCTTAGTTTTAAAAACGTCCTTTTCACATTTCAGAACACAATCAAAAATATGCTTTACATTATTTGGAAAGTGGATAGTCTTTTCTACCTAACCGTGTTGTACTTCAAATATTTGTCTTATCGACTGTAAAGTTATTTGAGATTTCCTGAATTTGTGAATGGCCAGTGAAAATTCAAATTCTTCTTTTCTACCTCCTCAGCCTGTGGACTGAAGCCACTCAGAAGCCTCTAAATAAAGTAGGACACATGACTATAAATGTAAATACACAAGGGTTATATATTCTCAAAAGCCACACAATGTTGAGATTGTTTTCAAGTATTTTATTGGTTTGGAGCTGCAGAGACCTCAATATTCCAGAGACGGGTGTAAGAGCCACAGATATTTTATTTGGAAATGCAAACCAGAAAAGTGAAGTTGGATTATTTTTAAAAATAATCCACAAGTAAAAGTTGAACTGTGGGATGCTACAACATGAAAACAGACAACTTTTCTACCTCTTTATGCACAGCACAGTAACACTAACCCCAAACACACCAAATAGTTACACCAATGATCCCGGATCATATTTTTGAATAACCAATCCCAAACTTAATGAATAATTAATTTCCTGAAACTGGTTTATCATAAACAAAAATACAGAATTTATTAAATACACAATAACAGAAAAATTAAACAACACCGTAATCTAATTAACGTCTTTGCTTTAAACCTGAAAAATTGTTTTCCGCTCCATTTGCACAGAGGACAGATAAATACAAAGAAACAGTTAAGGGATAAATAAAAGAAAATAACAAAATTGGTCAGATTACTTAAATGGCTTTCATGATGCCATAGGCATAGATGTAGATTTCTTGGTTGCTTTTCTGGAACCATCAATCAAGGTTGTCTTCAGTTCACTCAGGTGGTAACACTTATCATTCAGCTTTTTCCCTCTCAGTGCTGCCAAAAGCTGGTGTGCAAGTTTAGGCAAGGAGCTTTCAAATCTTCATTCTGTATTGTCAGCAACCAAGTTCACCTTCCCAGAAAACATAGTTCTAGAAAATAAACTTCAATAATGACTATGCCTTGATAAACCAATAGCCTTTTCCGAAGGCCTCAAATGCCATTCAACAACTGCCATCTGCTTGAGCACAGAATCTCTTCCTGACTTGGAGGCAATTTCCATGCACTGACCTTGACTTCTACTATCTATTTAAACATAATGCTCTTCCCAGGGTCGCTGTGTCTGTTAGGATTCTTTCGATCGAGACTCAACTTGCAATTAGACTCCAGGCCTGGCCTCAAAAAAAAACTTTTTTGGCCTCTTCTTTACCTTTTACTACAACCTGTGTCCCAGTCATCTTCAACCCACAAATTCCAGCTCACATCTTTGTTATTTTTAATGATCAATTTTGGAGAAGATAATCTGCAAGAGTCCTAAAACTTGTTGTTTAACCAGAACATGTATTTTTTGGAAGCTAGATTTTGATACTTCTTTGGGATATGTAGCACTAGGAGCCTTTGGAAGAATGAGCAACTGCTCATGGACTGGTTGTAAATGGTAGTTGGTCACCGAGAGAAACAAACAGTCCACATCAAACAAAATCTGTTTTTAAATTGAAAAGGAGATAATACTCAAAGTCTTTGTGAAAAGAAACAAAAATAAACACCTCCAGACTTTAAAATCTAAACCAGGACATCAGTTTAATTGACTAACCACCGAATTGAGAACTGCCACAGTTAACAGAAGTGTGATATCAATGGCAAAACCTTTTCTTAAAGCTGAGAAAAGTCACCTCATTTCCCTTTTTGATTGAACTTTGAATCAATGGAATGGATGTCTTTTTTGGACCCCATACTTTCCAGTTGTTATAGTCTTAAAAAGACTGATTTTGTGTCCCTCTTGTGTGAATAAATGCATGTGTATTTGATATTAATGGGGTATAGTTTAATAATCTACTCTGCCATGTTACAGGATACATTTGTTATAATAAATAAATTGCTTTCTTGTTCATTGATGAACCTGGTGCGAATTTCTTTTGTCTTAAGACAGTGGTCACAGTCTGGCAGTAACCATTCTAGAGACTGAATTGGCAATTTTTCATGTAACAGTTCATGGAATAAGGGGTCTGATTTCCATCAGGTTCATGACAGAAGATATTCTAAGGGTCATTTAATAGTTAATAAATTCCTTTAGTGATGGCCAAGGCCATTGTTTAAAGTAATTCCTGGGTTAATGACAAATAATCAATTCTTTGAGTGGGATTAAAGTTAATTTGTCTAAATATCTCAGGATGATTTAGTAACATCTTATTGCTAGTGTGCTCTTTGTACTAATCTATTTCACTGAATGCAAGAGGTTTCTCAGCACTGCTTTGGCATAGTCTGACTCAAGCCAGGCTTTTGTACTGACTGAGGTATTTGCCAGCATTGATCAATCTTCAAAGCGCAACTGGAGGTTCCTGAGCCTGATTGTGCTTCTTATCCTATCTTCAGATATACGTGTAACAGTGTGGCCATCTTTTCTAAGTGAACTTTTTGAACCGCGGGCAAATTTAATGCTTTGCAGAAGCATGTGGGGTTGACTAAAAATGTTTGGAATAATTAATTGTGTGCATCAGCACTTTTGAATGGTTGATTGCATACTGTAAACATTTAAAAAGCTAGTGCTAATCACCCAAGCATACAGATATTTTATTTGCTTTGATGTGAACAAATAAATTGTGCAAGCACAACCTTGAAGAATACTTTTTGTATACAATATAAGTTTTAAATTTGCACTTGAGAATGAACTCTTTACTGAATTACTTGTTTTAAGAGTCGTTGACCATAAATACTCTGTACATATACAGAATAGCACAGAAATTCTAGTCATGGCCAGAAATCCTATTTACAATGCTGATCTGTTAAAACATTAAACACTTATTTTGGATCAAATTTACTCTGGACATTCTTGGACAGAAACTTCCTCTTCCAAAATAACACAGAACAGTCCAGGAAACCTTGCAGCTAGCAGTGGAGACGATCATTGCAAAGCCACATCTATTTTAAAAGCAATAAATGCTGTATTCTATACTCTTAAAGCCCACACTCACTTTTGACAGTTACTGTGAAGGGATAAGTATATAAGCAAAGTGTAAATAGGTGGGTGGAACAGATAGGTGGGGTGCCAAGTGAATGGAGGTTATCAGATAAGTGCTTCGGGCAGGTTGAAGAATCAGGTCAGGGAGAGTTAAAGTCAGTGGTGAATCAGAAGTGTTGCTTAATAGTTGCCCAGGAGTTGGAGTGGGCTTTTAATGTTCTAACCTTTCCTGAGCAACTATTAAGCTAAATAAGTGAAAAACCTCTAAAACCTTCAATTTTTCAGGGGAATTGTCAAATCAGAATTCTTGGGCAATTCCAGTCAGCTACTGGATTTCCACAGTGTTGATATACATCCCCACTTTGCCCCAACAAAAACAATAATCTGGGGGACCTAAAAATAACTGGGCTAATATTTTGAAATAAAGTCTAATTATTCTATTTGTATCTATAAGAGAAACTGGAAACAATATCTTCAACTTCTAGTGCATAAATGTCTACAACTAACAGCAAAGAACCTACAGAATGAGAAAAAGCTAGCTTGAATGATCCATCCAGACCCACTAATCCGCAATATCATGTACGTGCTCAACATATGGTTTCTCTGCAACCCAACAAGCCAGGCTATAAATCACATATCACGTGCAGAATAGAGAATGAAAAAGTAGCCAATATTTCATTTCACTCTTTAATGCACCATAAGAATATTTCATATAAATAGTTCATAAATGAGAAATTTACAAAATTTCAGGTGCCTTTAATTTATGGTTTTAAAATAATTAGGAAATCATGGGTTTGAAAAACACATTATCTTCTATAATAAGTTGGTATTAAAGGTATAAAGTTGACATTTATTACTTTTATTTGTTATTGAGACCACTCACTAATGACATCAATATTGATTAAACAAATAAATTAAATAATACACCTTTCCCTCCTCATTTCTATTTAATATGTGAAATACCAAGCTACTGTTGAATATCTCACATACATTTTACCAATGTCATCTCCCAAAATAGTCTTCTCTCATAAATCATTCTCCCATCTGTTTCCTGGTTATTTGTCTTTTGTTATACAATTTTTCTGTAATACATCTGGAGTTCATAATATTAGAACTGGAATTGAAGGGTAGCAATTAGCAGGTATTGCATTATGAAAAAAGTGACATTGCATTCAATTTATCATCAGGATTTCTAATTTTGCCCAAGGATCTCGCACCTCAATCAGGTGCTGGAATAGAAAAGCTGTTGGATATACAAATGATGAATTAATAAAGTAGGCTGTACTAAATATTCAAACAAAGTAACTACAGTAATCTATTTTATCCTATTTGGACACATACAAAATCAAAATATTTCAAAAATATTTCAACATTACAGGAAAATAATAGTGTTGAATACAAATGTTTCCTGGGCAAAAAGAAACATTTTATTCAGTTTCAGGCATGCCTTCAAGCACAATTTAATTGAAATGTCACAGAGGTGACCAGAGCTCCACAAATAATGGGGCAAACAGAAGACACAACATGAATATAGTCCTAAATCCATAATCATACAGTAATAGTGAAGTTGTCTTAGTTTAAGAGTATCCTGCTGAACTGTACATTTAGGAAATTATTCAATAAAATCCATAATGTCCCTTCCTTCCAACATTAAAAGAACTCAAATCAATTTCAGGAACCACATTGATCATAGATGGGGCAGCTAATGCCAATCAGATAAAACTAATTTGTAAATTCTTCAATTTTGTCACTCATTGTCATTTGATATAGTATCGAAATTTGGTAACTAAATCAGAGAATAAAATAAAAATTTGGAACTGTTAAGAACATTATGAAGCTTTCTCTCAAAAATGGTACCCACTGCAAGTTGTTTATAATTCTTACAATCAATATTTCAACTATAGACCATCAAGGTTAGGCACGTTATCTCACAACTAAATTATATAACTAATGTATTTTATTAATGCTCATTTTAATTTAGGTAACTTCAAAATCAAGTTCTATAGTCTTAATAATTTTACTAGCTTCAAGACAAACTCAAAATTGCTGATTCAGAGCAAGACATGTTCCAAATAAATTGGCACGGAGTTAAAATGCTTAATAAATTTGATTTTACCCCATCCAAAACTTTATTTTGCAAACCTACCTCATTGCCCTTTTCAACTGTGTTGGCCAACATCTCTTGCAGGGCTCGCACAGAGAGTGACTGCTCCAGCACAAAGCTGCAAATTGCAAGGTCTGGAGGCACATTCTGCAAATAGAAAGGAAATGTGAGTCTACTGTACTTTACACCACTCATTTTAATGGAGATTCAATTCCATGATTGTCAGGTTACTTGCATAAAATTAACAATAATTTGGATCTTTAAAGACATTTATTCCTTATCTTGCTTTTATACTTTTATAAAAATCTTCCATGGTCAAACAGGAGCATACCAATTACTGTGGGAAAAGCACAATGGGTAAAACACCTAAACTCCATTCATATAATTTTGCATACTGTCAAGAATGTCATTGAGAAGATTTTGGTTTTTTTGAATTACAGGTGTATTTTAAGTATATTCGCTTACATAGTAGATAAAAATCAAATCTCAAATTGTTAACAGAAAAATGCATAGGTTGATTTAGCATACAACTGAAATTTTGGTGGCAATATTACACTACAGAAGAATTTGCAAACATGTGACATGGTAGCTACCTCAAAACTAACAGAACAAAGCTGAATCACATGAGGACTGCATCACCCCTGCTCTAATGATGGAGAGAGAACAAACAAACATATTAAAGATATACCTCAACAGGTTTAAACTACCTGATTAATATCTTCTATATATCAATCTGGTCACTTGGATCAGCTTTGGTCACTTGTATGAAATATGCAAAATATAAATATTTAAAAACATAATATCCCTAAGTTTACATAAAATAAAACCAAAATGGCAATCCAGTGTACAAATGAAGTCCACTTAAAAACACTGACTAAAGTTTTCAAAGTGGATTCCAATTGATTAAAAAAAAATTAATGTTTTGTGACTAGTGTGAACAGAATTTATGCAAGTAGATATACAGCATTAATGTCTTGCAATATAATCAGAGTACTAAACCAAACAGATAAAACATTGGCTTAAAGACAAAGAGCAGGAAATGGTAGATTCTCCCCTCCCACTGCCAATTAATTGACCAATTAAGGGCCTTAACAATCACTTTAGAGCTTCTGCATGCCTTCGCTGCAATTAACTTTCCAGCGGGCAACAGGAGGAACAAGCTTTCTTGTTGGATAGGGGATGAGCCAAGACCTCTCTCAATTTGGGAATGATCGAGACGACAGATTGGGGCAGAGGTGGCCATTGAAAGCACTGGAATTGAACTCCCTTGACCTCTTTGAAAAAGGAGAAAGTGAGGTCTGCAGATGCTGGAGATCAGAGCTGAAAATGTGTTGCTGGAAAAGCGCAGCAGGTCAGGCAGCATCCAGGGAACAGGAGAATCAACGTTTCGGGCATAAGTTCCTGAAGAAGGGCTGGATGCTGGATGCTGCCTGACCTGCTGCGCTTTTCCAGCAACACATTTTCAGCTCTTTGAAAAAGGACCTATCTTGTCTGCCAGACTGCAGTACTGCTGCGGTGCAAGCCTCAGTCTCTGATGCAACATTGTTACAAGAGGCCGGCTGCTCAGGCAGGGTAGGATGTGGTGCATGTAAAGCATTTAGAAGTCAGATTCTTTAGACTTTCCAATTTGCAGTGCTGGCAAGGGGAAAGAGAATGAATTGTGTGAACATTATGGGTCTGCAACTATGCGTAAAGTAAATATGTCAGAACCTTCCAGCCAAGGAAAGCCTCTTCCCATTAGCTGGTGGTACATTGTACACAATTCTAAGATTTAATTAAAAAGAGATGCCAGGGAAAATGCAGCAAGACATTTTTTCCCAATGCAGCAAGTGGTTTCAAACAGGGACTTGCTGCCCACTAGCGTGTGACAGGGGAAACAAACAAAGACTTCAAAAGGAATTGGATGGGCACGTGTAGTAAACTTACAGGGATCATGTGGGGAGATAGGACTGACTGGATTGCTTCACTTGGAGGAGGCAATCAATGGGCTGAATTAGTCTCTTCTGTAATGTAAATTACAATGATTCTATAACTCCAGCTGGTCAATTCATAGAGTCTTCAAGCATGAACAGATAAAGAGGTAAAAGAGGAGGGAATAACACACTATTGATCAGAGAATCAATTACAGCAGTATAGAGAGAAGAAATCTTACAACGCTCTTCAAATGTATGCATGCACGCAGAAATTAAAAACCAAAAAAAGCAGTATTATAGGGCCCCAACGGTCAGAGAGAAAGAACAGACGTGTAAGCAAATTTTAGACACGTGCAAAACAAAGAGGGTAGTTACAGTAGGGGATTTCACCTTCCCCAATTTTAACTGGGGTTGTCATAGTGTGAAAGGTTTAGAGGGAATAAAATTCTTAAAATGCATTCAGGAGAACTTTTTAAGCAATGTAAAAGACTATTCTCAAGGCAGATAGACCTGGGCTTAAGTTTATGTTGAAGTATTTTGCAGACAGCAATCAAAGTTCCATTACATTCAAGACTGATTTAATAAGATCAGTTATAATTTGACCAGAGCAGACCAAGAGATGATACTTTTAGGTAAGTTAGTGTCAGGACAGTGGGATGCATTCATGAAGGGAAACAGGGAGGGTACAGGGCCAACAAGTTCCAAGAAAGACAAAGGGTGCAACCAACAAATCATGTGATCCCTGGATAACAAAGAATAGACAGAATTGGGTAAAGAGGAAAAAAAGGGAGACTTATGGCTGATACGGAGTTCTCAAAATAATAGAAGCCCTGGGGGAGTACAGAGTATGCAAGGGAAACTTAAAAAAGGTAGGGAACCAAAAAGGGGGCACACAAGAACAACAAGGTGAAATAAAGGAAAATCTTATTTTATTTTTCCAGAACTTTAAGGATAAATGTTTAATTAGGAAGAGAGTTGGGTCCACCAATGATGACAATAGTAAAGAGTGTGTGGAGCTGGTAAGGTCTTAATATTTTGTGTTGGTACTCACTGATGAGAGGGAGGGTACAGAAACCAGTGAGAAGGACTGTGATATCCTGAAAGAAAGTAGCATCGACAAAAAGGAGTTTAGGAGTGGCTTGGCAAGCTTAAAAGTAGGTGAATCTCAAAGGCTAAATGAAATGTATCGCAAGCTGTTGTGTGAAGCAAGGAAGGAATTGGCAGGGGCTCTGGTAATTAATTTCAATTCCTCCAGGGCCACAAGCAATGCCAAATGACTGGAGAACAGCCATTTTATTCAAGAAGGGAACAAAGGGTAAACCAGGAAGTCGAAGGCTCGTCTAACCTCACTGATGGGGAAACTATTGGAAGCAAGTTTGAGGGACGGAATTAATCTGCATCTAGAGAAGCAAGAATTAATCATGAACAGTCAGCATGATTTTGTCTTGTCTGACAAGGTGTGGAGGTAATGGAAATGCATTCATTGTTGTATACTTGGATGTCAGCAAGGCTGCTGATAAAGTCCCAGATGGGAGACTGTTAGCGAAGATAAAAGCCTATGGATCCAAGGAAATTTGGCTATTTGGATCCAAAATTCGCTGAGTGGAAGAAGTAGAGGGTGCTGGTTGAGAGGTGTGTCCAGTGAGTTTTTTTTGCAGTGTTGGGGCCCTTGCTATTTGTGATTATATATAAACAATTTCATAAATGTAGAAGGATTGATCTGTAGGTTTGTAGATGATACAAAAATTGGTGGGGATCAGAGTGAGGATGATAGCCTTAAGGTTACAGGAGGATACAAACATACTGGTCAGATGGACTGATCAATGGCAAATGGAATTCAATCTGGATAACTGAGAAGTGGTGCACTTGAACAGAAAAGAATAAGGCAAGGGAATACATGACGACTGCTAGGACCCTTAGATGCACACAGCGTCAGAGGGACCTTGGTATACAATTCAATCAGTTCCTTTTGCAGGACAGGTAGATTGCCTTTAGTAGCCCAGGCTTAGAGTTTAACAGCAGGGAGGGTATGCTGGAACTGTATACAATGTTGGTTAGGCCACAGCTAGAGTTCTGAATCCAATGATAGGAAGGTTGTGGTTACACTGGAGGGGGTGTGGAGGAGATTTACCATGACTTGCCTGGACTACAGAGCTTTAATTACAAAGTGAATAGATTGGGTTGCTTTTCTTGGAGCTGAGGAGACTGAGGGGGCAACACAGAACCCTTACAGTGCTGAGTGGGGCCATTTGGACCACTGAGTCTACATCAACCCTCTAAAAAGCATCCCACTTAAATCCCAGTCCCCTACCTGATCCCAGTAATCCCACAATCCCATTTTTATCATGGCCAATCCACCTAACCTGCACATCTTTGAACGTAGGAGGAAATCCATGCAGGTTCGGAACATGCCAATTCCAGTCACCCAAGGCTGGAATCGAATGCGGGTCCCTGGCACTCATGTAGCAGTGCTAACCACTGAGCCACCATGCCACCGTGATTGAGAAGCATTAAATTACGAGAGGCATAGGTAGGATACACAGAAAAGGAATTCTCTCTCTCTCCCCCTCTCCCCACCCCCTCTTAGTGGAGGGATCAATGACTGGGGTCATGATTTATAGTAAGGGGCAGGAGGTTTAGAAAGGATGGGAGGAAACTTTTTTCTCCACTCAGTGGTGGGTGTAAGATTGGTAGATGCAGAAACCCTCATAACAGTTTAGCAGTATTTAGATACATACGTTGTCAAGGCATACAGTTATGTGCCAAGTGCTGAAAGTGGGATTAAAATAGTTGGGTGCTTGTTTTTGACCAGTGCAGACTAAATGGGCTGAAGGGCCTTATTCTATTCTATAAACTTCTATAACAAAGAATCAAGGGGTGTAGTCATACAGTGGGAAAGTTGTTTATGTAGAAGTTCAGCAATGGCCTTATTGCATGCTAAGATAGATAGACCTACCTGCTCCGATGTTCCTAAGATCCTTAGAAGCATAAGAGTTTAGGTAATCTACATTGGAGATTCTTTTGGGAAAACCTACATTATGCCAGTATCTTTTCATAGACTGCTATGAATGTTCTTTTGTTCCACTTTTCAGTAATGAGTGTCCCACATTCAGCCAAACAAGCCTGAATTTTAATTCTAGTTGTCATGGAAAACAGCAAAAGTAATTTCAGGTACTTCCGACTCAACCATGATGTTATAATGTAAATTCACAATTGTTCTCTTTGTCCTTCAGTTCCAGATAATGGTATTTTCTCATCCAAACTGTATCTCAAAAGCAATTATCATAGAGTCATAGATATGTACAGCACGGAAACAGACCCTTCAGTCCAACTCGTCCATGCCAGCCAGATATCCCAGGAGGCAACATCTTTGCTTTAAAAAAAAGAATCTTCAGTATAAAAAGAGTGTTAAAATTGGTAAAAGTAACACATTCAATCTTGTGTTGTGATCTAAGAAAAGGTGACGAATGGGGTGGGGGAGGGTAAAAAAGAAAGGACGTTGTTGGAGAAAGTCAGCAGGTCTGAGAGCATCTCTTCAGGAGAAAGCGGAGTTAACTTTTCAGTTCAGTGAACCCTCTTCAAAGCTAATTGCAGCTAGGAAATGTTTAACATAATACTGAAAATGAGGTGAGGAGAGGGGTGAAAGAGTAAATGATTGGAAGAGATTAAGCCCAGTGAGAGAGAAAGAACAGCAATTGGGCAAAAGGTATAGATAATGGCCAGCCTGGGAGAATCAATAGCTGCTAATGAGGACGATTTGTAGCTCACAATGGATTGGTTGTGGTAACAGCCCATGTGGTGACAACACTTGGTATGTATGGGTTGGGAGAAAGATATGGAAGAAAGTGCTCAGTCCCTAAAAATTATTGAACTAGATTTTCAGTCGTGCAGGTCCTCAGGTGGAAAATAAGGTGCTGTTCTTCCATCTTGTGCTGAGCTTTGCTGGAGTTCATAGAAACGTTGGTCAGGGAATACGGTGGTGTGTTGAAGTGAAAAGCAACTGGATGCTTTGGGTCATTTCTACAGACAGAACATAGGCGTTTTGCAAAGTAATCACTCAGGCTGCGTTTTGCCTCTCCAATGTAGAGAAACCATTTTGTGAGCAACAGATACAGTAGACTAGATTGAGTGAACTGCAGGTAAATCACTGCTTCACCTGGAATATGTAACTAGTGCCTTGGATTGAGGAAGGAGGAAATAAACAGGCAGGTGTTGCACCTTCTGCAAGTTGGAAGACGCCTTGGGAGTGGGGGGAGCTGTTGGGAGTGGAGGAGGGTAGGCCAAGATGACCTGGAGGGAAAGGTCCTGACAGAAGGCTGACTAGAGAGAGGGGAGGGGAACATGTCTGGTGGTGGCATCCCACTGAGGTAATGGAAAAGGCAGCTAATGATCGTTCAGATGTGGATTCTGGTGGAGTGGCAAGTGAGGACGAGGGGAACCCTGTAGGTGTTGTGGGAGGGAAGGGAAGAGAAGGGGCAAGGACAGAAGTGTGAGAGATGGGTCCAACAAGGCTGACAGCCTTATCTACCATGGTGGTGGAGGATCTTTGGTTGAGGAAGATGGACATTTCAAAAGGTCCACTGGAGAAGCTGGCATCATCAGATTAGATTAGATTAGATTAGATTACTTAGTGTGGAAACAGGCCCTTCGGCCCAACAAGTCCACACCGACCCGCCGAAGTGCAACCCACCCATACCCCTACATTTACCCCTTACCTGACACTACAGGCAATTTAGCATGGCCAATTCACCTGACCTGCACATCTTTGGACTGTGGGAGGAAACCGGAGCACCCGTAGGAAACCCATGCAGACACGGGGAGAACGTGCAAACTCCACACAGTCAGTCAGTCGCCTGAGGCGGGAATTGAACCCGGGTCTCTGGCGCTGTGAGGCAGCAGTGCTAACCACTGTGCCACCCACTATGATGTGACAGAGGTAGAGAAACTGAAAGAAAGGAATGGAGGAGTCTTTACACAAAGTGGGGTGTGAGGATGTATCGTCCAAATAACTGTGGGAGTTAGTGGGTTTGAAGTGGATATTGGTGACTAGCCTATCACCAGATATGGAAACTATAAATGATTTAAAAATGTAGAAAAAAACTGCAGAACTTGGTAAAGAGAAAAAGGAAAAGAAATAGAAACAGAAATCATCACAAAAAAAATTAAGAAATGAATAGTGACTTTGGATCCAAGTAAAATTAAAATTTTCTGCATGAACTTGCACCTATTCAGAACACACATAGTGGAAATTTGTGGGGGATGGAATTATAGCAATGAGCTAATTATGGTTTTGGTAGCCATATTTTGCAGTAGCACAAATAATTGAGGAAATTCACACGGTATGATTGGCAAAGGCCCATGATAAATTAATAATTTCTCTTGGAAAAAAGAAGTGCCCACCCTGTTCTAATACTAAAACCAAACTGCAGATGCTGGAAATCAGAAACAAAATTAGACATTACTGGAAAAGCTCAGCAGGTCAGGCAGTATCGGTGAAGAGAAAGCAGTGTCGGAACTGCAGCCCAAAAACTGCAATTATGCACTGGGGAAAATTTCAGGATAAGTATGTTTATTTTAGAGAACGAAATACCTTTGCATTTGATGTTGCTTCAAGGAAGCAAAGCCGATTTCCAAATCCTTCAGCAGAAAGGCAGAGCTTAATCTGTGCTTTGACAATGCTCGTAGTGCACTGAAGAACCACTTGATCATCCTTTCAAACAAAAGAAAATGAACCAGGTTAGTGAATATTTTTACACTATAAGCCAATATTTTTACAATATTTTAGGTAAAAGGTATGAAACTCAAAAAATAAGCTTCCTGTCTGTTTGGCAAGTAAACCTATAGCTAAGGTGGCACAAAGCAAATTTTGTAGGTGGTTTTGGTCTGATAATTGCTGAATCTAGGCAAAGTTAAATTGTACAGTTCTAAGGTAGTGTCTTTAGACATTTTTTTAAAATGTCACATCTTCCATGGTTGTAGCTTTTTCTATCATTTCCTTAAACTCATTGCTGAAAGGCCTGATCAACATTTGCGGCTATGAAATATCACACAAATGATAGTAACCACACAACCGACTGCTAACTTACTTTATTCGTGCAGCTTCCATATGCACCTGGATTGGGAAATCAAATGGCAGAGGCTGACATGAGAAATAGCTGGAATTACCCCTGCTCTTTTTGGTCCACAAAACTTTAAAAAAGCCTGCGCTGGATCTCCATCCAACCCAAGGCAGAATAGTCACCAGCACTTTTCTCCTCACGCTTTAGGTTAGAAGCGCAGCTGGAGGGCTCATGGTGCTATGTTAATATCTGAGCCAGATAACCTGAGTTTAAATCCCATTAGCTCCAGAGATGTGCCATAACATCCCTGTACAGGTTGATTAAAAAAATACCTATAAGATGAAGCTTGGATACAATATTCAAAGCTTGAGGAAAGACAGTAGCTTGGAAAGGGTTCCTGACTACTCATCCAATAGAGAAGAATATCCTGAGTATAACAGCCCTGACCGGTTGAATAACTGTGCCCAGGCTTCTGGATTGAGAAGTGTTTTTTTTGGGGAGGTGGAGCAGAGAGAGAAGGCTGTCATTGCCTTACTGTGCTGGAGCCCTCTGACTGAGGGGTGTCTCACTTAACTAACGACTATATCCCTTAGATTTTAAGACATGTTTGCCATGTGTGTACATGACAGGAATGCAATTCACAGGATGATGCCATATAGAAACATGTCTACCACTTGACTCATAGCTACTGATGACAAGCTTCCTGGCTACATTAACAAACTAATCAACACAGAAGTACACTACACCCATTAGCTCACTCTATCAAGAAAGGTCTTGATTGACTTCTCACAATTCTCATCAAAGCCCACATCATTCAAGGCCTGGGATGATCCCTGATCACTATTCCATCACTGTTTCAGCCAGCTCATTCCAGATTATAAAAATAAAATTCACCCCTTTGGTTCTTCGTAATTTCTCAATGTGTGCTCTGGTTATTCATCCTCCTCTCAGGCAAACAGTTTCTCCCCATTATCAAAATCATTCCAAATTTTGAGCAAATGTATACATCTTCCCACAACTTTCACTGCAAGTTACAGTACTCGCAGTACTTGCAGAAAATACGGAGATATGGCATTGAGGGTGAGTTGGAGGTTTGGATTAGGAATTGGCTGGATGGAAGAAGACAGAGGGTAGTAGTTGATGGCAAAGTTTCTTCATGGAGTGCCGTCACTAGCGGTGTTCCGCAAGGATCTGTTTTGGGACCATTGCTGTTTGTCATTTTTATAAATGACCTGGAAGAGGGGTTAGAAGGTTGGGTGAGCAAGTTTGCGGATGATACGAAAGTCGGAGGAGTTGTTGACAGTGAGGAAGCATGTGGCAGGTTACAGCAGGATATAGAGAAGCTGCAGAGCTGGGCAGAAAGGTGGCAGATGGAATTCAATGTAGCTAAGTGCGAGGTGATTCACTTTGGGAAGAATAACAAAAAGATGGGGTACTGGGCTAATGGTCGGATACTTGGTAGTGTGGATGAGCAGAGGGATCTTGGTGTCCATGTACACAGATCTCTGAAAGTTGCCACCCAGGTAAATAGTGCGGTGAGGAAGGCATATGGCGTACTGGCTTTTATTGGTAGAGGAATTGAGTTCCGGAGTCCTGAGGTCATGATGCAGTTGTATAAGACTCTGGTACGGCCGCATCTGGAATATTGTGTGCAGTTTTGGTCGCCATACTATAGGAAGGATGTGGAGGCATTGGAACGGGTGCAGAGGAGGTTTACCAGGATGGTGCCTGGTATGGAAGGAAAATCGTATGAGGAAAGACTGAGGCACTTGGGGCTGTTTTCACTAGAGAAAAGAAGGTTTAGGGGTGACTTGATTGAGGTGTACAAGATGATTAGGGGGTTAGATAGGGTCGACAGTATGAACCTTTTCCCGCGTATTGAGTCGGGTATTACAAGGGGGCATAGCTTTAAATTAAGGGGGGGGTAGATATAGGACTGATGTTAGGGGTAGGTTCTTCACTCAGCGAGTCGTTAGTTCATGGAATGCCCTGCCAGTAACAGTGGTGGACTCTCCCTCTTTATGGGCATTTAAGAGGGCACTGGATAGGTATATGGAGGATAGTGGGTTAGTGTAGTTTAGGTGGGCTTGGATCGGCGCAACATCGAGGGCCCAAGGGCCTGTACTGCGCTGTATTCTTCTATGTTCTATGTTCTATGTACTCACTATTATAATTAGAAAAACACAGCTTCCAGCTTGCATACAAAGGGCACATGGCTCGTGGCCTGACTGACTGTTTAATAATGTTGATTTAGGGACAGATATCTGACAAAGAAACTACACAGATGTATCTCTTTCTGATCAATTCTCTAACCAGAAAGCTGGTGGCCATAGACAGCGGATTAACGGTCGGGGAGATAGACAATTGACCTTTTAAATGTCAATTTTGTCTATCTCTAGATATCAGAAAGCAGAGCTCATGCCAGTGACCTAATCTTAACCTAAAATACTTAATTTCTCTCATTGCAATGACAAATAGGTAGTCACTGAGTCTTTAGTCCCATTCACAGCTCAACATATAATAAAACAGTCCATGTCTGCATTCAGCAAGACTTGATCAATCTCAGCATGAATATTGTCATGGTGTTCTGAAAAGGAATCATTCTGCACTCAAAAATGTTAACTTGATTTCTCCCTCCAAAGACAGGCAGTTCTGCTGACTTTCACCAGAACTTCGTGTTATTATTTTAGGTTTCTGGCATCTCCAATATTTTGCTTTTACCACTTGAATGTTATCTAGGAGCAATGTCATTCACATCACAGGAGTACACAGCATGGTTGGCACACTGCTTTGCTGCCTCTTCCAACTTATTCATCTTTTCCATAACATGGAAAGATGAAGTCTACACTGACTGCATACAAAATACATCTTCCTCTATCATTCTTCTCCTGAATACCAGACCACAATCTAGGTTGTTGCTTGATGTATTGCAAGATGGCAGTGCGAGAAATGCAAATGATACAGACTCTCTCAGGCAAGTGTAAATGATCCCGTGACACTATCAAGAAAGTATTCTTCTATATGCTGACTAACATTTATCCCTCAAATCAATATCACTGAAAGTCAGATTATCTGGCCATTTTTACATTGTGAAGCTTTGTATGACCTTGCTGAATATAAGTGGTCTGTGCAATTTTCTACAGTTTAGTAGTCACTACACTTCAAAAGTAGTGCTTTGGCTGTAGAATGCTCCAGGATATCCTGAGGTCACGTAAGTCAGCATCAAGTTGCAAATCAAATCTCTCTTTCTACCATGGTACAAATGGAGGAGTTGGTGGTTCCAGCAGTTAAAATCAGGAAGTACATGGGTGCTTGCAATGTCACTTACATGGGACAACTTCACAAATTCATTACAGTTTCCAACACTGGATAATTATTCAGCAAAATGGAAATGCTAGCCCTGCAAATTCTTTTACTGCCTATGTAGAATATTCATAGAAATATATCAGACTCTTGAGAGCTCTCACTACTGCTGACTCAGTGTTGCTGCTCCTTCTATTTCAATCTTTTCCCACATTTGGTCTGCATCTAGCTCTTTCAGCAGCTGCAGGCTTTTAAAAGTAGCAGCTGCACGGTGGCCAAGAAATCTGATAATGCTGTATCCATCTCAGGTATAAAAAGGGGAACAAAAGCATGCAATATGGCAGACTTCATTTATGCATGCATTCTGACCCAGAACAGGAACACCTACAACACAGTCAAACAAGTTTTATTTTTCTTTTAAAAAAAAGGAGTTTAATGGTCAAGATTCTATAATATAAGCAAGCGGGGGTAAGGAGGGTTGGGGGGGGGGGGAAAGAAAGAAAGAAAGAAAGAAAGAAAGAAAGAAAGAAAGAAAGAAAGAGAGAGAGAAACAGTGCACTTATGATACCTCTTAATCCATTAGGTTTGTCACTCATATGTATAATTTGATATATGCTACCTAACCAGCAGTCATAAAATAGGACTGCTACCAATCATCAGTTAACAAGGTTCAGTGTTGTAAACTGTACTTTCCTATATGCTCCTTCCAGATTCACAACTCCCACTTGACCCCATTCCCAAACTCCTCCCTCCATCCCCACCAGAACGAGTGCTGCTGTCAATAATCTAAAAATTGCAAACCTCATCAGCAGTGAGCTGCAGGAGGATGCCCAGCAAGCGTCTGCATCTCAACAGCCCAATGCAAAGGCTGACAAGATGTGTTCTGAGTTAGGGACAATTTCCTATACATATTTGTACCAGCAAAAGCCAATTTCTCGACTCCATGTGTTCTTTCTTGTCAGGTGCAGCAAAAGTAATTGAAAACGCATCTTGCATAAGAGATGAGAAATGCAGGAATCGAAAAATGTTGTGAAAATTATTATGATGAGTATTTCTGATCTTTTGCATTTCTCGGGTAAAAGACGAATTCATTACTTTGGATCTCAAAGTATTTCTTTTTGACTCCCCCAACAGATTTGCAAAAGCATATGAACCAATCTTGAAACCCAAAAACAGACAGAATGTGTGTAAAGTGTGAAATTAAGGATTCAGAGTCAGAGATGTACAGCATGGAAACAGACCCTTCGGTCCAACCCGTCCATGCCGACCAGATATCCCAACCCAATCTAGTCCCACCTGCCAGCACCCGGCCCATATCCCTCCAAACCCTTCCTATTCATATACCCATCCAAATGCCTCTTAAATGCTGTAATTGTACCAGCCTCCACCACTTCCTCTGGCAGCTCATTCCATACCCGTACCACCCTGTGTGTGAAAAAGTTGCCCCTTAGGTCTCTGTTATATCTTTCCCCTCTCACCCTAAACTTATGCCCTCTAGTTCTGGACTCCCTGACCCCAGGGAAAAGATTTTGTCTATTTATCCTATCCATGCCCCCCAATTTTGTAAACCTCTAGAAGGTCACCCCTCAACCTCCGACGCTCCAGGGAAAACAGCCCTAGCCTGTTCAGCCTCTTCCTGTAGCTCAGATCCTCCAACCTTGGCAACATCCTTGTAAATCTTTTCTGAACCCTTTCAAGTTACACAACGATAGGAAGGAGACCAGAACTGCACGCAATATTCCAACAGTGGCCTAACCAATGTCCTGTACAGCTGCAACATGACCTCCCAACTCCTGTACTCAATACTCTGACCAATAAAGGAAAACATACCAAACGCCTTCTTCACTATCCTATCTACCAGCGACTCCACTTTCAAGGAGCTATGAACCTGCACTCAAAGGTCTCTTTGTTCACCAACACTCCCTAGGACCTTACCATTATGTGTACAAGTCCTGCTAAGATTTGCTTTCCCAAAATGCAGCACCTCACATTTGGCTGAATTAAACTCCATCTGCCATTTCTCAGTCCATTGACCCATCTGGTCCAGATCCTGTTGTATTCTGAGGTAATCCTCTTCGCTGTCCACTACACCTCCAATTTTGGTGTCATCTGCAAACTTACTAACTGTACCTCTTATGCTCGCATCCAAATCATTTATGTAAATGACAAAAAGTAGAGGGCCCAGCACCAATCCTTGTGGCACTCCACTGGTCACAGGCCTCCAGTCTGAAAAACAACCCTCCACTACCACCCTCAGTCTTCTACCCTTGAGCCAGTTCTGTATCCAAATGGCTAGTTTTCCTTGTATTCCATGAGACCTAACCTTGCTAATCAGTCTCCGATGGGGAACCTTGTCAAACGCCTTACTGAAGTCCATATAGATCACATCTACTGCTCTGCCCTCAATCTTCTTTGTTACTTCTTCAAAAAACTCAATCAAGTTTGTGAGACATGATTTCCCACGTACAAGGCCATGTTGACTATCCCGAATCAGTCCTTGCCTTTCCAAATACATGTACATCCTGTCCCTCAGGATTCCCTCCAACAACTTGCCCACCGGTCACCGGTCTATAGATCCCTGACTTGTCTTTACCGCCCTTCTTAAACAGTGACACCACGTTAGCCAAACTCCAGTCTTCCGGCACCTCACCTGTGACTATCGATGATACACATGTCTCAGCAAGAGGCCCAGCAATCACTTCTCTAGCTTCCCACAGCATTCTCGGGTACACCTAATCAATCCTGGGGATTTATCCACTTTTAACCATTTCAAGACATCAAGCACTTCCTCCTCTAATCTGGACATTTTGCAAGATGTCACCATCTATTTCCCTACAGTCTATATCTTCCATATCCTTTTCCACAGTAAATACTGATGCAAAATATTCATTTAGTATCTCCCCCATTTTCTGTGGCTCCACACAAAGGCTGCCTTGCTGATCTTTGAGGGACCCTATTCTCTCCCTAGTTACCCTTTTGTCCTTAATATATTTGTAAAAACCATTTGGATTCTCCTTAATTCTATTTGCCAAAGCTATCTCATGTCCCCATTTGCCCTCCTGATTTCCCTCTTAAAGTATACTCCTACTTTCTTTATACTCTAAAGATTCACTCGATCTATCCTGTCTATACCTGACATATGCTTCCTTCCTTTTTCTTAACCAAACCCTCAATTTCTTTAGTCATCCAGCATTCCCTATACCGACCAGCCTTCCCTTTCACCTTGACAGGAATACACTTTCTCTGGATTCTCGTTATCTCATTTCTGAAGGCTTCCCATTTTCCAGTCGTCCCTTTACCTGTGAACATCTGCCTCCAATCAGCTTTCGAAAGTTCTTGCCTAAAACTATCAAAATTGGCCTTTCTCCAATTTAGAACTTCAACTTTTAGATCTGATCTATCCTTTTCCATCACTATTTTAAAAAAAAATAGAATTATGGTTGCTGGCCCCAAAGTGCTCCCCCACTGACACCTCAGTCACCTGCCCTGCCTTATTCCCCAAGAGTAGGTCTAGTTTTGCAACTTCAAACAATTAAGCACATTTCAGTGAATGAATTGTCAGGTATCTTCGGAGATTAGATTAAAAAAAAAGCTAACTAGATGGGAATGACTTTGATATTGTGTTTAATTCATTTCCAGTGTGCATACAATGGAGGAGTGCTGGCAGGGATGGGCGGACATCACATCCAGGACAAACCGCACGTTTCTCAAACAGAGAAACAGATTTAAGATGGTTTGTTCTCTTTACAGACCCATGATTTCAGAAAAATCAAAAAGGATTTACACTGGAAAATGAGCTTGAAATTGACCACCTCTGGTCACACGGGTAGAGGATGTAACTCTAGGTTGGAAACTCCAATGTTCATAACCAATAGCAGCTCAGTAGCATCACTACTGACCAAGCTTCTGAAGAACACATCTATTAAACCGTGTCTAAAATCAAGAGAGAAAACCCTATCCGATCTTATTGTCACCGACGTAGCAGTTCCAGAGGGAGAAAGAACCTAACATATCAGTGCTGAAAGACAAGGCTGAAGCACATGCAACTATCTTCAGTCAGGAGGCACTGAGAGGGTAATCCATCTCAACATCATAGATGCCAATCTTCAATTAATTTCATTCACTCCATGGCTGAAAACACTGGATATTGCAAAGGTTTTTGATCTTGATTATCAGTACTATTGCTGAGAGATTGTGTGTTCTAAAATGAGTTGTGCCCCAAAGCAGAGTTTTCTAGTATAGCTAGAAACTCTGCCACCTACCCAGCAATGTGGAACATTCCCTCGGCACATCCTGCCCACACTAAGTAGGCCAAATTGAATTCCGCTTTTTCTCAAAGCATCAAAAGATGAAAGATGTCATTATGAGTGATATCAAGCTACACTTAAAGCAATAACCTGCTCACTGACGCTCCGTTTGAGTTCCACTCGGGCCACTTACAGCTCCTAATATTGTTACAGCCTTGCTGCAAATATGGTTAAAGCATTGAGTTCCAGAAGTGGGATGACAGTGACTGCCACTGACATCAAGACAGCTTTTGACCAAGTATGAGATCAAGGAGCCTTGGAAAAATTGAAGGGGAAAAAGGGGCTTGTATCATGCCCAGCCCACAGGAATACCACTTGTCATCACTGAAGGACATCACTGCAGTAACTCTCAGGACAGTATTCTAGCCTACTATCTTCAGCTGTTACATTAAATATTCCTATCAAGGATTCCAATGGTATAGACAGAATTGAGGGTACAATCAAATTAGTAATGAACTTATAAAATGGCTGAGCAGGCGTGAGGGTCCAGAAGACCTACTACTGCTAATTCATATATTTCATGTTCCCTCCACCATAGAATCAGAAGTCGAGATGTTAATGGATTATTGTACAACATTCAGTAGCATTCACAACTTTACAAATACTGCAGCAGCGCATGGACATACATAACAAGTCCAATTACATTTAGGCTTGAGGCTGATTTATAGCAAGTGACATTTATGTTACAAAAGCATCAGGCAATGACCATCTCCAATAGGAGAGAATTTAATCATCTCCTATTGATATACAGTGGCATTACCATTGCTGAATTCCTTATCAGCAATGTCCTGGAGGCACACTAGAGACAACAGGCTGAACTGGACTGCCCTTGAAATACTGTGGACACAAGAACAGGTCAGAGGCTTGGAATGTAACTCACCTCAGGTGATGGAATACTCTACATTTGCCTGGATGAATGCAATTCCAATAACATTCAAATAGTTCACTCCATGGGGAAAAAAACCCATATAGACAACAAGGAGAACTAATGTCATTTACAAAATACCTTGCAAAAACTGTAACAAACGCTACATTGGATAAATAGGCAGAAAACTAGCCACCAGGATACATGAACATCAACCAGCCGCAAAAGCACACGACACACTCTCACTCTCACACTGAGGTAACCCTTACCTCAGAGAAGGACAAGGGCAGCAAACACATGGGAACATAGCCACTTACAACACACCATTCTGATTTGGAACTATGATATGTTATCAACCTGAAACATTAACAATGTTTTCTCCACAGATGTTACTTGACCTGCTGAGTTTTTTTTCCCTTTCAGCGTAAGTACTTTGCTTTTGTATTAACTTGTAATTACATAAATTATTTGGCTGTTTGAAAGAAGTGCAATAACTTCAAGCCAGGAGTTTATTTTTCCTTTGAATAAAATAAACATCAACCTATTACTAGACTCTATGGACGGCACGGGAGCTCAGTGGTTAGTACTACTGCCTCACAGTGCCAGGGACCTGGGTTCTATTCCACCCGCGGACGGCTGTTTTTGCAAACCCCGACATTCTCCTGTCTGCGCAGGTTTCCTCCCACAGTCCAAAAGTGTGCAAGGTTTAGTGGACTGGCCATGAAAAACTGCCCAAAGTATCAAGGGATGTGTAAACTAGATAGATTAGCCATGGGAAATGCAGGGTTACAATGATTGGGGTGGAATGCTTTTTGGAGGGGCAGTGTGGACTCACTGGGCCAAATAGTCTGTTTCTACACTGTAGGAATTCTATGATTCTTTCATTAGCATATAAAACTTACTTGCTTTATTGTATCTTATCATTTACATATCAACCAGATCTGACCTCAGTTACATAGTGGCTGTCTTTTGCTTGATAAGTAAAGTTGCCGTGTTGAAATCGATAGCCCAGTAGCTTCTATCGTTACTTTGCAAAATAAACAGATATCAAATCCAATAGGATCACTGCCCTCCCGACCAAACCCATGCAGCACAGGTGTTTGACTCTATATGAAGATTCATGCTGATTATGGAGATTTGTGAAATCTGTCTTTAAAGAAGCATTCAGGATAGCTTTTGTATAAATACTGGCTGGATACACAATTCCAACATTACATTAGGAATATTTTAATGCCAATGTAGGTAGAAGACAGTCCTAGTTGCCACACCCTCCTCTTCATATGTTTTTTCTTCCTCGAGAAGGATTTCTGCTGTGCCTCCTGAAATACCCCAAGAAACTCCTGCCATTGCTGTTCCAATACCTTCCCTGTCAGGCTCCTATTCCAAATAAACTCTGGCCAGCTCCTCCCTCATGTCTGTAGTTACTTTTACTTAATTGTAAAACATTCAAAGTTATGGGGCAAGTGCTGGAAAGTGGGATTCATGTAGATTTAGAGTAGTTTTTGTTGGTGCTGGAAAAGCACAGGTCAGGTAGCATCTGAGGAGCAAGAAAATTTTTCATTCCTAAAGAAGGGCTTTTGCCCGGAACGTCGATTTTGCTGCTCCTCGGATGCTGCCTGACCTGCTGCGCTTTTCCAGCACCACTCTAATCCAGACTCTGTTTCCAGCATCTGCAGTCCTCACTTTTGCCTAGTTTTGTTTGTGCAGACTCAATGGGCCAAAGGGCCTCACAGTCATACAGCCAGTCACTTCAGTATTTTATGATTCCATGGTTCAGGCAAAAAGGATATTTCATAAGCAGTTTGTGCATTCTTTTACTGATTTACTCAGTGAATTATTTGACATAAGAGAATGATACACCAAATCAGGAAAACATTTAAAAGAATACATTCAACTAACCCAAGTCCACTTGGCTTCTGCAACCTTTAAAATGGAGTAATCTACCAGAACTAATAAGAGGGTGTTGAACTGTGGTTCAGGGGTGCAGCTGGGCAGGGAGAGTTTTCAGAGCACTCCTCATTCCCAGTCTACTATCACAGTTTGCTTTCTATCCCACACATGAAGGGCATTAGGCTGGTATTTATTGCCTACTCCTATTTGTCTTTGAAACAGAGGGGGAAACTTGGTCAACTGTACTGCTGAGGTCAGGAATTGCTTTTCATTGATATCCGATTGATGTTGGCAAAATAAATTTACAAATTAAGAAGGGAATTTGGAAACTCTAGTATCTCTAAAGCAGGAGGCAATAATTATTAGCATTGACCATTCACACATTGAGCACTTCTCTGCAGCCAGCCTTAATCACAGCTTAATCACAATTTATGCAGTTGCACTTTGCACCTCTGAATAACAAGACAAAGCAAAAAGACCACAGAGAGCACAAACAGCTAAAAGCAACACCAGCATAGTTTGGTGAGATAAGCTTTCCTTATCTCACCAATAATGAAAGAACCAATTACCTTAAAACAGCAGCCCCAAGTTCAACCCTTCTGCCAACGGGAGCAGTCTCACCATTTACTGTCCATGATCCATCAGAATTTTGAATACCTTGATCAACTCCTCCAAAGCTCTCTTCCCTAAGGAGAGCAACCCTGGCTCATCCAATTTATCCAAATAACTTCAAGTCCATCATTCATGGTACCATTCTCATGGATCTTTTCTGTACTGTCTCTAAACACTTCATGGTCTTCCTGAATTGCGATATCGAGAATTGAACAATGCTATCATTTTCTCAAGGTTCACCAATGTTTTAATTTATGCTTTGATTTATTTAGCTCATTTGGCCATTTTAAGAAACCTACTCTGCCATCTTAAACTGCTTGTGCACTTGTATCCTTTAGTTTCTATTCCTGCTCTCCTATATACCCAAGATCTAACATGGATCAGAAAAAGCAGCATGCTAATATCAACTCCAGGGAAATCCTACTGTATGCTTTCCTCCATTCAGAAAAATAAGCCCAGCATCTCTAATACTCTCTACTTCCTGTCACTCAGCCAACCTCATATCTATGTTGCAATTTAAAATTTCCTTTTAGTTTCTTTAATGAAAGCTTCAATATATTTAAAATAAATGGACTACCACTGCTGGTAAAATGAGGAAGACACACATTTCACACAATTGCACTTACATGTCTCTACATCTACATTTCATCGCAGAACCTCAGAACTGGTTCTAAAATCATATTCAGTTGATTTTTCACAAAATATGAAGTTTTAAATTCTCCAAACATTACATCACTGGTATCATCAGTACTCAGCTCATCTAATACTATAATATTACAACACAATTAATTCACTCTTGGACACTGACAGACAATAATTTAACATTTGTTTGCTCTCCACACTACCATTTCACTGAATTTTACAATTCACTCTGCCTACCATCCACAGTAAAAACTTACAAATTTTGCAATTTTCTAAATCATCACTACAATCTCTCATTCTGAATCTGCATAAAATGTACAAAGGCTGAAAAATCTAAAAAATGTATTTTCTGAAATGATTGTAATGTTTCTAACAACATCTTGATCCCCCTTGGATAGGTGTCTTTAAGTTTCAATGAAAACAAAAAAAAAGAAAAAATGTTTAGCGCCTTGCAATACTTAGGACAACTCAGTGCATAACAGCTGATAAAGTTATTTTGAAGTGCAGTCACTTCTGTAACGTAGACAATTTTGTCAGCAAATCCGAGTAGTCTTACAATCAATGAGACAAATAAGAAAGGTATTATAGTGGCATTAGTTGGGAGTTAATTAGTAATTAGGACACAGTTGTTCAAAATGCATCTTGCGCTCTTACATTCCTTGAACAGATGGAGCCGCAGGTTCACTGCTCACAAAAAATAGCTCCTCTGCTAGTGCAGCATTCCTTCAGTACTATATGGAGGTGTCAACTTTAACTTTTGTGTGTTTAAGTCTCGGGATTAATGTTTGAACCTACACTTTTGTTTTACTGTGACAGTTTTATTACTGAATGAAGCTGAAAATCAAATTCTACAGTGCAATGAATGCCTAGTGTTTGTGTCTACCTTTTCTTGTCTATGATTTAAAACTGCTGGCACCCTAGTAATGCAAAAGTATTATTTTCCCTAATCTTTCAACTACTCTATGCATCTTTTCACCGTATGCTTGAAAGTATTTTGCCTACTTAACATGCAAGGGTATCAAGAAGGCTCCAGGCCAAAGTTTTTCCACTGCTTTCAGTAAAGTCAAATTCACTCATCGCTTGCATGCAGGAGATGTCAATTTAGTTCAGTTGACTGGATGGGTGGGCTTGTAATACAGAATGATGCCAAAGGCATGGGTTCAATTCCTGCACCAGCTGAGGTTACCGTGAAGGATTCTCTTTCTCAATCTCGTCCCTTGCTTGAGGCATGGTGGACTCAGGTTAAACCACCAACTGTCTCTCTCTAAAGGAGAGCGTAGCTGTAGGTCTGGTTAAGACTAAGGTAACTTTACACTGCCTGTGAAATATATGCTAAGAGAAGTCAGTCTGCAAGTTTTCCAAATCATTCCAAGTATCATTTCCATTTTTTTTAAATATATTTTTATTAAGAAAAAATAGATTTTTAAATATTACAAATACAAAACAATGCAATTCAAAACAGTACAAAAATAATACAAAACTAAACCCAAATAATAATAAAAATTCCCCAACCCACCCTCTTATATGAATGTATAAACATAAATAGAGTATAAAATTAAAAAAACTAAACTAGCTATTTAACTAAATAAATACCTAAACAACAAACAAATAAATAGTAATAACTCAGCCCAGCCAAACAAAACACTCTACATTCACAGTTCCTCCGCCCTGGATATTGGACTCATGAAACACAATCGTTACGGCTTATATAAAAGCCCTTGTTAGTGGCAGATAAATCTGTGTTCAGGTATTTCAAAAAGAGTTGCCATGTTTTGTAAAAATTCTCAGTTTTGTGGTGTACCATATTTGAGAGAAAATCCAAGGAATATGCTCCATAACAATCTTCCACTAACCCAACAGGCCTGGGGGATTTTCTGATATCCAATCTAGCAAGATATCCTTCCTTGCACAGAATGTAAGAATATTGAAAAGTTTTGACTTATGCGAGTCTGCAGAGAATATAATGGATAGATCTTGTTTAATTTTTTCAAATAATTGAATAAAAATGGCTTTGAACAGCCAATCCAGAACTGGAGTAATGAATATGCCCAAATACACAAAAACCCTGTGACCACCTAAATGGGAATCTATAGTCACTCTCAAGAGCCAACTCTTTCCTAAGACCACCCATAGGCATAGCCTCTGATTTAGCAAAATTAATCTTATACCCTGAAAAAGCACCAAACGCGTGAATGCATTGTATCAGGCAAGGCACTGAGACTACTGGATTTGTCAAAATTAGATGATCATCTGCATACAGCAAGATCTTGTGTAATTTTGACCCCACTTCTGGAGCTGATATATTGAGATCCCTTGCCAATGGTTCAACCACCAACGTAAAAAGTAATGGTGAAAGGGGACAGATCGTACCCCGTTGGTAATGACCGCAGCAAGGGGTACACTGTAGAGAACCTTTACCCATCTTATGAAAACTTCGCCCAGACCAAACCGTTCTAGAGTATAGAAAAGGTACGGCCACTCAACTCAGTCAAATGCCTTCTCTGCACCTAAAGAAATCACCAATCCTGTATTGACTGCTGTTGGCATGATTGAATTATGTTAAGCAGCCTCCTAATGTTATTGGAGGATCTGTGACCCTTTATGAAGCCCATCTGATCCTCTTTAATAATAGAGGGTAACACAGTCTCCAGCCTTAACGCAAGAGCCTTAGAGAGGATCTTAAAGTCCACATTTAAGAGCGAGATGGGCCTGTATGAAGCACATGCTTCCAGATTCTTCCCTTTAAGGATAAGTGAAATATTGGCCTCTCTCAGAGATGGTGGGAGACAAACATGACTGTACGAATCATTAAACATATTCAGCATGGAGCCTGACAGTATACTTATAAATTCCTTATAGAATTCACTGGGAAGTCCATCAGGACCGGGCGCCTTTCCACTCTGAAGGTGCCTCACAGCTTCCTGCACTTCTTGCTCTGATAATGGGGCATTGAGAAAGGACTGTTGTTCGGGAGTCACACCCGGGAGCTTCAGATCTCTAAAAAAGGATTCCATTTTGGCCTGCCCCTCCTCACAATTCTCAGACTGATATAACTTAGAGTAGAATCTCTGGAATGCCACATTAATCTTTTTGAATCACGTTAGGTTCCCAGACCCTACCCTAATCACTGTAATGGTTTGTGGGGCACTTCTCTTTCTGGCAAGGTATGTTAAGTATTTGCCTGGCTTGTCACCATGCTCATATAACCTTTGCTTTGCAAAAGCCAGCTCCTCCTTTGCCATCTGCGTGAGCACAGAATTTAGTGCAGACCGCAGTGGCGTAATCCTCTGTAGTTTGACCAACGAGGGTCTGTCAAAATAGGCCTTCTCGGCTGCCTTCAACCGTGCTTCAAGGAGACATTGCTGCTCACCCTTCTGCCGCTTCCTACTTGTTGAATATGAAATAACTAACCCTCTGGCATAAGCTTTGGCAGTTTCCCAGAGAACAGATGAGCTATCAACCGAGCCTATATTGATGTCTAGGAATGCCCGAAATTCCCTAGAGAAATACTCCACAAACTTGTTGTCCATGAGAATAAAGGGGTCCATTCACCAGTACCTTGAATCCACTGTAACATCCTTAATTTTAACCATGAGATGCACTGGAGCATGATCAGAGATGGCAATATTACCAATGCCAGCAGATCCAGGATTACCGCAGGGGTCAGAAAAAAAAAATTCAATCCTCGTGTGACATCTGTGCGGATTGCAGAAAAACGTGAAATCCCTACCTGTAGGGTGGAGATACCTCCAGATGTCCACCAATCCTAATTCCTCACACAAACCCAATAACTGTTTAGTTTGTGCAGAGGGTATCGAGGGTCCTTTAGGCAACCTGTCTACTGTGGGGTCCATGAGGCAGTTAAAATCTCCCCCTATAATGATGTGCTGAGACTTGAGACTTATCAGTTTAGAAAAGCATCTACCAAGAATTTAAGAGGATGAGCTGGGGGACAATAAACATTTAAAATGCCATATTCTTCCCCATTTATCAAGGCTTTAAGAATTACAAACCTCCTGTATGTGTCTTTAACACATTCCAACAATTTAAATGAGAGATTTTTCCTTACCAATATAGCCATTCCCCTACTTCTGGTATTAAAATGATGAAAAATAAACTCGGTCAAAGCCATTCTGCAGTAATTTCAGATGCTCCTTGTCATCCAAATGTGTCTCCTGTAACAAAGCAATATCCACCTTCTCCTTTCTAAGACTCAAGAGTACCTTCTTCCTCTTAATTGGTGAGTGACTTCCCTTGATATTCCAAGTACACCATTTAATCAAATCATTAGCCATAATCTTCTGCAATTACATTTAAATTCCAGAGAGGAGGAACCCGAACCACAAATTGCTGAACCTTAATGTCGCATGGTCCACCAAATATGAAAACTACATAAACTAAAACCATTACATTTAACAAACATACAAAATTATTAAAAATAAAAAAAAAACAAAAACCAGAAAACAAACCAACATATAAAGCGCCAATAGCGCTGAGTAGGGGAACTCACCCCCTGCCTAGAGGGGGCAACTACCCGTCCCGAACTGCCCATAAATAGGCATCTAACCATCTCAACCACCTTCACTTCTCCCAGCTAGAGCCGCATCGCAAGCACAAGCCAAAAAGAATAAACACCCCATAGAATATCAATATGAATAAAAAAAATTCTTTAATGAAAAAAAAGGGGGAGTATATACCCCACACATCCTTTGGTATGTCCTAACTTAGAAATTTAAAATGTACATCTTAACCACCGCCAGACATAGTTTGAACCAAATTACTATCAAGAGGAAAGAAAAGGGGAAAAACAAAGTTCCAACCAGATTTCCTCCAATTTTTTTTTTTTTTTTTTTACAGAATTATAAACGCATACCCAAGCAACAATATTTATACATCCTACAATTGTTTAAATTAGGTTAGTTTGTCCACAAAGTCTCCTGCCTTCTCTGATTTGTCAAAGAGATGCACGGATCCATCTAAGGTGATCCGAAGCACTGCCGGATATCTCAGGGAGTACTGAACCCCAAGCTCCTTCAATCTACTCTTGACACCATCATACGATTTTCGTTTCTGGATCACCGCCGCTGAAATGTCCTGAAAAAACATGATTAGACCCCTTGTAAATTAGGACCTTTGGATCCTTCCCCTAGAGTCTGGAAGCCTCCATGAATCTCTCCTTATCCCGGTAATGATGGAACCGCACCAGGAAAGGACAAGGGCGTTGACCCAGACCCGACCTCCGTGCTGCGACCCGGTGAGCCCTTTCTATCTTCAATCCTCTCATGCCTGTCTCTAAGTCAAGGAATTTTGGAAGCCAATCTTCAACAAATTCCACCTTCCTTACCCTCAGGCAGACCGATGATCAGAATGTTTTTTATCCTGCCCCTGTTTTCAAGATCATCCACTTGGTCACGCAAATTATGAACCTGCATCTTCAGGGCTTGGATCTCTTCCTTGAATGAACTGGCATCAGCTTCCACCACTGTGACCCTGTGCTCCACCTCATCCGTCCTCTTCTCCAGGTCTCCCAGCTGCTGCTCATGCTTCTGCAGCATGAGAGAGACTGGAGCCAGCTTCTCTTCAATCTGTTTCCCCAACATCTCGCGAGATTTCGAGAGCTGGTTCACCAGGTCCTGGAGAATAATCGGCTCAGAGGCTGCTGCAGGCCCGGCCTCAGATGCTCCTCCTCCCTTTTTAGGCATTTCTGGACAGTGAAAATACAGGTAAGTCAACTTTTAAATGTTTCTTGCGGCTCCACAATCTTTCCAGCGCCCCAAGAAATCCTGATGACCTGGGGTGGGTGGGTTAAAGGACCGTCGTGCTCCTGCTGCAATGTGAAGCTCTGCAGTGTGATCTTCTCAGATCGCCGCCATCTTAGATCCCATCATTTCCATTTTAAAAAATATCAAAGTCTAGCTACCAAGCCCTACCACTCAAGTCTGCAAGCTGTAAATCTTAAATGGTTGAGTGGCAGATGAGAGAAAGTAAGGATAATAGGTGGTGCTCAAATTAGCAGGTGGTGATTAGTGGTATCCCATAGGATCTGTTCTAGGGCCTCAATTATTCACAATATTTATTAACTTGTATAATGGTATAGAAAGTCATATATCCAAACATTTTGTCATCAGCAAATTAAGTGGCATTGTAGATGACAGCATAAAATTACAAAACGATATTGACAGATTAGGTGAATAGGCAAAACTGTGGCACGTGAATTTCAACACAAGTTTGAGGTTATTCATTTTGGACTAAAAAAAATATAATGGGTACTTTCTCAACAGTATATAGCTAATACGCAGTAGATGTATAAAGGAGCTGGGTATTTATATGCCTTGATCTATAAAGGTGCAGAAAATAATCAAGGCTGGTAATGGAATGCTGGCCTTTATATCTAGAAGACTGGAACATAAGAATGCAGAGGTTATGCTGCAGTTATACAAAAATCCTGGTTAGACACTACTTGGAGTACTGTGAGCAGATCCGAGCACATATTAGGAAGGATAGTTTGGTGTTGCAGGGAGTACAACATCGGTTTACAAGTATGCTACCTGGATTTCAAGGGTTAAGTCACAAAAAAATATACAAATTAGGCCCTATTTTCTCTAAAAATTAGAAGATTAAGTGATGACCTGATCGAATTCTTCAAATTATATTAACAGGAAAACACAGGAGAAGATTTCTAGCTAAGCATTAGGGCCATATCACTCAGGGCAGATGTTAGGAAGCACTTCTACATAGAAAAGGTGTTAGAGGTTTGGAATTGTCTTCCACAAATTTAGATCAGTTGATAAATTTTAAATTTGAGATAGATATATTTTTGTAAAACAAAAAAAAGGTAATAAAAGTGATAAGGACCAAAGATAGGCGTATGGAATTAGGCCACAGATCAGCCATGGTCTCACTGAATGGCACAACATTATTGAGGGGTTAAATGGCTTACTCCCGTGTCTATGTTAACTACATCTTTAATGTTAATTCTGGACTACATATGAACCATTGTTGGGCTTCATTACCAATTGAAAACACTTCAAATACAGTAACTAAACCATCAAAATAAAACAATATTGAAAAGTGATATTGATATTTCTTAAATGAACTCTATACTGGCAAACTAAAACAAGACAAACTGGCATTGGATTAAAAACCATTTGAATAAGCATTACTTTGATAAAGTCTGATCAGGAACACTAGTGGGATTAGGTTTCAAGCAGGGTAGAAAGTTTTTTTATTTCCCCCAGGGCTATTAAAGAATCAGAATCCTTACGCTGCAGACAGAGGCCATTTGGCCCATCTTCTGAGAAGCATCCCACCCACCCAACCCCCAATCATATCGCCATGACCCTGCATTTACCATGACTAATTCAACTAACCTACACATCCCGGGGCACTATAGAGCAATTCAGGGCATGGCTAATTGACTTAACCTGCACATCTATGGATTGTGGGAAGAAACCGGAGCATCCAGAGGAAATCCACACAGCCACAGGGAGAACATGCAAACGCCACAGACAGAGACAATCATCCAAGACTGAAATCAAACCCGGGTCCTTGGTCCTCTGAAGCAGCAGTGCTAAACACTGTGCCACCCATCTCTTAAGGTTGTCTCAAGGGCTGCTTTTCCACTTTACCAACTTACCTAAGAGGTGATGCAATCACATTACAACACCTTCTTTACTTGAAGCAATGTGTGTGGTATTTGGACTGTCAGAAATAGAATAAGAAGAATTCATCAATATTCTCAGTAAGTTATTAACCCTCCACCAAACCTCAAGCCACAATGCACGAAGAAACATTCATTTAAGATATAACTTAGCACAAGACAAGAGGTACAAGTTAGCATTGAAGATTTTCTTCACCCCCAAAAAGTAACTCTCACTCACTTCTATACACAAAAAGCCATTGCCCTAATCACAACATCTATAGACTAGAAAGACCAATCACATATTCACAAAGTTGCAAATTTTAACTTGCATCTCAGATCTCAGCTTCAGATTTAAATGCAGCACTTGAAACATTGTTTCCCTCATGTAGTAAGCCTGACCTCATGCAGCCTTAACTAGAGATTTCACATTTATTTGCAAGGAATTAGTTACCTCAGCCCCTCTTTCACCTCCTCTCGTCTTGTAGCCTCTTCAAACCCTCTCCCAGCCTCAGCAGCAACCCACACCACTCAGCTGAGCCTCAGAGCCTCCCAAACTCAGCTTCACCATCCCCAGCAAAAGGACCCTTGCTCCCAGCAAATGCTTTCCTCAGCAGCTCGCTCTCTTCAGTTACTCCTTTCTTTCTCACTTGGCCTACTCTCTACTCTAACTACAAGCTGCTTCCCATCCACTTTCACTGAATCCATCTGCAGAAAGCACAGGAGAGACACAAGCTGTGACTGGAGGAACAGCTCCTCAGAGGCAGGTTTTGACTAATTATTCATGGGTTTCACTTTTCTCAGATTGGTTGCTCCTATAATTGAACTTTCCCAGGCATTTTGGGAATAAATTCACCCACTGCCCCATATTTTGAGCACTGGATTCAGGTGTCATTTGACCAAATCTGAAAATTGGAAACTCAAGAGGTCATGCCAATGTTTCAATTGTTTAAGGAAAAAAACCTATTAAAAAGTTGAGGACCAGATCACTGCAAGGAAATCATACATAAAAGTAAGCTGGCTGTTGTTATACTGAAGTGCACAGATTTTGATATCTGAAATAGCAACAGGCTAAATGCTGATCAAGTATCACATTCCTGAAACACCTCATGGCCTTTCATTGCTGAGATGTACAAGAATTACTGAACAGTTGCTCCTCTCCTCATCTCACATGGATGGACTTACCAGCACCAATTTAAACTGCACCTTTTGGCATCAAATAGCTAGAAGTAGGAAACACAGATAGCGATGGGACCATAGCGGGTACAAAAAAAAATTATTTTCAGTAGTAAATTCAATCAAAACTTGATATTATATCTTATTTACCTTTTTAAATTGAATTCCAACACTTCCAGTTTCGTGTACTAACAAGTCAGAATTAAAGTTAAGAAACAGGAGCAATTTGGCCCCTGAAAGCCACTTTGCCAATCAATAAGCTCATGGTTGATCAGAGTGGGCTAACTCCATTTTCCTGTCTGACCCCATAAACCTAGACTCCTTTGATGATCAGATATCTTGATAACTCAGCCTCCAATACTCTTCAGGGAAAATAATCTGAAACACTAAAAAAAAAACACACCCAAGAAGTTCACTTCTCATTCTTAACTCCAAATCAGTACAGGCCCAACTCGCACAACCAGGGGCAGCACAGTGGCTCAGTGGTTAGCACTGCTGTCTCAACGCCAGGAACCCAGGTTCTATTCTAGTCTCGGGCAGCTGTGTGTGGAATTTGCACATTCATCCCATTGTGCTTTGCTTTGTTCTAGGTTCTCCAGTGTCCTCCCACAGTCCAAATACACGTAGATTAGGTGGAATAGTGACGGGAAATGCAGAAATTACAGAAATAGGGTAGGGGATTGGATCTGGGTGGGTTGCTCTTCAGAGGGTGAGTGATGTCTTGATGGGCTGAACTGCTTCCACACTGTGGGATCCATTCACCCCAAAAAATCAACACAATGATTCCTCATTAAACTACTTCCAATATAAGTATATCACTCCACCAGTAAGGAGATGAAAACTTGCATATTATTGCAGGCACAGCAATGCCTCATACGGATGTGCAAGATTTCCTTGGATAAAAAAGGACCAAGGCAGGAGGTGGCAAGAAGAATAGTGTTGGATTTGATTGCTCGGCTCAGCCTGTGACTCACTGTGCCAAGCATAACCAGCACAGTCCTCTAAAATCATGCAAATTGGAACAGAGTAAATGTTTCTTTCAGCCTGAGCTCATGGGCTATACGAGTGAGCGACGCAAAGCCCTTCAAGAGGACAATTGTATTCATTGATCATTTTTGAAGTACATGCTGAAGTCATCTGTAATCACAATCATGATAAATGCATCGAGTATCCAAATGTGGATACAAATCCTGGTCACAACCAAGCTTGACCATGTAACTGGCAAATACTGACTGAAGACAGTACTGCCCAGCAGGATTTCCCTGGGGCAGGCTATATTGACGTGACCTTCAGGAGTGTGAAGAATTGTGAGCAGCTCCTGAAGGTCTTCAAGGAGAAGGAAGGGGAACCTCTGTTCTCCATCTTGTCGGCAGTCCCGTTGTGTGAACTTCCTGCGCAGAGGAATCAGATTGTTACAATCCATATGTACAACCCCCACATCCCAGCAGCTAATGTCCTGACCTTCCTGAGAAGATACGTCCAGGTCGAGGGAGAAAGCACTGATGTGGTCGATCCTTTCGGGATCTGGACCAACAAATGACAGGTCAGGGTAACCTGGAGGGTCGATGGCAGTGGGGACATCCTCCATCCATCCTCCAGCTTCGCAAGTGGAGGAAGCAGAGATTACCTGACGTACGCTGGGCAGCCAAAAGTGTGTCGAACCTGCGGGAGGTCAGGCCACATGGCGGCAGATTGTAAAGGTGACCGTCTGTCAAAACTGCAAGCAGGAAGGCCACCCGACCAAGGAATGTAAAGAGGCCAAGAACTGTAATCTTGTACATGTGGCCCGCCTCTCCGCACAAGGCCTGCCCAAGACGAGGGGCCGCCACCTATACACAGATGGCCGGAGGTGGCAACACAAGCCGTGGACCGCATAAGACCAGCAAGGTACCACAAACCAGCATGGGAACGGTGCCTGGTGGCACCCAGAAGGAAGGGCAGGCTGGAGCGGAGCAGACGGCAGACAGCAGGGAGGTGCAGCAGCCGATCCAAGCTCCTTCAACACAGACAGAGAAAAAGAAAGAGGAATGAATAAAGAAGGCAGAGGAATGGATTACTGTCAAAAGCAGGAAGAGGAAACCTCGCCAGGCCCTCAAAGCCACCCAGCAAAGGGGGAAGCGACACCTACACTACGAGGATACAGGCAGCTCTTCGGGTGGTGATGACGGGCGCAAGGAGGGTCATCACCAGAGGAAGAGACAGAGCACCGCAGGGAAGAAGGAGGGCAGCACCGCCCAAACAGGAAAAGACAATCCCTCTGAGGGGACTGGTAAAGACCACTCCCCACCCGGTGAGAACCGAGGTGCCCACCGGCCCACAGCTCTAGGTAACTGGGTGCAGCGGTCCTCTGACAGCCCGCTGTCAGACAGAGAACTGGACTGTGCGGAACCTGGGCCCGACCCGGAGACACCAGAGCAGGGAAATGGCCCCTGCATGGAGCCGGACAGCTACCTCAGCCCTGGGAGGGTCCAGCTGTTTGCCATCACCATGTGGATGCACACAGCTACCCCAGAGAGGCAGAACCAGCAGCAAATGGACACTGGTAACCTTGTATATTGTTAAAATGGGGATAAAAATTACCAGTATCAATGTGCGTAGCATGAAACCTGCTACGCGGTGTGTTTCTACGATAGCCTTCCTGGCCAACGTTAAAACCGACATCCTGTTTCTGCAGGAGTGAGAGATACCGCACCTCAGCAGCTACAGGTGATGGTCAAGCTTGTGGGCCCATGGGCCATCAGTTTGGTCAGTGGATAATGATAGCCTCGCCTCCAGCCTGGGTATCCTGTTGTGAGGAGGCAACTTCACCATCTCCGAGGTTAAGAGGGGAGACAGTAAACTGGACGCCATGTCCAGAGCCCTGATGGAAACGGTAAAAGATGCCAAGCTGTACGACATCTTCAGCACCCCTGCAGACGGAGCGCAGCGTAGATACACCTGGTCACGGGCAGATGGGTCTATCCGCTCAAGGATAGATTACCTGTTTGTGTCCCAAATGCTCTCGGTCAGATCCATCGACGTCAAGCCGGTGTTCTTTTCTGACCACTGCCTCCTGCTAGCCAACTATCACCTACAGGACGAGCAGCAGGCTGATAAGGGAATGTGGAAGCTGAACACAAAGCTGTTGACCTCAGGAAACATTGAGGAGCTCAAGAGGGACTACGCAGGTTGGAGAACCGTGAAGCCCCTCTTTGAGTCCCCAGTGAACTGGTGGGAAACAGTAAAAGGGATCAAGAGGTTCTTCATCCTCAAAAGGTGTTCAAGAGGCGAGAGAGAGGCGGGGAAAACTGAGCCAGCTCCAGGAAGATATGCAGAACCTGCTCCTGCTGCAGACGATGGGGGTCGATGTCACGGAGGACATCAAGGAGGTGAAGGGCCACCAAGCCTTGCTCTTTGCCTCTGAGGTCTCCAAGATAATCTCCGGTCCAGGGTCTGCTCTGCAGAGCAGGACGAGACATGCTCACATTTCTTCCAGAAGGTGCACAAAGAGAGCTCAGTGCTCAGCAGCTTGAAGGAAGAAGTTGGCTCGATAACGTCATCTCAGGTGAACATCATGGAGGATCAACAAATCCTTCCATGCCAGTCTGTAAGACGCAAAGCCAACAGACAGCGCGGCCTCCCAGTCGTTCATGTCCTCTATCACGGACATCTTAGACGACAGAACTCAGGAGAGGCTGGACCAGCTGCTATTTCTGGATGAGCTGACCAAGGCCCTAGAGTCCTTCGAAAAGAATAAAACTCCTGGAAGCGACGGCTTACCGGTCGAGCTCTATTCTGCTCTGTGAGACTTGATTGGCCAGGACCTGCTGGAGGTGTGTGTCAGTATGCTTCTGGCAGGTACCATGAGTGAATCCATGAGGAAAGGCATCATCACCCTCATCTACAAGCTGAAGGGGGAAAGAGGGTGGAAATCAGAAATTGGAGACCAATCTCACTATTGAATGCGGATTACAAAATTTTGTCAAAGGTTATCGCCAACCAGGTCAGGTCTGCTCTGGGGTCGGTGATTCACCCTGACCAAACCTGTGCTGTACCAGGCAGGAAGATCGCTCAGAGTCTCGCACTCCTCAGGGGTACGATCGCCTACGTGCAGGACAGAGAATTGGACACCTGCCTCATCAGCTTGGACCAGGAGAAAGCCTTTGACAGGATATCACACAGGTATATGAGAGATGTTCTCTCCAAAATGGGCTTTGGGGAGGGAACCTGCAATTGCATCAGACTGCTCTACACCAACATTGTCAGTGCAGTCTCAATCAATGGGTGGGAATCAGATAGCTTCCCAGTCAGATCTGGAGTCAGGCAGGGCTGCCCTCTCTCTCCTGCATAGTTTGTGTGCTGCATAGAGCCATTTGCCGAGTACATCAGGAAGGATGCAAGCCTGAGAAGAGTGACTATTCCTGGCAGCAAGGGCCTACAAGTTAAGGCCTCCCTGTATATGGATGACGTTGCTGTTTTCTGCTCGGATCCGCTGTCCGTGCACACAGACTCATGTGCATATGTGACCAGTTCGAACAGGCCTTAGGGGCCAAGGTAAACTGAGGCAAGAGCGAGGCCATGCTCTTCGAAAACTGGGTCGACCAATCCTCCATCCCCTTCACCGTCAGGACCGACCACCTGAAGATGCTGGGTATTTGGTATGGGGGCCTGAGGCTTGCGCCCAAGTCTTGGGAGGAGCGTATCAGCAAAGTGAGGCAGAAACTGGGCAGATAGAAGCTACAGTCACTCTCCATCACGGGAAAAAACCTAGTCATCAGGTGTGAGGCACTGTCATTGCTGTGATGCGTGGCACAGGTCTGGCCTATTCCCAGAACCTGTGCCGCTGCAGTCACCCGGGCCATTTTCCAATTTATATGGAGATCAAAGATGGACCGGGTCCAAAGGGACTCGATGTATAAAGGTCTGGGCAATGGGGAAAATAACATACCCAATGCCACCCTCACCCTGATGGCCACCTTTGTGTGTGGCTGCATCAAGCGGTGCATGGATCTCCAGTACGCAAATACCTGTCCCCGGTGTTGCAAAGGATGGGCCTGGCCTCGCTACCGCGGAACGCTCCAAGTAGTTGGACTGTTCCATATCACCTGTCCTTCGTGGAGAAGTTTATGAAGAAAAACACCTTTGACCACAAGTCCATCAGGAAGTGGTCAGCACGTAGAGTCCTTGAGACCCTGCGGGAAAAGGAGAGGGCGGATCCTATCGAGCGGTTCCCTGAGCAGACTGTCAAAGTCATTTGGCAGAATGCCTCATCGCCAGAACTCTCCAAGAAGCACCAAGACATGGCTTGCTGGTGGTGAGAAGCGCTCTGCCTGTGAGATCCTTTATGCACGCCCGGACTCTCTGCCGCACCGCACGCTGCCCTCGAAGCGGCTGCGGGGGGGGGGGACGCGACTGTCACACACCTCCTTCTGGAACGTGCCTACGCAGAATAAGTCTGGAGAGGAATGCAGTGGTGTTTGTCGAGGTTCGTCCCGAGCAGCGCCGTGATGCAAGACTCTGTGCTCTATGGTGTGATCCCCGGGATGCACACCAGAGAGGAACATCAACTGTGCCTGGAGGATCATCAACTCAGTAAAGGACGCTCTCTGGGCAGCCGGAAACCTGTTGATCTACCAGCTGAAGGAGTTGACCCCGACTGAGTGTTGCAGACTGGCACATTCCAAGGTCCAGGATGACGTGTTGAGGGAGGCACTGAAGCTGGAGCAGCTGCTGCCAGGGCACAGTGGGGAAAGACCTTGTAAAATCTGCCTGCCCAAGAAGAACAGGGGGCCCACCCAGTCATCTGGGCTCCGGTGACACCTCAGCAGAAGAGCTGGATAGTAAATGTACAGACTTGTATATAGGAAAAATAAATTTAAATGTCTGGATGTAATGGCATGACCAATTGCATAGCGATCCAAATAATTTTATGAATAAAGTATACTTTTGAAATTAAAAAAAAGTAATCATGGGTGACCTTAAAAGTATCACTTTCCGGTCACAATTCACATAGACAATCCAAGATCTCTCAGGCTGTACAAGGACAGAGCTGATTTCCTTTCGCCTTGAAAAGGAAGTACTCATCACAAGTTGTACACACTGTTGATTTTCTGTGATGTTGCTGGGGGTGCGGGGGGCGGGTGGTCAGGGTGCAAGGTGATCACACTGCACTTACAATGTCCTGAGTTTGAGATATGGCTTGTGCTCTATTCAGATGAAGAAGATTTCAATGTCAGAGGTTCATATGAAGGCATTACTCTCCCAAACTCACTCCTTGCCCTAATCTTCCATCTATGGAGGAATATGATAAAACTGTCGTCATTTCTAAGTGATGCAAACACTGTCTGATCATGTTACTCTTCTGCTTCTAATACCTTTCTACACAAGCTCATAAGAAGCATGATTTAGCCATAGCAAGGCGTTATTGACCCTGTTGCTGTTGTGCAACAATACAAGGGAAACGGAGGAGGACGATGTGCTAAAAAAAAACCCAGAACCAGCTTTAAGCTGTAGGGGCTGGAGATGAGCCTTCAGATAAAAAAAAAGTGACAGTTAAAAGGTCATCTCACTTGTGCAGAAAACCAATTTCTGATGTCCTATATGCTATTTCCTCCAAATGAGGATGTCCAAGATACCATGTCAGAACTATGCCAACATCTGCAGAGGACCTGACACCTAAAGGAGTGGGTCGCCAAAGTGACACACTTACTAAGCCTTTATGCAACTGGCTACTTCCAAAAATGCAATGGATGTGTCTTTTTGAAAAGGTCAACCAGATAGACAGAGGGGGTGGGGTTACCTTATTAATAAGAAATGAAATTAAGTGGATAGCAAGTGCAATATAGGGCTGGAAGGTACAGAAGCTGGTTCGGTAGAATTAAGGAACAGCAAAGAAAAAAGCCCTGATGGGAGCTCTGTGCAGGTCTCCTAACAGTAATCAGGATGTGGGCAGAAAATAGATTAGGAGTTTAAGGCATGTAACAAAGGCACTAATACAATAGTCAAGGGGGAACTTCAATATGCAGGTCGACTGGGAAAATCAGATTGGTAGTGGATCCAAAGGAAAGGAATTTGTGGAATAGGAGATGGGTTTTTTTTTAGCAGCAGCAGCTTCCACTAGGGAATAGGCAATACCAGTTTTGGTGATGTGTAACGAGTCAGACATGATTAGGGAGCTTAAGGTGAAGGAAGCCATAAGGGGCAGTGACCACAAGATGATAGAATACACCGTACAATTTGAGAGGGAAAAACTGGAATCAAATTTAATGGTATTACAATTGAGAAAAGGTAACTACAAAGAGGGAGGAGCTGGCCAGAGTTAACTGGAAGGGGTGCCTAACAGCAAAGACGGTGGAGCAGCCATGGCAGAGGTTTCTGGGATTAATTTGGGAGGCACAGCAGAAATTCATCGAAAGGAAGAAGAAACATACTAAGGGTAGGACAAGACAACCATGGCTGACAAAGGAAGTCAGAGACAGCATAAAAGCAAAAGAAAAAGCATACAATGTGGTGAAGTTGATAGGAAGCCAGAGAATTGGGACACCTTTTTAAAAAAAAGAGGATAACTAACAAAAAAGCAATAAATGGGGAAAGACGAAATATGGAAGATAAGCTAGGTAATATAAAAGGAAGTGCAACAGATATATAAAGAAGGTAAGAAAGAGAGGCAAGAGTGAATACTGAACCACGAAGCTGGAGTAGTATGAGAAACAAAGAAATGTTGCAGGAACTGAATAGATACTTTGCATCAGTCTTCACTCGTGTTTCCTGCATTCTGTCTCCCTCTCTTTTCATGTAGTGATGTTATGTTTCCCAGCAGATTGGAAAACTGCAACTTTCTAGAAACAGTAATTTTGTAAATTATAATCAATGCTATCACTATCTCATCCAGAATCGTTCCCAAACATCTGTCACAAAAAATACAAAAACTATTTATAACAGCATAATTCAATTAATCTTCATAAACATCACACAGCCAATTTGCACATTCCAATGCAAGTCAAACTACAAATTTAATGTAAATAATTGAGAGAAGTTGCAGGTATCTGATGAAAAGAAAACCTTAAGCTCCTTCACAATTATAATTAAACATTTTGTAATTGTCAATAGCTTCCAAAAATGTTATTGTAATAATACAGTGGTTATTCGACAATCCAAGATCGCTAACTTAAAATTACAGTCATAATATGGAGATGCCGGGGTTAGACTGGGGTGGACAAAGTTAAAAATCACAATGGATGGAAATGTGTTGCTGGAGAAGCGCAGCAGGTCAGGCAGCATCTCGGGAACAGGAGAATCGACGTTTCGGGCATCAGCCCTTCTTCAGAAATGAGGAAAGTTTGTCCAGCAGGCTAAGATAAAAGATAGGGAGGAGGGACTTGGGGGAGGGGCGTCGGAAATGTGATAGGTGGAAAAAGGTCAAGGTGAGGGTGATAGGACAGATTGGGGTGGGGGCGGAGAGGTCGGGAAGAAGATTGCAGGTTAGGGAGGCGGTGCTGAATTTGATGGATTTGACTGAGACAGGCTGGGGGGAGGGGAAATGAGGAAACTGGTGAAATCCAAGTTCATCCCTTGTGGTTGGAGGGTTCCTAGCCGGAAGATGAGGCGTTCTTCCTCCAACCGTCGTTTCGCTGTGGTCTGACGATGGAGGAGTCCAAAGACCTGCATATCGTTGGTGAAGTGGGAGGGGGAATTGAAATGTTGAGCTACAGGGTGGTTGGGTTGGTTGGTCCGGGTGTCCCAGAGGTGTTCTCTGAAACGCTCCGCAAGTAGGCGGCCTGTCTTCCCAATATAGAGGAGGCCACATCGGGTACAGAGGATGCAATAGATGATATGTGTGGAGGTACAGGTGAATCTGTGGCGGATATGGAAGTTTCCTTTGGGGCCTTGGAGGGAGGTGAGAGGGGAGGTGTGGGCGCAAGTCTTGCACCTCCTGCGGTTGCAGGGGAAGGTGCCGGGAGTGGAGGTTGGGTTGGTGGGGGGTGTGGATCTGACGAGGGAGTCACGGAGGGAGTGGTCTTTACGGAATGCTGATAGGGGAGGGGAGGGAAATATATCCTTGGTGGTGGGGTCCGTTTGGAGGTGGCGGAAATGATGGCGGATGATGCGCTGTACATGGAGGTTAGTGGGGTGGTAGGTGAGGACCAGTGGGGTTCTGTCCTGGTGGCGGTTGGAGGGGCGGGGTTCAAGGACGGAGGATCGGGAAGTGGAAGAGATGCGGTGGAGGGCATCGTCGATCACGTCGGGGGGGAAATTGCGGTCCTTGAAGAAGGAGGCCATCTGGGATGTGCGTTTTTGGAACTGGTCCTCCTGGGAGCAGATGCGGCGGAGTCTAAGGAATTGGGAGAATGGGAATGGCGTTTTTGCAGGGGGCAGGATGGGAGGAGGTGTAGTCCAGGTAGCTGTGGGAGTCGGTCGATTTGTAGTAGATGTCCGTGTTGATTCGGTCGCCTGAGATGGAAATAGAAATGTCGAGGAAGGGGAGGGAGGAATCTGAGACTGTCCAGGTGAATTTGAGGTCGGGGTGGAAGGTGTTGGTGAAGTGGATGAACTGTTCCACCTCCTCGTGGGAGCACGAGGTAGCGCCAATACAGTCATCGATGTAGCGGAGGAAAAGGTGGGGGGTGGGGCCAGTGTAGTTGCGGAAGATGGATTGTTCCACATATCCTACGAAGAGGCAGGCATAGCTGGGGCCCATGCGGGTGCCCATGGCTACTCCTTTCGTTTGGAGGAAGTGGGAGGATTGGAAAGAGAAGTTGTTCAGGGTGAGGACCAGTTCAGTCAGTCGAAGGAGGGTGTCAGTGGAAGGGTACTGGTCGGTACGGCGGGAAAGGAAGAAGCGGAGGGCTTTGAGTCCTTCGTGATGGGGGATGGAGGTGTACAGGGACTGGATGTCCATGGTGAAAATAAGGCGTTGGGGACCGGGGAAGCGAAAATCATGGAGCAGGTGGAGGGCGTGGGTGGTGTCCCGAACGTAGGTGGGGAGTTCTTGGACTAAGGGGGACAGGACGGTGTCAAGGTAGGCGGAGATGAGTTCGGTGGGGCAGGAGCAGGCGGAGACAATGGGTCGGCCGGGGCAGTCAGGTTTGTGGATTTTGGGCAGGAGGTAGAAGCGGGAGGTGCGGGGTTGTGGGACTATGAGGTTGGAGGCGGTGGATGGGAGATCCCCCGAGGTGATGAGGTTATGGACAGTCGGGGAGATGATGGTTTGGTGGTGGGGGGTGGGGTCATGGTCAAGGGGGCAGTAGGAGGAGGTATCTGCGAGCTGGCGTTTGGCCTCAGCGGTGTAGAGGTCGGTGCGCCAAACTACTACCGCGCCTCCCTTGTCTGCTGGTTTGATAGTGAGGTTGGGGTTGCAACGGAGGGAGTGGAGGGCTGCGCGTTCCGAAGGTGAGAGGTTGGAGTGGGTGAGAGGGGTGGGGGAGTTCAGGTGGCGGTTAATATCGCGGCGGCAGTTGGATATGAACAGGTCGAGGGCAGGTAGGAGGCCAGCACAGGGTGTCCAGGTGGATGGGGTGTGTTCGAGGCGGGAGAAGGGGTCGTCAGAGGGTGGGCGGGAGTCTTGGTTAAAGAAATAGGCGCGGAGGCGAAGGCGGCGGGAGAATTGTTCAATGCCACGCCGCGTGTTGAATTCTTCAATGCCACGCCGCGTGTTAAAAATCACAATACCAAGTTATAGTCCTACAGGTTTACTTGGAAGCACTGGCTTTGAGAGCAGTGCTCCTTCAGGTGATTGTCTGAAGGAGCGGCGCTCTGAAAGCCAGTGCTTCCAAATAAGCCTGTTGGGCTATAACCTGGTGTTGTGAGATTTTTAAACTTAAAATTACAGCACCTTTGTTACACATATGCCAATGTCTAAATTGCAACTTTTTTTTCTTGTTTTATAGTTATATCTGCACCCCAGCATTGATAACAAACAGCCTAACTTTTTTTTAAAAAGTATCCTGGTTGAGGAGGAACACTTGCAATAGCGTACAGCATGCCCCAATTAAGATGATCTTATTTACTATGCCAAGCTTGATTGAGTTTGTTTCCAAAGACAGCCAGTTTTGCCAGTTCTCAGCAAAAAGGCTAAATTAAGGTTTAACACATCATGCAACTGTTTTTCTCTAATCACAAAAGCTTCCATACTTGTTCAAATTTTCAAAAGCATTTTGATTGCTAGTCAGCATGTAATCACTAATTTATTTACTGGTCAATGCAAAAAAAGGCTGTATAGATAGGCAATATAACAAGTGTTAATTGTCACATCTACATAGACAACTGAAACAGTTCTGACTGAAAGGGGATGCAGCTAATCAGTTGTGACCATGTGTCTCATTAAGCATTTCTGCAATTTAGATTCTCACCAGAGGACCTCAGAGTTGTACAGCATGGAAACAGACCCTTCGGTCCAACTCATCCGCAACAACCAGATATCCTAAATTAAATCTAGTCCCAACTGCCAGCATTTGGCCCATATTCCTCCAAGCCCTTTGCATGTACCCAGCCAGACACCTGTTAAGTGTCTAATTATACTGCCATCACCTCATTCCATACATGAACTACTCTCTGGTGAAAAGGTTACCCCTTTGGTCCCTCTTACATCTTTCCCCTCTCACCATAAACCTATGGACTGTGCTGCCCTCAGGAAAAGACCTTGGCTATTCACCCTACCCATGTCCCTCATGATTTTATAAACTTCTATAAAAGGTCACCCCTCAGCTTCTGATGTCGATTCTCCTGCTCCTCGGATGCTGCCTGACCTGTTTTGCTTTTCCAGCACCACACTCTCGACTCTGATCTCCAGCATCTGCAGTCCTCACTTTCTCCTATACTCAATGCATTGACCAGTAAAGACAAGTTTACCAAACACCACCTTCACATTCTGTCTACCCGTGACTCCACCTTCAAGGAATTATGAACCTGCACACAATAGGTGCAACTGTCCCCAGGATCCTACCATTAAGTCCTGCCCTGATTTGCCTTACCAAAATACAACACTACATATTTATCTGAATTAAACTCTATCTACCATTCCTCAGCCCATTGGCCCATCTGAAGGTCCCATTGTCCACTACACCAACAATTTTAGTGACACTGGCAAACTTACAAGTTATTCCTCCATTACCATCTTCAATGATATGTGAAGGTGAAAATTCTTAATATTGTAAATTTACAATATTAAGTAAATTGGATGCTTCTCTACATTAAAGAGGTGATAAATAAATTAATTGTTCTTAGGTAAATATTTCTAAAACCTTATCAAAACTAAAATTACACAGTTGGAATTGAAACAGGCCTATGGTTTGTCTCTCCTCAATTAACGGAGTTCTATATATAATTGCAGCCAAGCTGTTTCGCTTCATATAAAACCTCACTTTGTTCTCGACCTATTTTCATTGGGGGTGCCGGTAGGGGAACGTCACCTGCACTCCACAATGACGTGCACATATGCATGCACACATCCCCCATAGATAAGGTGATCATGTTTAAATATTAAAAAGCTATAAGATTTTAGACATGTCCAAAATAACAATTTTCAAAAGATATTCCCAACTGATCCCAAGCCTTGCTAATGGAGATTGCAGTCTTGTAATTTGGAGTAAATTTATTTTCTTGAAAGAGAAAAGGTTACTGAACTAAATAATTAGCTTCGAACCCGGCCTTTTCTGTTCAACAAAACCCTATAACTAGAGGCAAAACTGAATAATTAGTGCACAGCTTCAGCTCAGTTTATGTACTGTCTGCAATATTATTTTAGAAATGCTACAAATCTCATTGAGTTATTCAGACCACTGAAGAATCACTGGACTCTGTTTTCTTTCCTCAGGTGCTGCTGGACCTGCTGAGTTTCTCCAGCAATTTCTGTTTTTGTTTTAGATTTTGTGCATCTGCAGTTCTGTGTTTTATTTTCTCATTATTCTGAATTTACTTCTAATCAGGCTATGGTTAGTTGTTCCCAATTCTTCTTTGCATGGTGGTCCAGCAAACATTTGATTATTCAATTTTGTGAATCCACTGCCTTTATTGACTCCGTATTAATCCTACAAGCATGCTAACTTAAATCTAAAAAACTAAAGATTTGATCATCTTTCATGATGAAGCACCTCCAATTAAACTTTTCTCCAGTTTAAGCAAGCAATATGTCAGGAAACTGCAATAAGAATCTCATACCAAAGAAGAAAAAAAAATGAACAGCTTTGTTTCATCAAATTATGGAATCAGAATTCCTACATTTTGGAAGCAGGCCATTCGGCCCATCAAGTCCACACCAACCTGCCGTAAATCATCTCACCCAGATCTAACCCCCTTACCCTATCAAGGTTTGAGAAGATTTGCAGCTCAGGTTGAGGTTCTGGATGCAAGTTTGTTTGCTGAGCTGGAAGATTCATTTCTAGGCGTTTCATCACAATACCAGGTAACATCCTCAGTGGGCCTCCGGACAAAGCACAGCTGATAATTCCTGCTTTCTATGTTTGGGTTTCTTTGAGTTGGTGATGTAATTTCCTGTGGAAGATAGAGTCTAACTCGATGACATCACCATAGGAAATGGCATCACCAACCCAAACATATATAGAAAGCAGGAATTATCAGCAGTGCTTCGCCCGGAGGCCCACAGAAGATGTTACCTAGTAGGGTGACAAAACATCTGGAAATGAACCTTCCAGCTCAGCAAACAAACTTACATCCAGAACTCCTTACCCTATCCCTGTAACCCTGCATTTCCCTGACTAATCCACCTAACCTACACATTCCTGGACACCGTGGGCAATTTAACTCGGCCAATCCACCTAACCTGTACATTTTTGGACTTAAGTCTATTTTCTAAGTCTCAGTCTATCAGAAAGTCAGATTATGTTTACAATTTTTCAAAGCTGACAATACACAGGCAGTAAATGCAAGTGAAAACAAAACTTAATACTGCAAGCTTATTTACAACAAATTCAGAATTTCAATGCTTTAAAATCATAAATGAATAAGTACAAAAACTCAAGAGTGGCTGTGCATATATTGAACAGTACATATCTCATTCCTTTTCCTTGGCTCTCCATATGTTTGATTACCATCTTAGCTACATAACAAATTCAACTATTTTATTTATTGTTTATTTGTTCAGATGATTATACAGATCGCAAATGTCAAAAAATTGTTTGGACACTGTCAGTTAAGATAGTGTGTGTATAGCAATGAAATATGTAAACAAAATGTTTTGGATTAAAATCTATAAATGGGGCAGCATGGTGGCCGAGTGGCTAGCACTGCTAGGGACTCGGGTTAGATTCCCACCTCGGGTCACTGTTTGGAGTTTGCACATTCTCCCAGTGCTCGAGTTTCCTCCCACAGCCCAAAGATGTGCAGGTCAGGTGAATTGGCCATGCTAAATCGCCTAAAGTGTTAGGTGCAATAATCAGAGGGAAATGGGTCTAGGTGGGTTACTCTTCAGAGGGTTGGTGTGGACTTGTTGGGCCAAATGGCCTGCTCCCACACTGTAGGGAATCTAACCTAAAAAAAGTAAACATTATTGAATAACTTATGTTGACATAGCTGAATACTTTAGATAAGAACTTTGTGAATAAAAAACAGCCTTACTTGGAAAGAGTGCAAGCGGTTACCTGCACTAGTCTTGATTTCAAGACCTATTTTCAAACAGACAATCACCAATTAAAAAATAACCCTAACTTATAGGTCTGGGAAGGGGCGAGGTGAGATCGTTACCATTAGGTTCCTGGTTGTGACATCAGACTTCAGGGAAATCAGCTTGTGGCCTTAGGTTGCCAGGGAAATGGAAGTTATTTAACCATGCAGCTTTGTGGTTTCTCCCAAATTTCAGTGAGTGGTCAGATTGAAACAGTGAAAAGAAGAAAGTGGCGACAATACTAGAAAAGACCAAAAAAAAGCCTGGAACCTTGCAAGCCTTGTCTGTAGGTACATCCACAGTAATATTTGTGAGAAAGAGTGTTGAGATTAGCAGTGAAGGATCAGCAATTAGTTGCATACCAGAATAACTTGGAGAACCGGCAGCTGATGACGTGTGCCAGATGTTTACAATACACATCCTTCTAAGTGGCAGAGGTTTGTCAAAGGTTGTTTGATAAATTGCATATGATACACAGGGTTGCCAATGTGCAGAGTGCAGGAAGTTCTTGCTGAAGGGAGTGGATGGGGTGCCAATCCAAGCAGGCTGCTTCATCCTGGATGCTGTCAAGTTTGAGCATTTTTGCAGCTGCACTCAGCTGAGAACAGGCAACTATGATGCTGGGGTAGCAGGTGGAGCATTCATTCAGCATTTTTGGCTGAAGATGGATGCAAATATTTCAACCTTGCTGTGTCAAGGATCTGAAAATGTGTGCCTTTCAATGGAAATTGTAATGTTGGGTTTCAGGTGGAGAAAAGGTGCTTTCCAATGGGATTGATGTCCATTTCCAGCATCTTTAAAGGAACAAACATAATCTGGGTGTGATCACATTTTGAAGGAACCTCTGGTTCAGATCAATACCATTTATGCTGAAAGGACTATTTAAGGAAATCAGAGATATTATGTCTGTTGTATCAGTTACTCAACATGTAACCAATCTGTTTTACTGAATGCAATTTTCCTGTTAATTCAGGCTTGACTTTTCTTGATTTTTGAAATATAATGTCCACTTTTTTTTTCCCCTTTGTGGGGTTTTGGGATGTTTGGTTCTTTAAGGCTATTGATCTTCATAGAATTGTATATGACAGATAACCTTAAAAAAGTAACAGTTGTAAACCATAAAACCAAGGTTCATATTACTCATCTTTATGACTGTAATAACCATTTTGCAAAGTCTTCTATATAAAACATACTGAGGTTTATTTTTTAAAAATTCCTGGGGATTACCATTGGCCAAAATGGAATTGGATCTGTCTATAACTACAGTGGCAACAAGAACAGGTCAGAGATTGGGAATTCTGTGGAGAGTAACTCATTGCCAAATCCCCAAAACCTACCCACCATCTACAAAGCACAAGTCAGTAATCTATCACGTTATTTTCCAATTGCTTGGATGCATGTAGCTGCAACACTCAAGAAGCTTGAAACCATGCAGGTCAAAACAGCCCACTATCTTTAACATTCACTCTCGCTGTCACTTAACCACAATAGCAGTAGTGGGTACCATTTGCAAAATGCAGTGCAGAAATTTATTATGACTTGAAATGATATCATTCCTTCACAGTCGCTGCGTCAAAATCCTAAAAAAGATCCTACTCCCAGCCTTGGGTGACAGTGCAAACTCCATATGGACAGAGTCTCCCTGTATCTGCAGGAACATCCACAACCCTGAATAAGAGACTTCCAATGATACACAACTTTTTGAGCGAAGAAACATCTCACCACAATCCTAAATGATCAGCACTTATTGAGAGACTGTGCCTATGCACTAGACTATCCAGCTGAAGGGAAGTGACCTTGCAGTGTCCATCCTACCAAACCCTTTAAATCCTGAATGCTTCATCGAGTACACCTCTTAGAGTCATAAAGATGTACAGCATGGAAACAGACCCTTTGGTCCAACCCATCCATGCCGACCAGATAATTTAGTCCCACCTGCCGGCCCATATCCCTCCAAACCCTTCCTATTCATATACCCATCCAAATGCCTTTTAAAATGTTGCAATTGTACCAGCCTCCACCACACCCTCTGGCAGCTCATTCCATACACGTACCACCCTGTGTGTGAAAACATTGCCCGAGGTCTCTTTTATATCTTTCCCCTCTCACCCTAAACCTATGCCCTCTAGTTCTGGACTCCCCGACCCCAGGGATAAGACTTTGCCTACTTATCCTATCCATGCCCTCAATTTTGTAAACATCTAGAAGGTCACCCCTCAACCTCCGACGCTCCAGGGAAAACAGCCCCAGCCTGTTCAGCCTCTTCCTGTAGCTCAGATCCTCCAACCTTGGCAACATCCTTGTAAATCTTTTCTGAACCCTTTCAAGTTACACAACATCTTTCCGATAGGAAGGAGACCTGAATTGCACGCAATATTCCAACAGTGGCCTAACCAATGTCCAGTACAGCCGCAACATGACCTCCCAACTCCTGTACTCAATACTCTGACCAATAAAGGAAAGTATACCAAACGCCTTCTTCACTATCCTATCTACCAGCGACTCCACTTTCAAGGAGCTATGAACCTGCACTCCAAGGTCTCTTTGTTCAGCAACACTCCCTAGGACCTTACCATTATGTGTACAAGTCCTGCTAAGATTTGCTTTCCCAAAATGCAGCACCTCACATTTGGCTGAATTAAACTCCATCTGCCATTTCTCAGTCCATTGGCCCATCTGGTCCAGATCCTGATGTAATCTGAGGTAATCCTCTTCGCTGTCCAGTACACCTCCAATTTTGGTGTCATCTGCAAACTTACTAACTGTACCTCTTATGCTCGCATCCAAATCATTTATGTAAATGACAAAAAGTAGAGGACCCAGCACCAATCCTTGTGGCACTCCACTGGTCACAGGCCTCCAGTCTGAAAAACTACCCTCCACCCTGTTTCTTCTACCCTTGAGCCAGTTCTGTATCCAAATGGCTAGTTCTCCCTGTATTCCATGAGATCTAAGCTGAAAAATGTGTTGCTGAAAAAGCACAGCAGGTCAGGCAGCAAAGGAGCAGGGAAAAAAAAAATTCAACGTTTCTGGCATAAGCCCTTCTTCAGGAATGAGGAGCATGTGCCAAGCAGGCTAAGATAAAAAGGTAGGGAGGAGTGACTTGGGGGAGGGGCGTTGGGAATACAGTAGGTGGAAGGAGGTTAAGAAGAGGGTGATAGGCCGGAGAGGGGGTGGGGGCGGAGAGGTCGGGAAGAAGATTGCAGGTCAAGGCAGCGGTGCTGAGTACTAGGGTTGGGACTGAGATAAGGTGGGGGGAGGGGAAATGAGAAAGCTGGAGAAATTTGCATTCATCCCTTGTGGTTGGAGGGTTTCTAGGCGGACGATGAGGCGCTCTTCCTCCAGGCGTCATGTTGCCATGGTCTGGCAATGGAGGTGGTCAAGGACCTGCATGTCATCATGTTCTTGGGGGAGTTAAAAACAAAAAAAGTGTTCAGCTTCGGGGCGGTTGGGTTGGTTTGTGCGGGTGTCCCAGAGATGTTCTCTGAAAACGTTCCGCAAGTAGGCGGCCTGTCTCCTCAATGTATAGGAGGCCACATCGGGTGTGGCGGATACGTTGGGGAGACAGGTCGCCTATTTGCGGAACGTTTCAGAGAACACCTCTGGGACACCCGCACAAACCAACCCAACCGCTCCGTGGCTGAACAGTAACTCCCCTCAAAGTTTGGGAGAAGATTTGTAGCTTGGGTGCTCGTTGTTGTGGTTCTGTTCGCCGAGCTGGGAATTTGTGTTGCAGACGTTTCGTTCCCCTGTCTGGGTGACATCCTCAGTGCTTGGGAGCCTCCTGTGAAGCGCTTCTGTGATCTTTCCTCCGGCATTTATAGTGGATTGTATCTGCCGCTTCCGGTTGTCAGTTCCAGCCGTCCACTGCAATGGCCGGTATATTGGGTCCAGGTCGATGTGCTTATTGATTGAATCTGTGGATGAGTGCCATGCCTCTAAGGATTCCCTGGCTGTTCTCTGTTTGGCTTGTCCTATAATAGTAGTGTTGTCCCAGTCAAACTCATATTGCTTGTCATCCACGTGTGTGGCTACTAAGGATACATATAGACAAGGAAGAAACCATGGTCTCATTCAATGTATCGGCACTGTTCACCTCTATCGACAAAACCCTAGCCAGAGAAACAATAGCCAACCTGCTGGACATACAGAACAGACAACAGGACTGTGAACCTATCAACAAAGACTGCATACTCAAACTACTGGACCTGTGCCTCACAACACACTTCACATTCAACAACCAAATATATGAATAAATCAACGGCACCCCCATGGGCTCACCCATCTCTGGATTCATAGCAGAAGCGATAACGCAAAGGTTAGAGCAAACAGTCTTACCGCAAATTCAACCCAAACTCTGGGTCAGATATGTAGATGATACCTTTGTAATCATTAAAAACACAGAAATAGAGAACACACACCGGATCATCAACGCCACACTCGCAGGAATCCGATTCACTCGAGAGGAAGAAAAGGACAACCAACTCCCATTCCTAGACATGATGGTACAGAGAACACCGAACGGAGAATTCACCACAAAGGTATACAGGAAAATTGCACACACAGACCAAGTCCTAAACTATGAAAGCAAGCACCCCAACACACAATAGAAGTTGCATCAAGACACTGTTCAAAAGGACCACAACACACTGCAGTACACCAGAACTGCAAAAAAAGGAGGGAGGAAGAACACCTATACAATGTATCCGCCAAAAACAGATACCCCCGCAGTTTCATCAACAGATGCCTAAGGGAAAGACAACGGAACGAGGACATGCCGCAACCCAAAGGACTAGCCACACTACCATACATCAAAACATTTCCAAACTGACAGCCAGACTACTGCGACCACTAGGACTCATAACAGCACACAAACCAACAGCCACTCTCAGACAACAACTCACCAGAACAAAGGACCCGATACCCAGCATGAGCAAAACCAATTTAGTGTACAAAATCCCATGCAAGGACTGCACAAAAACACTACAAAGGACAAACAGGAAGACAGCTATCGGTCTGCATCCATGACCACAAAACAACATGACCAGCTATCCTTAGTAGCCCCACACTCCGATGACAAGCAACATGAGTTCGACTGGGACAATACTATTATCGGGCAAGCCAAACAGAACAGCCAGGGAATTCCTCGAGGCACCTTGACCTCCTTCCACCTATCCCAACGCCCCTCCCAAGTCCCTCCTCCCTACCTTTTATGTTAGCCTGCTTGGTACACCCTCCTCATTCCTGAAGAAGGGCTTATGCCCAAAACATCGATTCTCCTGCTCCGTTGTTGCTGCCTGACCTGCTGCGCTTTTCCAGCAACACATCTTTCAGTTCTAATCTCCAGCATCTGCAGTCCTCACTTTCTCCTTCCATGAGATCTAACCTTGCTAATCAGTCTCCGATGGGGAACCTTGTCAAACACCTTACTGAAGTCCATATACATCACATCTACTGCTCTGCCCTCAATCTTCTTTGTTACTTCAAAAAAAACTCAATCAAGTTTGTGAGACATGATTTCCCACACACAAAGCCATGTTGACTATCCCGAATCAGTCCTTGCCTTTCCAAATACTTTTATTTTTCTATATTTTGCATAATACAGATATGTCCTTGATGGTGTACTGGTTTGACCAATTTCAAACAAGTCATGTTTAGAGAAAAAGTATAACCTACTAGTCTTACTCCCAATGTGGTTTAGGGTTAAGAACACCACTTGCCTTAGAGGAAGGGTGCTAACACTGTCACTTAATAGAATTCATTGCAAACACTGATCAGAATATAGTTTAGCTAATATTGAATTGAGAATCTCCAAGAGTTGGAAAGGTTAATCTTCAGCTGTTTAAGATGATAAACGCAACTGAGTAGAACTGCTTGCAGATTTTCTTCATTAGGGCAGTAAATATCCAAAAGCAGAATTGGTGGAGGAGGCAGTGGCATAGCAGTAACGAACTGGGTTAGTCTTCTGGAAAACCAGACCAGTGTTCTCAGGATGTAGGTTCAAATCCTGCCATGGCAGACATTAAAACTGATTCCAAAAGCAGAGTTGGGACTCTTGTGATACAGTGCTGGTGTTGTCCTTACCTTTCAGTCAAGAGGCCTAGGTACAAATTCCACCTACTCGAGATGTGTAATAACACCTATGAACAGAATCCAAAAGTGGAGTCATATCCTGAATATTTGAATAATAAAGTTGAAGGATGCCATGCTTTTATCAATTTTTGACATATAGTTTTGTTAACTAAAAGTGATATATGTATCTTTTTCCAAAAAAAAAGGCAATTTCAATTCTCTCCAGCAGAGAATCTTTGGATTCAATTGTCATGGAATGTGACAGAATATTCTGAGTTAGTAATAATTGCTGAAAGAAAAGACAAAGTTGAAGTTTTCGATCTTGCACGCATCAGTATAGAGTCAGAAGAATACTAAATCTCAAAAACAATAAGTAACATAGCATAAGACGGTGTTGATCAGTTGACAATCCCCTTCTCATGTACCATAAATTGTTGGTCCCTCTGGCATTTGGTAGTCTTGTGATACTGTCCTGATGATTTTAAGATGAAAATCTTCAACTTTATGTCTTTGTTTTTCGGCAATACTCGAGTGCTGTACTACCAAGCATGATTAGTAGTAAGTAGCACTCCCACTTAGAACAGACAGATCTGGGAATGTAATTCATGTATTATTGCCTTAATTACAAAATGTTAGCTGCGCAATGAGAAAACTGAAGGAAAGACTTCAACTTATAATTGCCCGTCATAACTTCAGGCTGGCCAAACCATTCAGAGCTAATGAAGTACTTCAGAATTTTAGTCAATTTGCACATTGTGACATCTGGCAAAAACAGTGAAGTAACGGCCAGATAAACTATTTTAGCTACATCAACAAGAACTTCCTCGACATAATACCACAAAGTTTTTACAATTACCTGAGAAAGCAAACGGGACTATAATTTAACATGAGTTGACAGACAGCACCTAGGTCCAGATTATACTAATCTGTTGACAGAGGTGTCTCACAAATATTTTCATCATTCTAGCATCTATTCTGCTTATCTTACAAGATGATAATGCATACTAAGTAGTCTAACTTTATTTTGCTCTTCTTAAAAGAGAAAAGCAATGGTAATAAAGTTGCCGAGATTGCTTGGTTAACCCGAAATTCAAAGTTTGTACTCATATGTTTCCACTCAGAGTCACAGAGTCATGCAGCACAAAAACAGACTTTTCAGTCCAACCAGGCATCCCATCTCACCCAATCCCATTTGCCAGCACTTGGTCCATATTTCTCTAAACCATTCCTATTACTATACCTATCCAGATGCCTTTTAGATGTTGTAATTGTACCTGCCTCTACAACTTCCTCTGGCATCTCGTTCCATACACACACCAACCTATTAAAGACTTTAGGACTTGAAAGTAACAGTTTCATGCATGGTCCTTCCACTCTCACCTTAAACCTATGCCCTCTAGATTTGGACTCCCCCATTCTAGGAAAAAGACCTTGGGTATTCACAATTTTGATTTTATAAACTCCTATAAAAAGGTCACCTTTCAGTCTCTGATGCTGAGGGGGGAAAAAAAGCTTCAGCCTATTCAGCATCCCCCAATAGTTTGAAATCTCCAGTCCTGGCAACATCATGTAAACCTTGTATGCACCCTTTTGGGTTTAAACAACATTCTTCCTATAGAAGGGCATCCAGAATTGAATACAATATTCCAAAAGTGACCTCACCAATGTCTTTTACAGTGACAACCAGACATCACAACGCTTATACTCAATGTTATGACTGATCAGATCCTGGGGATTTATCTATCTTTGCTTTAAGATTTCTAAAAAAAAACTATTAATAAAAACTGAGCTGTTTACCAGAGTGTTTAATGTTGAAGCCAACATTAGGTTCCAATTCTGTAACAAGTGAACATATAAAAGTGACTAAGGATAACTTAGTCTCTTCAGGATAACACAACAAAATCACAGCCAATGAAATATGTTTGAAATGTATCACAGTTGTCACATGGGCCAACTTACTCAGTAAAAAACAGCAACAGATTCAATGATCTGCTAACCTATTTTTATGGCTTCAGTTGTGAATCAAATAATTCTTCAATATAAAAGCAAATAACACTGAGTATATTTATACAAATCGGAATGGAAAAAACTTTTAACATCTTATTCACGAAGTGAAATATCAAACCATGCAGTATTAGATTAGATTCCCTACAGTATGGAAGCAAGAAAGTGCTGGCCTAGATCATGCATTTGAATTGTGGAGTGAAGCTTTAAAGCACTAAAGAATGGTTCTACAAACCAAGCTGACAGTAAATATTGATAAGTACTGTCAATATAGTATCTTGAAAGCTTTAGAATAAAAAAAAAATGAAATTGGTACTTTACAAAGCTTTCAAAGTAAGTTAGAGATGTTTTCCAAATTTATTGTTATTTTGTGTTGATTAAAAAACGCACATTCCCTATGTCCTATTTAGTGTTTATGATCTCAGTGCAGAATGAGAAACTCAAAAATATTCATCTTCATTTTTATTTTAAAAACAGTGTCTGCCATTTTCACCAGGAACCTTTTTTCCCTCCCTTGTGCAAGAGTCTAGGACCAAAGGATATAGTCTCAAGGTAAAGAGTCACCTACTTAGCACAGAGATAAAGAGAGGTTTCTTTTCTCAGAGGGTAGAGAGCTAGAGAAACTGGGTCATTAAGCATATTCAAAGCTGGGATAGACAGATTTTTAATCAGCAAGGGAATCAAGGATTATGGGCAAAATGCAGGAAAGGAGTCGAGAATCAGCAGTTCAACGATATTCTGAGTAGTGGAGCAGACTCAAATGGACTGAACAGCCTATTTCTGTTCCTTTGTCTTATGATCTAACTTTCTGCCAAATAACAACACATCAAACACCCTTAACTATAAGTTCACTCTACTTCTAAACCAAAACATCTGTTTTGATACAACTTCTAATAATTAAGAATTATGGGCAATATCAATCCAAGGAATAAAAAGGTCCCTTGGTTTGTGTTGTATTTTAGACAGGTTTTCTACAAGGGTAAATTGTACTTGATGATTTGTTTAATAGTTAAAATTACATTTATCCAGTAAATAATTAAGCTGTGTAGACTGAAATCCCATATTCAATAACTGATTTGCAACAAATTAACTGATACCAGTGAGCAACAGCAGGAATGCCACAATTGCATCTGTAGTCTTTTTTTGGACTGGATAAAATGGGCTAGGATATCTACTCCTAATTGCTGTTCAAGTGCCCTTGTTGGAACTACGTGCGTGTGAAAGTCAATCGAAGAAAGGATTTGGGCCATTTGTGATGCCACCTCTTCATTGCAGTTTAATATCCTGCCACAACTTAGACAAAGAAAACTCCACCTGAGGGAGGCGAGCAGCTCTCCTGTGAAACATACCCAACTAATATGGGGAAATTAAAAAGGATAAGAAAAGAAGAAAGTGAACTTTTTTTGTAAAAAACGGAAAATCATCATTTTTAATGAGAGTGGGGTCCTCTAATGGCCACAGATCTAATTTCCATTTATAAATCTGGTGAGAATGTGTCTCCGCGCAAGTCATAAATCACAGAATAAAACTGACATCAGAATGAGGGCAGCAGCAGTAAGGAACAGCGAAAGCAGCAGAAAGACAGAGGCAGATTTATTACACCAACTATATATAACACAGAATGTGCATCCTCAGCATTGCAACTTGAAATAGTTAATGCAAAAAATGTTTGTACTCTACACAATACATCAAATATAAATTTCTGATTGTGACGTGATTTTACATAGAAAACAAATCAGTAAAAAATAATTTCAAGTCACAAAAATGTATAGGTTCAGAAACTACAAATTTTGGGTAGCTACAGTTAGCCTTTTGCATTTTACAATAACACTGATGTAATGATTGTTTATTGTAAAGAGAAGTTTTCAATGGGCTTCTCACATTTTCAGAAATTATCTGCATTAGGCATAGAGGAGGCCATAATGATTAAATTCACTACAAATTTCAGCCAGCCACAATGATCAAACACTAAGCTGATTACACACTCCAAGTTATTGTAGAGGATATATTGTAATAAACTACTAAAAAAGGTATTGCTGACAATTTAAAAAAATAAATTTTGACAACTTAGTTTTTACATAGCCAGTCTTAGAAATGCATAATCAAATTGACTGGCGTTCACTTCACCAAAAGTCAAAATTCACTTGGTCACTAAAACAGCACCTGTTGTTATATCAGATGATGAACTTCAGTGTATAAATAAGTAAATGAAAATACACAAGTTATTGGAATTAAGCCAATATCAAGAAACCCCGTTCAGAAGAAAAGGCTGCGTTTAAGTGTTTAAATATCATTCAGTTTCTACTCTTCTGTTTTTGTCTTGAGGAAATAATTAGCCGTCTATTGTCATACCACCACAGGCTTTATAACATTCAGTTCAAATGACAATTATTATATATAGCGAGGTATGAGTCAGAATGTTTTTTTTTGGGGTGCAAAGCATCGTGCAGCATCTGAGTCACTGCAAAGTTCAATAATAATTCTGAAGAGTACAGCAGGCTATTTGCAAGCGCCACAGCTTACTTCTTTACTTCACTCATACAGAATAAAAAAAAATCAGAAATGATTAAACCTTTCTAACAATTATGCCATTTATTCTAGACAAACATAAGCATTCACAGATTGACCACTTCTGCCTCCGCAGGCACACCGCCTGAGATACATTCCGAGCAGACGCGGTGCAAAACGATTGCATCGATGGACGCACTTACTGTTCGAAGGAAGAGGATCTCCTCTTCTCCTTCACCCCCCTCAGCCATGATTGCTGCCTCTATCTCCCCCGCCCGCCTGCGCTCTCTCTCTGTCCGCAGTCCGAGCTTAACTAACACTGACAGCCGGCGCGACAGACCGGCCGGCGCCACGCGCCACCATGCCACGCCCACTGCCGCATGCTATTGGGCAGAGCGTGCGCGCTCGTGGGAAGAGATCGACGGCCGATTGGCAGAGGACGCGAATGGGCGCGTCCTGAGCCCACGTGGGGCTCGCCGATGGCTGAGACCGAGAGTGGATTGGCGGCCACAAGGGCCCACATGACCTTGCGATGCTGAGGTCGAGACCGAGACGGCAAAAAGAAGGAGGGCTTGAAGTGCACGTGTGTGTAGGCGGTGTCGCGCGCTTGGCGGTTGGTGAGCGAAGCGTCAGCTTAAATGGACAACAGTATCGTGTATTTGTATAGCGCCTAGGGTTCCAACGATAACGTTGCCATTCAGGAATAAGTCATTGATGCCTAAGTAACACCAAAGTTAAAAATCACACAACACCAGGTTATAGTCCAACAGGTTTAATTGGAAGCACACTAGCTTTCGGAGCGACGCTCCTTCATCAGGTGATTGTGGAGGGCTCGATCCTAACAGAATTTATAGCAAAAATTTACAGTGTGATGTAACTGAAATTATACATTGAAAAATTGTCTGTTAAGCCTTTCATCTGTTAGAATACAATGATAGTTTCACTGCTTTCATGTGTAAATCACAAAACCTTTTTTAAAAAAAGTTGCATTTATAAAAAAACCTTTTTCTAAAAAAAAGGTTTTGTGATTTACACATGAAAGCAGTGAAACTATCACTGTATTCTAACAGATGAAAGGCTTAACAGACAATCAATTTTTCAATGTATAATTTCAGTTACATCACACTAAATTTTTGCTATAAATTCTGTTAGGATTGAGCCCACCACTATCACCTGATGAAGGAGCGTCGCTCGGAAAGCTAGTGTGCTTCCAATTAAACCTGTTGGACCATAACCTGGTGTTGTGTGATTTTTAACTTTGTACACCCCAGTCCAACACCAGCATCTCCAAATCATAAGTAACATCAAGCAGGGTAGTGATATAACTGGCGTAACACAGTACTTAAGGTTGATGAAGGCGGACCTGAGTTAAAATCACATCTCAAGCTCAGGTGGAATTTAAGTTCAATTTTTTTTTTAAAAATCCTATGCATCATCGCAACGAAGGCTAATGGTGGCATGAAACTGTAACTCGTTTTTGTTAAAACCCATTTGGTTCACTTTAGGGAAGGAAATCTGCTGTCCTTACCCAATCTGGCCTACATTTGGCACCAGATCCACAGGTCTAAGAGAGTTTTGAGAAGATTTGTAGCTCACATTGAGGTTCTGGTTCCACAACAATGTGTTTGCCTTCTATCTGCCCTATGAAATGGCCCCACTTCATTGTACCAAACACCACAGGATTGGACCACAGAGTTTCAAGGGCAATTAGGGATGGACAACAGATACTGGTCTAGATAGCAATGCTTACATTTCACGAAAGAATGTAAAACAAGATAGATTGAGATGGTGACTTTAAGAGAGTGAAATATAAGGCACCTCACAGGAATACAACCAAGTATAATACTGAAACCCATAAAGAAATATTTGGTCAGATGACCAGAAGAGGTAGGTTTTAAAGAGCACATTAACAAGGACAAGTAGAGAACCAGAGACAAAAACAGAAATAACTGGAGAAATTCAGCAAGTCTGGCAGCATATGTAGAAAAAATGTAGAAGTAATATTTTGAGTCCAATGGCACTTCATCAGAACTCTGAATCACTGGACTTGAAATGTTAACTATGCTTTCTTCCCACAGATAATGCCAGACTGCTGAATTTCTCCAGCTATTTCTGATCTCCAACATCTGCATTTCTTGTTTTATTTTAGAGAGCCAGAGAGATATGGGAAGGGTATGCTAGGACCTGAGCAACGAAATACACAGGCCTTGGAACAATTAAATGTACAAGTCCAGAATTAGAGTGCAAATATCTCAGGATTACTAGGTGGTAGGAAATTACAAAAGTAGATGGGGGAACATCATGGAAGATCTTGAAAGAACAAATTTTTAAAACAAAGATCTTGCTTATCCTAGATCCAACATAAGTCAGTGAGAATAGAGGTGTGAGAGAAACAGGTGTGGTTTTACTTAATACATGGTTAGCAGTACTTTGGATGACATCAAAATGAATACCTTGGAGCATTTTGATATAAGTCAAGTCTAGACATCACAAAGACGAAATACTGCAGATGCTGGAATTCTGAAGAAAAGTCATGCCAGACACAAAGCATTAACTCTTTGTCTCTCTATAGATGCTGCCAGACGTTTGTGTTTGTTCTTGAAGTGACAAAGACAGGCAGGAGAATTTTGGCAGCAGATAACCTGAGACAGCAGTGAAGTTCAGCAATGCTATGGAGGTGGATTTAGCCATACAACAGGGTTTGCATTGGAGCGAAATAGATGTTCAACATCAGCATGTGATCAGAGCAACACACTTTACCTACCTCAAATCTATGATGACTTACAGCAGCAATTGATAAATACTTTCAATCAATTTGTTCAGACATGTTATGGGACATCTCTGGAGCAGGTTGGACTTGAAGCCACGCTTTTGGTCTCAAGGTAAGGACACTACCACTGTGCTACAATAACCCCTACCTGCATTTATATAGTAACTTTAATGTAGCAGGAATGTTTTTAAAAGTCCCAAAATCATAAGAGTCTTATTAAAGCACAATTGTACATTGAGTCATGTAAAGAGATATTAGGAAAGGTGGCCAAAGATCTGGTGAAAGACATTGGTTTTAAATAGCATTTTAAAGGAGGACAGAGTGAGGTGAAGACAGAAAATCTTTCTCTTTGTGAGCACTTTGCAGTTATGTAAGTCTAAGTCCAAGTTACAAAGAGTTTTCCTTGTATTCCAAGAGGAGTACTGTAATGGTTGAGCTCATAGTTTCAACGGATGACATTAGTTTAACAGAGAGCGGATCATATGAAGTTATCATCTCCCACCCCAGAAAGAAAATAAAAATTTGCATTTATGTGGTGACATCAACAGTCTCAAAATGTCCAAAAATGCTTTACCAAAGTATATTGTAACAGTCTAGTCTAATCTAATTTCAGTAGTAAAAAGAGACCATAAATTTTCACTTCCATTATTTAATTTTGATATCTGGGTTCTTTCATGGACTAAAATGGTTTTAAAAAGGGAAAATCAGAATTAAGATGCCATAGTGATCATCTGACCAGGTTAAGCCAAATCTCATGAAATTATCAATAAACAAGAATCAGCCTGAACAAAAATTAACATGCATCAAAATGAATGAAACCAATTATTTAGATTCATATGAGAGTTAGCTGCAAATTACATGGATTGAAAAAATATAATGAAGTTAGACATAGAAATATACAAAGGAGCTACATTGCAGGAACTCCTTTTAGAGTAGAGCAAAGAGAAGAAAATGGATTTGTAACAGCAGAACTGGAAGGCTTGCTCTCTCTCATTGTTTCTCTTAGCTTGAATAACAGAATCTAATGATGAAGCAAATAAACGTCCATTCACTAAAAACTCATGGACATTTGGAAATTTCACTACTGAAGATACAAGAAATCAATCAAACAATCTCAGGTTAAAACCTAACACATTGAGGACTCTAAATATGATATAGCTGCATGCTTAAAAAACATCTTGGATTGGATTTGGCATTAGATTTTGGAGGCTAATGGCATCAAGGAATATGGAAATAATGCACAAAAGTAGCAGTGAGGTTGATGATCAGCCATAATGTAGTTGAATGGGAGAACCAAAAGAAGGTTTCTATATTTCTATGTACTGTCTAAGATCCTGAGGAGATGTGGATGCTGAGAAGATGTTTTCTCTCAAGGAGGAATTTAGAACTAAGAATCACAGTTTCAAATTAAAAGGTTTTCCATATAAATCGGAGATGAGGCATTTTTTTTGAGAGGATTGTTAACCTTCTGGAATTTTGTATCCAGAGAGCTGGAGAGATTGAGCCACTGAATGCATTAAAGGCTGAATAAGAAAGAAATTTTGTTCAACAATGGTTATGGCAGGAAGATGGGAATGTGAAATTAAGGGCATGACTTGATTGACTAGCAGAGCAGGCTTGAGCAGTCAACTTGCCTTTTCTTGTTCTTATTTCTCATGTTGTCATATGACCTGATGCAAAATAAAATGACATACTTAAGATATGCTGTGAATCAGCTCGAGCATTTATCTTTGGATTGCTCAAAAATGTTTTGCCACAACGTGTTGTTATATATTCCTGGCAAGCTTCCTTGGAAGCGTACAGCTTATTTCTTGAATTTCACTTCTCCTCTGCATGAGGAAGCCAGAATCATTAAGATGCAATGCAGAATCCAAACTCTTACCAAAGTCACATATTTTAAGACTCTAGATCCTCAGATCATTTTAGCACTGTCTAGCTGTTGTCAGACACCAGCTACAGCCACAGTAATTGGAAGCCTTTTCAGTTTGTGTATTCTCCAGGGTCTTATTATGAAGCAGTAAAGGCAACATAGTTGCAATCAATTACGCCCTGCAATTGGTATATGCCTGCAATGCTGGTGAAGCCAGACCTTTATTGTTTTGTTATATTATTTCCATCTGAAAAGGGATGTTGTAGTTTTCCTTGTTGAGGAGAGCAGCCATGATCTGTTTGATGCTGGAAATCTCTGCAATTGCACTGATATTGCTTCAGTCACCTGCTGCAACCTTAATTAACCTAGAGGTATACAGCTTTGAATTACAAGAAATGAGCATGTTACCTATTTCTCATCTGCAGTTCTTTTTTACTCATTCATGAGATATGGGCAAGATGGGCTAAGCTATTTATTGCCCATCCTTAACTGCTTGAGAAAAGTTAAGAGTCAGTTACATGGCTGTGGGTCTGGGGTCACATGTAAGCTAGTGAAGCAGATTTGCTTCCCTAAAGAACATTAGTCAACCAGAAGGATATTTACAACAACAGTTATATGGTCACAATTAGACTAGCATTTTTTTGGTTGAATGCAAATTTCACCATCTGCCATGCTGGGATTCAAATTCACGTTCCCAGAACATTATCCTGGGCTTCTGGATTACTAGTCAAGTAACATTGTCACTATACCACCACCTCCCCATAGTTAATATTGGAAGAGGTGATATAGCTTTGTTACAACCTCTGTTGTGAAGTGAAACCACTGGACATACTTCACTTAACTTGTGATATTATATTCTTATATCATAAGATACTGGAGGAAAATTTGGCCTTTTGAACCATCAAGTTTGTTCCACTATTTGACTACGGCTGATAAATTTCTCAATCAAATTCTCCCTGCCCTCGATCCCTTTACTAATCAAGAACCCATCTATCTCTATCTTAAAGACACTCATTGGCTTCAACAGCCTTCTGTGGAAAAGGGTTCTACAGATTCTCCACCTTCTGACTGAAGAAATTCCTCTTCATCTCTGTTATAAAGGAGTGTACCTTCACTCTGAGCCTGTGCCCTCAGATCCTAGTCTCTCTTACTAGTGAAAACATCTTCTCCACATCCATTCTATTTAGGCCTTTCAGTACTCTGTAACTTTCAATGAAATCCCCCATCATCCTTCTAAACTTCATCAAGTAGAGACAAATAGTCCTCAACCACTCCTTATATTGCAAGCCCTTCATTACCAAATCATTCTTATGAATCTCCTCTTGACCCCTTCCAAGGCCAGCCCATCCATCCTTAGATATGGGTCTCAAAACTGCCCACAATATTCCAAATATGGTCTACCCAGAGCATTATACAGCCTCAGCAGTACATCCCTGCTTTTGTATTCTAATCACCTCAAAATGAATGCTAATATTGTATTTGCCTGCCTAACTGCAAACTGAACCTGAATGTTAACTGTAAGAGAATCTTGAACTGGAATTCTTAAGTCCCTTTGTGCTTCAGATTTCTGAAGCCTTTCCCCATTTAGAAGATAGTCTACATCTCTACTCTTCCAACCAAAGTACATAACCTCACAATTCTCCACATTGCATTCCATCATCTGCCACTTTTCCTAGCCCGTCCAAGTACTTCTACAGCCTCCCTGCTACCTCGGCACTATCTGTCTTTCCAGCTATCTTTGTGTCATCTGCAAACTTAGCAATAATGCCGTCAGTTTTTTTAATCCAGATTGATGATGTAGAATGTGCATAGTTATGATGCCAAAACTGACCCCTGCGTAACTCCACTGATTACTGGTTGACACTCTGAAAACGAACCCTTTATCTCCACTCCCTGCCTTCTTCCTGCCAGCCAATTCTGATGAATGCCAGTACCTTCTTCTGAACACCATGGGCTCTTATTTAGCATCTTCCTTTGTAGCACCTTGTCAAAGGCTTTCTGGATAGTCAAGCTGCATGTTAGGTGAGGTTGGCTAGTTGGGTCAGGTTGGGTGAGTGGTCAGGAGGTAGGTGGTTGGACTGGGTTGGAAGATTAGTCAGGTCATGTTAGGGAGTAAATGCAGGAGGGTTTGGCTATGGTCTTCAGTTCATGTATGTTGATTAATCACAGGGATAGACCAGGAAACTGTTGATAACCCCAATAAGGTAACTGGTACTCACCACCTGAGCCCTTTATATTTTAAAAAGAAACCTGGCCCAAGGGGTTGTCAGTGGTGCAGTGATAGCATCTCCACTGGTGAACCAGAAGATCTGGGTTCAAGTCCCATCTGCTCCAGAGTTGTATATTAACATTTCTGCAGAGGCTAATTAGAAAGATAGGCTGAGTTAAGAAAATAATGAAGCTAGCCTAAGGAATACTTGTGATGCAGTGGTAGCATCCCTACCTGTGAACCAGGAGATATCGGTTCAAGTCCCACTTGCTGAAGGGGTATGTAATAACATTTCTGAACATATTGATTAGAAAGGAAAAGCTAAGCTGGTCTAAAAGGTTTCTTTTGGCACATTGGTAGTGTCCCTGTCTCTGGACCAGGTGACTCAGGTTCAAGTCCCACCTGTCTCAGAGGTGTATGATGATATCCCTGAACAAAATGTTTGGAAAGGAGAAGTTGGCCCAGAAAAAAAAATTAAGCAGGCCCAGTTGATGGTTTGCATTGCCCTTAATGAGCTTTGCATATAAATTATTCAATTGGAAATTGGTGGTGGCTAATAGATTTTTAAAAACCACTGTAATGGCATGGGGGTGGTGGGAGGTGGTGGCGGGGGGGGGGGGGGGGGGGGGGGGGGGTTGCGGTGGTGCAGTGTTCACTTGTATGTAAAAGCACTTCTGGATATAAAAGAAAACAATCAGACCTAGGTGTGGGTTGCTACAACTGTGTGTCCTGGGCTGGGAGTAGCCATTGTATAGTGGTGGCACAATTTTAGTGTTCAATAATAGATGATGTTCCTTCCCAGTCAGGCTTCCTGAGTTACTGTGACCACAAGGCAAAAGAAAAAAAATCCATATTAAAATGTCTTTGCAAGTTTTTTTAGACTATTAAAACAACAAATAAAAGAAGGAAACAACCAAATTCTAATAGATAATAGAGGTAAATGTAGATGATTTGTTTAAGTTACCTGCCAAAGATTAAATGGAAGTAGAATGGATGATATTGGCTAATCAGTAGCTACTACTGAACTTAAATGCCAGAAAACAGAAGCAGCACCATGTCAAAAACAGGATGAAACAAGGTAATTATATTGGAACTGTAATGTGTTGAACTCAGTAGAACCCATGAATATCAGACAAAGGAAACAGTAAATGCCAGATATCAGTCCACAGCGTTGTCTAGATTTTCTATTTGACTTAGATTGGTTTTTCAATATAATTCAGACAGATTTGGGTGACGATCTCTTCATGAACTGGATCAGAAGCTTTTCCCTCTAGTGGGCTATTGCTTAGCTCCAAAGCATTGTGAATAAACCACAATCTATGTAGTACAAGCAGTATGATGTCTTCCTTCACACTGCCTGCATTATCACTGTGATTTCTGTGTGTAACCACCATTAGCTGTGTCGTTGATTGGCTGCGTGCATCGGCAAGGGGACCCAAAATGATAACTTGCTTTGACTACTTAAATTTATCCTGCACTGTTTAAAGCCAACCTACATTCTTTAAAATGAAGATGCATTATTGCAGCATAAACGGAGAATATGAAAAATCTCAGCAGTTCTGAACAAGGGTCCCTGGACTCGAAATGTTAATTCTGGTTTTAGACAGCTGAAATTTTCGATAATCTGTTTTTGATTCAGATTTCCAGCATCCGCAATTCTTTCAGTTTTTTTTTATCTTTGCATTATTGCAGGATGGGTTCTGGAAGTCCATTGTGAGTTCAATTTGATTTGAGAATGAGAGAAAAATTATTGAATTTGGGATATTGTCTGATGCTAAAAGTCTTGGAGAAGAATGTGGAAAAGAAGAGATACATTCTGTATTTGCAGGGGGACTATGATGCTCTCTATTCATGCTTAGAATGCAATAGAGCAGATGGCTACAAGGGTTAGTACTAGGTAATGGACTTTTATCAAGGCTGGCCAACTTGAGAGGCATTTAAAAATGGCAAATATAACTCAGAACTGTCCTTCACATTGCATCATTAACATTTTTTGTTAAATATATGATGGTAGCCTTATGTGAATATCTTCAGTGATTGACCATCCTGTTAACCAAATTGTAAAATTACAGCTTATGATCTACCAAGGCAGGATGTACTCTGGTATTTGACTTGTCCTGTCTTATCATCTGTGATCATAATAATAGTGTAATTCCAGAAGCTTTTATCGACTACATATTTCACGATTATGTTGGGTGAGTGATAGTTTTGCTGAGTAGTACTGAAATAATGTTTAAATGTTAGGAACTTAGAAACAGGAATCAGTCCATTGAGCATGTCCAACAGGTTCTGAGGAAGGGTCACATGTCCTGAAACATTAAATGTGTTTTCTCTCCACAGCTACTGCCAGACCTGCTGAGCTTTTGCAGCAATTTCTGTTTTTGTAACCAGAACACTTGTTTAACAATGTTATCATGCACTCGGCATGTTCATATATTGCTCCCTTTCAAAAATATTTCTTGCTTTAATCACCTATTTACATGGAGAAAGTGAGGACTGCAGATGCTGGAGACCAGAGTTGAAAAATGTGATGCTGGAAAAACACAGCAAGCCGGCAGTGTCCGAGGAGCAGGAGAATCAACATTTCGGGCATAAGCCCTTCTTCAGGAATGAGGCTGGTGCGCCAGGCGGGCTGAGATAAAAGGTAGGGGGGAGGGAATTTGGGGGAGGGGCGTTGGGAATACGATAGGTGGAAGGAGCTGAGGGTGAGTGTGATAGGCCGGAGAGGGGGTGGGGAGGAGAGGTCATGAAGAAGATTGCAGGTCAAGAGGGCGGTGCTGACTCCGGGGATTGGGACTGAGATAAGGTCGGGGGAGGGTAAATGAGGAAGCTGGAGAAAACTACATTCATCTCATGTGGTTGGAGGGTTCCTAGGCGGAAGATGAGGCGCTCTTCCTCCAGGCATCGTGTGATCAGGGTCTGGCGATGGAGGAGGCCAAGGACCTGCATGTCCTTGGTGGAGTGGGAGGGGGAGTTAAAGTATTCAGCCAAGGGACGGTTGGGTTGGTTGGTGCAGGTGTCTCAGAGGTGTTCTCTGAAACGTTCCGCAAGTGGGCGGCCTGTCTCCCCAATGTAGCGGAGACCACATCGGATGCAACGGATACAGTAAATGATGTGTGTGGAGGTGCAGGTGAATTTGCGACGGATATGGAAGGATCCATTGTGGCCTTGGAGGGAGGTGAGGGGGGAGGTGTGGCCGCAAGTTTTGCACTTCTTGCGGTTGCAGGGGAAGGTGCCGGGAGTGGAGGTTGGGTTGTTGGGGGGTGTGGACCTGACGAGGGAGTCGCGGAGGGAGTGGTCTCTCCGGAACGCCGATAGGGGTGGGGAGGGGAATATATCCCTGGTGGTGGGGTCTGTTCGGAGGTGGCGGAAATGATGGAGGATGATACGATGTATCCGGAGGTTGGTGGGGTGGAAGGTGAGGACCAGTGGGGTTCTGTCCTGGTGGCGATTGGAGGGGCGGGGTTCAAGGGCGGAGGAGCGGGAAGTGGAGGAGATGCGGTGGAGAGCATCGTCGACCACGTCTGAGGGGAAATTGCGGTCTTTGAAGAAGGAGGCTATCTGGGTTGTTCGGTATTGGAATTGGTCCTCCTGGGAGCAGATGCGGCGGAGGCGAAGGAATTGGGAATATGGGATGACGGTTTTACAGGGGACAGGGTGGGAGGAGGTGTAATCTAGGTAGCTGTGGGACTCGGTCGGTTTGTATAAATGTCTGTGTTGAGTCGGTCGCCCAAGATAGAAATGGAGAGGTCTAGGAAGGGGAGGGAGGAGTCTGAGAAGGTCCAGGTAAACTTGAGGTCGGGGTGGAAGGTGTTAGTAAAGTGGATGAACTGTTCAACCTCTTAGTGGGAGCACGAGGTAGTGCCAATACAATCATCGATATAGCGGAGGAACAGGTGGGGGGTGGTGCCAGTGTAGCTGCGGAAGATGGACTCTTCCACATATCCTACGAAGAGGCAGGCAAAGCTGGGGCCCATGCGGGTTCCCATGGCTACTCTTTTGGTTTGTAGGAAGTGGGAGGATTGGAAGGAGAAATTGTTAAGAGTGAGGATCAGTTCAGTCAGTCGAAGGAGGCTGTCAGTGGAAGAGTACTGGTTGGGTCAGCGGGAGAGGAAGTAGCAGAAGGCTTGGAGGCCTTTGTGATGGGGAATGGAAGTGTATAGGGACTGGATGTCCATGGTGAAGATAAGGTGTTGGGGGGCCAGGGAAGCAAAAATCATGGAGGAGGTGTAGGGCGTGGGTGGTGTCCCAAACATAGGTGGGGAGTTCTTGGACTAAAGGGGACAGGACAGTGTCGAGGTATGCAGAGATGAGTTCGGTGGGGCAAGAGCAGGCTGAGACAATGGGTTGGCCGGGGCAGTCGGGTTTGTAGATTTTGGGCAGGAGGTAGAAACGGGCGGTGCGGGGTTGTGGGACTATGAGGTTGGAGGCGATGGATGGGAGATTGCCTGAGGTGATGAGGTTATGGATGGTCTGGAAGATGGTGGTTTGGTGGTGGAAGGTGGGGTCATGGTCAAGGGGGCAGTAGGAGGAGGTATCCGTGAGTTGGCGTCTAGCTCAGCGGTGTAAAGATTGGTGCACCAAACTACCACTATGCCTGCCTTGTCTGCTGATTTGATGGTGAGGTTGGGGTTGGAGCAGAGGGAGTGGAGGGCTGCGCGTCGTGAGAGTGAGAGGTTGGAGTGGGTGAGAGGGGTGGACAGGTTGAGGTGGTCAATGTCGCGGTGGCAGTTGGATATGAAGAGATCGAGAATGGGTAAGAGGCCAGCACGGGGTGTCCAGGTGGACCTATTTACATGTACACTAACCATACATCTTCAAAAACAAATAAACAAATATTTGTAAATGTGCTAAAAGAAAACAACTGACGCTTCTTTTTCTTATAATGTTGGTTACTGGCACTGCTGACATATTATAAGTAGATTTGTTGCCATCAATCCTTCTTATTCTTTCAAGCTATTGATACCAATTGGGGAAGTGTATCCATAAAATGTATTTGGCTCTGTCTTAAGTTTATAACATATTTCATAACAGCTAGTTATGTCTAAAATACACGATAATTTCTTCTGAAACATCAGGTCTAACTGAAGAATTACCATTTTAGCTACATATTATTGCCACTAAGAATAATCACTGAAGCTCTAGTTAGACTACACGACACAGTTCTGGTGAACACTTGAAGAACACTGGTTAGCTCCTCCCAGGAATAATCCTTTATATTCTGATGGACTAACTTTAATTTTCAGGTTCTACACTTTACTATTCAAACTAAATCTATAGATCAAATAAACAGTTCTTCTAAATATTTGTACAAGATTTGGTGGAGTCAGTTTTTGGGCTATCTGATATCAATTCAGAACCTAGAGAAAATGTTGTTCCTTGTTTGTAGACATCTGCTGTGTATGCTTTCTTTTGATCCACTTTTAGTTCTTTACAGTTCATAGGGTGGAATCTTCTTCCTTCTCTAGTGATCCTTCCCACCTCAATCCTGATTAAACCTGGGCGAGAAAGACAACTAATTGGATTTCCCACTGCTGTCAATTCAGGCTGTTAAGTTAACAATTATTGTCTATTTAAGTGGCTCACTCCTCCGCTGCTAGTATTAACCCTGCTGCAAGCAGCCCTGTCACTAAACAATGTGTGCAACAAGCAACCTATGCAGACTGCCTGGCTTTTCATGGCATGGGGGTTGGGGAGCGGTTTGAGGGACAATTCCTTCTTTAAAATCATTAAACGCTTGAAATGACTCAACATTGGGAAGTGACTTTTGCTAACAGTCACCCCTGCCTCTAGATATGATCATCCCCACAACATGCTGGACCTCCTTACCCTATGATCTCCATCTGCAAAACTATGCCTTGGGATGCTCCACAGTTCTGGTCCTCCAAAAGTGTCTTTCCTCCAACTGCCACTGCTTCCCATGTAATGCTGCTGATGAAAACTACATTTGAATTGACTGGCAGCTGTAAGTAGGTGGAACCAGCATCTTGGAGAGGGGATGCTGATCACCCAAAGCAGGGCTTTACCAAAGTACTGGCCTTCAATGTGGGCAGATGTACAGTTCTAACAAATCACACTCATATGGGAGGTTCTGATTTTGTACCCCAGACTCCATCAGGATGTTGATAGTTGGAGCCTGAACAAGTTACAATTTCAGTTTTCAGGTAAGTGATGGGGTTGCTTCATGGGAGTCTGAAAGAGAAAGGGGGTAGTTCTGAGATTCTGTGATGAAAGCTGGGAATTGATTATTGAGATCAGGACTGTTCTTGAGATTGGTTAAGAAGATCACAGGCCTCAGGAATAACATCAGGGCTTCAAAAGGGAAACAGGAGGAACTTGAAGTTTGGAGCCAAGTAGGGAGATGCTTGGAGAGGTCCTGGAGATCAAGATCATGAAGGAGAGGTCATAGTTGAAGACCTTGCAATTGGGCAGTGATTATGTACTTTGTTTACTCACATGGCATATACATTTGTTTTTTGAGGGCGGGCAGAACTGGCACTGGCTATCTTTGATAAAGTTCAATGTTGTAGCAGGGTCAAGAAGCAAGCATTGTGTTCCTTATGTACACATTCATTATTTATTTTAGGCATGTGTGTAAGGGCATATCTTATTTGTTCTTTACCAGTGTAGCAAGTGGCGTATTTACTGTCAGAAGTGGCTGTACGCTTCTCATCCATCATTCTATATGTTTGGAGGTCCCTTTCCCCTTAATATTTTGTATCACAATATTCCCCAGACCTCAAGTCTTTGAAGGTCAGATATGTGCCACTTTCACCTTGCTTTAGTTTATTTTTAAAGTCAGCATTCATATGAGCTTGGTATAATGTTATTGAATTTCTCTGGCAAACTGATTGTGCAGTCTCAATGATAGTCTCCAGAGTATGACTATAATTGGTAAATTCAGAAAAGTAATTTTCTCTTTGCTGTCAGATCATGAAGATGCTATCAAAGTGCTGCCATCATACCTGAGCCTATTCATTTGGTTGGTGCATCTACTGCACAATGTTTAAATAACCCATTATAAATTGTAATTGGAAAAACTAAAATAATGCTGCAATACCAGAAAAAATTATTTTTCTTTAATTCATTCATGGGATATGTGTATCACTGGCTAGACTAACATTTATTACCTATCCCTAAGTAAGACCATAAGACAAATGAACAGAAGTAGGCTATTCAGCCCATCAAGTCTGCTCCACCATTTTTTGAGGTTGTGGCTGATTTGATCATTTTCAACTCTACTTTCCCATCTTTTCCCCATTATCTTTGATTCCCCTACTGATTAAAAATCTGTCTGTCTCACCCTGAATATACTTAAGCTCCAACCTCTACAGCACCTTGTAGTAAAGAATTCTAGATTCACATCCCTCTGAGAGAACAAATTCCATCTCTGTCCTAAATGGATGACCCCTTACTCTGAGATTTATGCCTTCTGATCCTAGATTCTTTGACCAGGGGAAACAACCTCTCTGCGTCTACTCTGTCATGTCACCTTAAGAACCTTGTATGTTTCAATAAGATTGCCTCTCATTCTCCAAAACTCCTATGAGTCCAGGCTCAACCTATTCAATCTCTCTTCATAAGACAATCCCTCCATACCGAAGATCAACCTTAACCTGAACCTTCTCTGGACTGCCTCCAAAGCAGTTTATCTCTCCTTAGAGAGATAAACTCTCCTAGGTGTAAGCTATCTACTATCTTGTATAGTTTTCTATGTGATTACCCCCTCATTCTTCTAAACCCCAGTGAATATCAACCTAAATGGTCCAGTCTCTCTTCATATGTCAATCCTGCCTCTCAAAAATTAGTCTGATAAACCTTTGTTATGAACCATAACCAGGAGATCCTTCTTCAGATAAGGAGACCAAACTGCACACAGTATATCAGGTGTGGCTTCACCTAGAACTGTAGCAAGAAATTCCTACTCCTTACTGGAATCCTGTCATAATGAAGCTAACATACCATTTGACTTCTAATACTGGGATAGTGGTTAATACAACCTTCAGGCTGTCAAATGCATTTTGTAAGTCTGCTGCCCAATGAAACCAGTACAAATTTCCAATAAAACCCACTCAATTCCAAGAATCATAGTACTTCCCTCTTTGTCGATGGTGTAGGAAACTCCCTAATAACCTTTGTTTTCACATTCTGTGGGGCCATCTGTCTATGTCTGATAATATGGCCCAGGAACATGGCTTGAGGGGCTTTGGCAAATTCATTGTTACCCAGGTTTATCACCAAGCCTGCCTCCCGAAGTCAATTGAAAATATTCTGATAAATGGCCTTTCCATGTGTGACTAAAAATCATCGATATATACCACACAATTGGGTAATCCAGAATAGACTTTGTTGGTTACACTTTGAAATGTGGCTAGCGCATTTTTCATACCAAATGGCGTGACTTTAAATTGATGTAGTCCATTTAGTGTTAAAAAAGCCAAAATTGCCTTCGCTCTTTCAGACAAAGGCCAGTATCCTCAGAATAAGGCTAACTTAAAAATATAAATTGTTGTCCCACCTTTTCAATAAAGTCTTCGAAATGTGGAATTGGATATGAATCAGACTTTGGAACCGCAATGACTTTGCGATAGTCTACGCATAACCATTTAGTACTATTAGGTTTTGACACATTACCATGGGTGAGCTCCAGTCATTACAACTCACTTTGACTATGTTGTCTTGGAGCATGTGTTCAATCTCTTTTTGAACCTGCACCAACTTTAGAGGGTTAAGCCTATAAGCATGTTGCTTAATTGGAACAGCATTTCCTATATCTACATCATGCATAATTAGATTAATACTTCCCAGCTTATTCCCACGTATTTCCCCATGCGATAGCAATAACTCTTATAGGTCAGTTCAATTTTCCTCAGAATGTAACTCAATAATTTATCCCAACTTTTGACAACTTCCTCATTATCCAATTTAATTTGAGGAATGTCCAATTCAGAATCTTCTAAACTTGGTTCTTCACCCTGGGTTGTAACCAGTAACGTAATCTCTTTCTGCTTTCCTTCCCCATCAAAATGCCTTTTGAGCATATTCACATGACACACTCTGTGAGATTTCTCTCTGTCTGGAGTCCTTATTATATAGTTCACCTCACTCAATCTCCTCTCAACTTGATAAGGTCCAGTAACCATTGCTTTTAAGGTTCACCATCACTGGAAGTAACACTAACACTTTATCTCCACGAGCAAAATTGTGAGTTTGTGATTTCTTATCTGCTTCCTGTTCTTGGTTTTGCTCAACCATTAAATCAAACATGATCTCTGACAATTCTATCTCAACTTCCTTGTCTGTATTCTTTGATTTCTTCTGTTTTAACTGGTGACTTTGCAACCTTCTTGCCACACAACAAAAATCCAGGATATACTTCTTATAATACCTCCGTTGTCTGACTTTCTACTGGCTTTTCAACCACAGTGGGTGATGCCTCGGATCTTTTCTTTGAGGTCTTGAAGGGAGAGGGTGACCAGCCTCAAGTCATTGTCCATGTAGGTACCAATGACATAGGTAGAAAGAAGGATAGGGATATAAGGCAGGATTTCAGGGAGCTAGGGTGGAAGCTGAGAGCTAGAACAAACAGAGTTGTTATCTCTGGTTTGTTACTCGTGCCACGTGATAGCGAGGCAAGAAATAGGGAGAGATATCAGCTGAACAATTGGCTGCAAGGATGGTGCAGGAGGGAGGGTTTCAGGTTCTTGAATAATTGGGGCTCATTCTGGGGAAGGTGGGACTTGTACAAATAGGAAGGTCTTCACTTGAACCAGAGAGGTACTAATATTCTGGGTGGGAAATTTGCTGGTGCTATTCGGGTGGGTTTAAACTAGCTCAGCAGGGGAATGAGAATCGGAGGTGTAGTTGCAGTGCACATGAGGATGAGAGTAGGAAGGGCAGGGACAGGATTTCAGGGTCACAGGAATGTGTTGGCAGACAGCGAAGTGGTTTGAAGTGTGTCTACTTCAATGCCAGAAGTATCCAAAATAAAGTAGGTGAGCTTGCAGCGTGGATAGGTACCTGGGACTTCGATGTTGTGGCCATTTCGGAGACATGGATAGAGCAGGGTGAGGGATGGATGTTGCAGGTTCCAGAGTTTAGATCTTTAATTAAGAACAGGCAAGGCGGTAAAAGAGGGGGAGGCATGGCCTTGTTAGTCAAAGATAGTATAACGGTGGCTGAAAGAACTTTTGATGAGGACTCGACTACTGAGGTAGTATGGGCTGAGGTTAGAAACAGGAGAAGAGGCCACACTGCTTGGAGTTTTTTATAGGCCTCCGCAGAGTTTCAGGGAAGTGGAAGAGAGGATCAGCAAAATCATTCTGGGTAGGAGTGAACGGAACAGGGTGGTCATTAACTTCCCCAGCATTGACTGGAAATGCTGTAACTCTAGTACGTCGGATGGATCAGTTTTTGTCCAATGTGTGCGGGAAGGTTTCCCGACACAGTATGTCGAAGGGCCGACAAGAAGGGAGGTAATGAACCAGGTCAGGTGTTTGATTTAGTTTTAGGTGAGTACTTTGGAGAGAGTGACCATAATTCAGTTACATTTAGTTTAGCGATGGAAAGGGATAGGTACATGCCACAGCTCAAGAGTTATCGATGGGGCAAGGGCAATTATAATGCGATTAGGCAAGAATTAGGATGCATAGAATGGGGTAGCAAAATGCAAGGGATGCAGACAATGGAAATGTGGAGCTGGTTTAAGGAACAGATATTGCGTGTCCTCGATAGGTATGTCCCTGTCAGGCAGGGAGGAAGTGACAAGGTAAGGGAACCGTGGTTTACAACAGAAATTGCATCCCTTGTTATGATGAAGAAGGAGGCTTATGTGTTGATGAGGCAAGATGGTACAGATGAGGTGATGGAGAGTCACAGATCAGCCGAGAAGGATTTAAAGAGAGAGTTAAGAAGAGCAAAAAGAGGACACGTGCAGTCTTTAGCAAATAGAATAAAGGAGAATCCTAAAGCTTTCTATAGATATGTGAGGAATAAAAGGATGATTATGGTAGGAATAGGGCCAATCAAAGACAGAAGTGGGAAGTTGAGTGTGGACCCTGTGAAGATCGGAGAGGTGCTAAGCGAACATTTATCAATGGTTTTCACTCAGGAAAAGGAGAATATTGTAGAGGAGAGGAATGAGGTACGAGATATTAGACTAGAAAGGATCGAGGTTAGTTACGAACAGGTGTTATCAATTCTAGAAGGAGTGAAAGTAGACAAGTCCCCTGGGCCAGATGGGATTTATCTGAGGATTCTCTGGGAAGCTATGGAGGAGATAGCAGAGCCTTTTGCTTTGATATTTGAGTCGTCATTGTTGACAGGTTTGCTACCAGAGGACTGGAGGATTGCAAATGTTCAAGAAGGGCAGTAGAGATGACCAGGTAATTATAGACCAGTGAGCCTTACTTCTGTTGTAGGAAAAGTTTGGGAAAGGATGATAAGAGATAAGATTTATAATAATCTAGCAAGCAACAATTTGATTTCAGATAGTCAACATGGTTTCGTCAAGGGCAGGTCGTGTCTAACAAACCTTATTGAGTTTTTTGAGAAAGTGACCAAGCATGTAGATGAGGGTAGGGCAGTTGATGTGTTATATATGGAATTCAGTAAAGCCTTTGATAAGATTCCACATGGTAGGCTGTTGGAGAAAATGCAGAGGCATGGAATTGAGGGTGATTTAGCAGTTTGGATTAGAAACTGGCTTTCTGAAAGAAGGCAGCGAGTGGTGGTTGATGGAAAATATTCAGTCTGGAGTCCGGTTACTAATGGTGTGCCACAAGGATCTGTTTTGGGACCACTGCTGTTTGTCATTTTTATAAATGACTTAGACGCAGGCATAGGTGGATGGATTAGTAAATTTGCAGACAACACTAAAGTCGATGGAGTAGTGGACAGTGTGGAAGAATGTTACAGGTTGCAGGGGACTTGGATAAACTGCAGAGTTGGGCTGAGAAGTGGCAAATGGAGTTCAATGCAGCTAAATGTGAAGTGATGCACTTGGGAAGCATAACAGGAAGGCAGAGTACTTGGTCAATGGAAAGAGTTTTGGTAGTGTGGATGTGCAGAGGGATCTTGGAGTCCATGTACATAGATCCCTGAAAGTTGCCACCCGGGTGGATAGTGCTGTTAAGAAAGCATACAGTGTGTTAGGTTTCATTTGTAGAGGGATTGAGTTCCGGAGCCACAATATCAGGCTGCAAATATACAAAACGCTGGTGTGGCCACATTTGGAATATTGTGAACAGTTCTGGTCCCCATATTTTGGGAAGGATGTGGAAGCATTGGAAAAGGTGCAGAGGAGATTTACCAGGATGTTGCCTGGTCTGGAGGGAAGGTCTTATGAGGAAAGGCTGAGAGATTTGAACCTGTTCTCATTGGAACGAAGAAGGCTAAGAGGGGATTTGATAGAGACATACAAGATGATCAGAGGATTAGATAGGGTAGACAGTGAAAGTCTTGTTTCCTAGGTGATGAGGTCAGTGTGTACGAGGGGGGGCATAACTACAAATTAAGGGGATTTGATAGAGACATACAAGATGATCAGAGGATTAGATAGGGTAGACAGTGAAAGTCTTGTTTCCTAGGTGATGAGGTCAGTGTGTACGAGGGGGGGCATAACTACAAATTGAGGGGTGATAGATTTAAGACAGATGTCAGAGGCAGATTCTTTACGCAGAGAGTGGTAAGGGCGTGGAATGCCCTACCTGCTAATGTAATCAACTCAGCCACATTAGGGAGATTTAAACAATCTTTAGATAAGTACATGGATGGTTTTGGGATAGTGTAGGGGGACGAGCTGAGAATAGTTCACAGATCGGCGCAACATTGAGGGCCGAAGGGTCTGTTCTGCGCTGTATTGTTCTATGTTCTGTGTTCTACTCCCTACCTGTGACCCAACTATGTTGTTAGAAAGGATAAGTTGTATTCTTGGAGCCAAGAATTCTTCCAGTATGCCAACTATGATTTCACCACTTTTCACTGGACATTCTAACCACACTCTATATAATTGAACACTTCTTGTCTTACCATGAATTCCATGAACTAGCAGTTTTTCTGGTAGTAGTCCTTCTTAGTCATATATCTCCTCATCTCTCAACATCAAAGATTGACATGATTCCATATCTCTTAATATTGTAACCTCTTTATCTGTTGCACCTGGACTACGTGAGTAAATCTTACCTTCGCAAATAAATGGTTTACGAAGATCTGGCACTTCCTCATTAACCAACCTCCGACTAGGTTGTACATTCTAGTGCAGATTTTTAGCCTCTACTGTGCTTTCCTTTACCACTTCAACAAAATTCACTGGCTTATCCTGTTTTCCTACATCCATCTTCCCAGTACTTTTTCCAACCAACCACATGTGATTTCATGTGGCCTACTTTATTGCAGTGAAAACACCAGAGCTTTTTAATTTCTTTGCCTTTCAAAGTTTCCTTTTTTTTCTCTGTGGCAAGCTATCTTCATGATCTTCATCAAGATCAACTTTTCTCTTAAAACTCAAGGATTCCTCTTTTCCCTAATTTCTATTCCTCATGGACTGAAATTGATGTTGGAAGCCAAACTTTGATTTATGAACCAACTCGGCTGCTCATCTTGCCATTTTAACTCTCTACCCTTCCACAAGTTCTCACTACTTCAGAAAGTGAATTTTTGAACTCCTTCATCCTTTTAAGCCGGTTTTCTTGTCTAAGTGCCAATGTTTGAAGTTCAAACTCTCTGTCTTTCTCTCTTTCTCCCTTTCTTCTGCTGGGCTTCCCTCTCCTTTTCTATTTGTCCCGCTAAAGCGGTCTGTCCTTTTCTTTTTGTTCTGTTTAGCGATTTGTTCTTTTTCTCTTTCCTTTCCTTTTAATCATAATTCAAACTATTTTATTTCTTTTTCTTTTGCCTCTAAGTCAAGCTGCTTCATTTTCAATTGAATTTTAGCTATTTCCCAAAATTCTGATAGCATTTCCAGCAAATTTAAATGCCGAGCTATCACTGTAATTATCTCTCCTTTTCTCACGGATGAAGGCTTCTCCAACTCCAGATTATCTGCTAGTTCCAGCAGCTTTGCCTCGTTCACCTTTTCAAAAGACCCCAAAGTCACTTCTTCCACTCCCAGAAAACCCTTAGTTACTGAAAGAGCCATTACTGCTCCAAGCACTGTTTAAACCAACCAAATTCAACACCCAGAACAAAAGAAACTAACACCTACCACTCACCACCTTTGAGCCTAACAACCCTAATCCCAAATTGGAATTATCAAATCAATCCTGTCAAGAGTCCCCAATCTCTTATGGACCAGGGCAGACCCCCTCAAAATACTTTAAGAAGGTAGCCTAGACCCTAACTTTTCTTACTTTAAAGACAAATGAGATGTGGATATTCCAGGAGTGATGCAGCTGATCAAACCATTCTGCTGTAAGCAAAACAGAATTTATTTAAACACTTTAGTTGAAACAGAATTTAGAATAACTTAACTATTTGAAAACCCAACCGACTCAGCATAGCAACTTAACCAAGCCGCTGTTCCAATTCCTGCAACATCCTATAAACACATCCCTTGGCAAAGAATAAATTCAGTCACAGGTTCTTACAGGCAGGAAGAAACAACTTCCAAAGAGATTTCAGAGAGAAAGCCAGTCAGGAACCATCTGCTGAAGCTTGGAATCCTTCTCCACTGCAAGCACAGCTAAACCAAACTAGAAAAATCTGAACTGGGAGAACTGGCCACTCCCCTGCCTTTGTTAAACTAGGGTCTTGCCCAGATATTTTGGCACCTCTGTTTTTATGACCTCTCTTGAAAAAAAAAGGACAAAATAACGTTGTTAAAGTGACAGCATTGTCACAACCTCCAACCAAAAGTAATCCTTAAACCTGCCACTGTTGTGGATGGTAGATCGATTGGTGGAGACATCTCTAACCACGTTTCAAAGATGGACATTGACAAATTGGAGGAAATTCAGAGAAGGCAGCTTGTTTGCATTCGCACCAAGAATGGGACGACTTTCACTTAAGATGATGATGATGATGATATTGAGTATAGTGACTTGAAAGCCACAGGATTTTTGCTAGTAAAGATTCCTTACTGCAGAATTCCATCCGAGCATTAGAAGGAAGTCCAGGATTACACACAAAAGTCTTTGGATCAAGGTGTCAGCTTAGAATCATTAAGTCTATATGCCTCCCCCAGATGGCAATTGAACTAAAATTCATCAGAATCACTTTGCAATTACAAGGGAGGAACCAGGTCCAAATAGATAGAGTGAGGTGTGGTTTCACTTTTGTAATCTACTTTGAAAGAGGACCTCAAACAGATTCAGCAAATGTGAGCTTCATTCAATTGCATTATTACTGAAAGGCTCAACATCCATCAACCCAGCGTAAGCTGGTGAGGGAGTCCCCAAGAAGCATGGAAGCTATTGAGGTACTGGAAGAGGATCAGGGCGGAGGAACCTCAAGTGTCAAGTGTTGGAAGCAGTTCACAATCAAGGAGAAAATTAAGTGAGGGAAAAGACAACTCCCTAACCAGCGAGCTGTATCACTGGCTGAAATGATTGCTGATATTAATGCTTATAGTTGCAATTATGAGTGGTGTCCTTTGGCCAAAAGCAGTGAAGTAAACCCAGCATGGGATCTCTGATTGCCAAATGATCATTAGAGATCCTTGTAATGAACTTTACAGTCCTTGACCCAACTACTAATGGAACTAAGTCTGTTCATCAACTCAGGGATGTCTTCACCAAGCTCACACAGGCCATTCCCATCCCCGACCTAACTCTAAACCTAACCCTCAACCATAACCAGCGTGATTTGATATGTGATTTGTTTGTCTGTTTCAGAGTTCAATGTTAGGTCCTCAGAGATCAGGGGTTCAACTTTGAGAGAAAGGACTTACAGGATCTATAGGCCCCCAACACCCCTATCATTCAGAGGGTAATGTACAGTATGAATGATTCAATTATACTCTGCTTGACCATCTGCATGCTTTGCCTCCTGAGAGCAAATAACTTCCGGGGCAGGTTTATGCTTGTAACAGCACTCCGTGCTCATCCACAGGCTATTGTCCAACTGTCGATTCTTTGGATGATACTCAGTCCTTCTTGGGGATCATCACCTTGGGCTCACAACACAGTATGATAGAGATAGTCAAGTCAATCAGCATCACAAAAGGCTAAACCAAAGGAACTGAGAGAGAATAAAGATATTAAGTAATTGCCAGTTTGACAGGACTGACTTTCACATTCAGCACATTCCTCCAAAATCAGAATATTAAGAAACAGAATCAGATACAGGATGTATGGGACATTGAACCTCACATAATCATCAAGTGGCAACACCAGTGCCAAAGCGATAACTGGAGGGCAGCCTCAGAAAACAATTCACAGAGAGGAATTGTTTGATGTCAGAAGTCTGGTGAACAATATGACTTCATTCAGTGACTAAACCCAAAGTGTCAGTGCTCAAGTGAAGTGAATTCAGATAGTGATGAGAAATTCTGGAGTTATGCAAATCCAGGGACTGCATCCTATATGAGGAGGTGAAAGTGGGTACTGCAGATGCTGGAGATTAGAGTCAAGATTGGAGTAGTGCTGGAAAAGCACAGCATGTCAGGCAGCATCCGAGGAGCAGGAAAATCGACGTTTCAGGCCAAAGCTCTTCTTCAGGAAAATCGTCGATTTTCCTGCTCCTCAGATACTGCCTGACCTGATGTGCTTTATCAGTACTGCTCTAATCTTGACTCCTATCTGAGGATGCCTACCTCCACACTGGAAAACAGCATAAGAGTGACCAGAAATTGAACCAACAGGTCCTTCCCATCAGACGAACTTTGGAAACCTGACTGACACGGACCCCATCTGTCATAGAGCCTGGAACCTATTGAAGAGTGCTAAGATGATAGGCTAAGATTGATCAAATGTTGGCTCTCACCCCAACTCTTGTCATTTGCCTAGATCTGTGATACAAGATGTGAATGCTGCCACTAATGTGGGCCTGCACGCTCTAACCATCATGGTGCAACTGAAGTGCTAATCACACAGTTGCTTTGCAAATCGTTACTGTGTGCACATACACAGATATGAATTAGGAGCAGAAGTAGACAATTCAGTCTTTGGAGTCTAAAGTACCATTCAATAAGATCCTGGCTGATCTGTTTGCATTTTGAATTTCACATTCCCTTTTACTCCCTTTAATCCTCACTGAGCAAGAATCTATCCTCATTTGTCCTAAACATATTCAATGACCCCACTTCCAAAACCTTCTGCAACACAGAGTTCAAAGTTGTACAATCATCTGAGAGAAAAAAAATTCTCCTCATCTCTGTCCTCAAAGAGCAACCTTTCATTTTAAAACAGTGCTCATTTTTTTTCTCTCATCTAGAAGATGAGACACCCTTACCATGTGGACTTTGTAAAGAGCATTCAGGCTCTTTTAAACTTTAATCAAGTCACTCCTAACTTTTCTAAATTCCAGTAGAAAGAAGCCTGCTCTGTCCAACCTACCTTCATGAGACAATCCACTTCATTCAAGTATGAATCTAGTGAACTTCCCCTCTGAACTGCCTCTGAAGTAGTTACCTCCTTCCTTAATTAGAAAGTTCAAAACTGCTCACAGTACATGAAATGTTATCTAAACATTGCCCTGGATAATTAAAGCATAACATTCTTATTTTTATGTTTAATTCCTCTCATTACAAAGCATCCCATTAGCCTTCTTGATTATCTGCTGTACATGTACATTAATGCTTTGTGACTCTTGCACCAGAACATCTAAATCCCTCTGCCTCTCACAATTCTGCAGTCACTCTCCATTTAAGTAATATCCTGCAGTTTTATTCTTCCTTCCAAAATGAACAGCTTTGCATTTTCCCACATTATGCTCCATCTGCCACATTTTTGCCCACTCACTCAGCCTTTCTATATCTATCTACAGATCATCTTCACAACATACTTTCCTACTTACCTTGCTGCTGTCTACAAACTTAGCCAATGTGCCTTCGCTCCCCTCATTTAGACATTGACATAAATTTAAAAGGTTTAGGCCCAAGAACTGAGCCCTGCAGGAATCCTGACAATCAGATGAATGACCCATTTCTGCAAAGTCTCTTGTCAGACTCACTGGGGTAGTGTGCTGGAAATTAAGCTGCTTTGACAAGATTCAATCTAATGATTATCCATCATGTACTGAATCTGTGTTTCCATTCTGTTTGTTTTCTGGATTTAACCGATAAGGATGTCGTATTTAATCGGCACTGTGTCAAGTAAGTCTACATTATATTTAACTAACATCAAGGTGTATTGCTATAGGTTTTCTTATTATCCCTAAACTACCTTATCATATTTTCTGGTTGTTCTTCCGATAAATTTGAAAAAAAAAACAGGGCTGAATCTTATGTTTTTTGACTAAATTCAACTAGTGTCAATTGTTTTGGAGGGCTTTTTACTGCAAGGCCTAGCAAGCTGCTTCACCCTATCTTTCTAAACATGTCGCATTAATTACTTACCACACTTCTTTGGCATCCCTTATGTTCAAATTCTATCCCTTATTAGCGCATGCTGTCCCCAGAGCAACAGATATCTGGTCAAAAACTGGTATCTGTTATGCCTGTGGTATCTTTAAAATACTGCAGTACAAACACTGGCATTTTGGAAGTTGCCCTGCTCATTGATGGATTTGATAAGAGAATAAGTACATCTCCCTGACAGCAATGGCCCTAACCCCCGGACTTACCACTATAGAGGCAATGGTTTGGCTGTGGCCCACTCCCTAGACTGTGGAGACAGTGGAACTCCTGACCAAGACCACCACCCCTACCCCCACTTGGGTGGTCAATGCCTTTGACGGTTATGGGAGACTGCTCTTGGCTGACTGTGCTCGGACCCACTGACTGATGGAAACATCAATGCAGTTCATTGATGACTATCCCCTGAGAGTTGAATACATGGTTGCCTAACTGCTACATACGCAGTATGTTTCCCACATAAGCTGTTGTCACTTGGAGCGAGTGTGAGATGAATGCAGTTTGCTGCTGTGCAGCAAGATACGCACTCCTAGACTGAAGACTGGTAAGTGGAAAGGCAAAACTACCTGTTTATGTGACTGCAATAATTGGCACAGCAAGGCAAGGAAGGCTAGGCAGGGATTATGAGAAACTATGGGGCGGCACGATGGCTCAGTGGTTAGCACTGCTGTCTCACAGCACAGGGTCCCAGGTTCGATTCCAGCCTTGGGGGACTGTCTGTGTGGAGTTTGCACATTCTTCCCGTGTCTGCTTGGGTTTCCTCTGGGTTCTCCGGTTTCCTCCCACAGTCCAAAGATGTGCAGGTTAGGTGAATTGGCAATGCTAAATTACCCGTAGTGTTAGATACATTGGTCAGAGGGAAATGGGTCTGGGTGGTTTGCTCTTTGGAGGGTTGGTGTGGACTTGTTGGGCCGACGGGCCTGTTTCCACACTGTAGGGAATCTAATCTAAAAACTAGTAGGCACTAAGTGAGTGAGTGCTAAAAGAGCAAATGAACAGTCCTGAGATGTGACCTAATCCATTGTGTGAACTGGGAGACCCTTCTGCAGGGCAAAGTGTCCCTGCTGCAGCCTTTCAGTGCATAACATCCTTCCAGAGCACAATGCCACTGCATAGTAAAAGTGCCAGGATGGCGATGCTGGGTTTGCAGATGACAGATGCCAATGTCCATAAAGGAGGAGTATGTTCTGCAGGAGCCAGAGGATAGTGCCTGGGCATATTGTTGACCAGAGTCCAATTTGGAAGTGTTTTGGAGCAAGCAATGTGCTGAATCTGTCAGGTACATGCCCTTGTTTCCTTGTGTATTTTTCCTGACTTCTAGCTTTTATTGCTGAGTTTGGTCAAATTGGGGTCTGAATATTAGTAAGGTGATTTGTGTCATTAGCAAGGTGTTTAACAATAATGATTCAATTGACATTTTGCTACTTTCTCGTGAAAATCTCACCATGCAGCTTGCAAAAAGCATAAAAGATGAAATGTGATGACTCCAATTGTCACAAAATTGGTCATTTTCCTAAAAGCTATTCCTTTTCTCAAGGATACTGTGTCCTTGGTTTTTTTCAGAGGGTTTGTAAACCACTCAGGCTCTGATTAGACTGGTTTGGTACAGAGTTGAAAGAGTTATTGAGAGGTCTTCTGTTTATATGTAAACAGATGAGACTTCAGACCAAAGTGGTCATGTTTTAGAAGTGACCTGTATATTGAAAAGGGAGTGGCCACTACTAGAAACTGGAGTTTAAGTTGAAGTTCAGTGGTGGGCTGTGTGGAAACAGGCTGCTAGACTTTGCACATTTTCCCCGTATCTGCGTGGGTTTTCTCCGGGTGCTCCGGTTTCCTCCCACAGTCCAAAGATGTGCAGGTTAGGTGAATTGGCCATGCTAAATTGTCTGTAGTGTTAGGTGCAGGGGTAAATGTAGGGGAATGGGTCTGGGTGGGTGCGCTTCGGCGGGTTGGTGTGGACTTCTTGGGCCAAAGGGCCTGTTTCCACACTGTAAGTAATCTAAGTAAATCTCGGATCACACTCTCAACTCTGATCTCCAGCATCTGCAGACTTCACTGTCTCCTTATGCACCTAACCCTATGGGCAATTTAGCATGGCCAATTCACCTGACCTTCACATCTTTGGACTGTGGGAGGAAACCAGAGCACTCGGAGGCAATCCACTTAGACACGGGGAAAATGTGCAAACTCCACACAGTCGCCCAAGGCTGGAATTAAACTTGGGTTCCTGGCACTGTGAGGCAGCAGTACTAACCACTGAGTCACCATGCCGCCGGTAATAACGCTGGTAATAATGCTTTTACTCACAGCCAACACACCCAACAAAGCACATGTTATGAACATATACTTACAAAACAGGCACCTACCACAAAATCCAGAAAGCATTTTCAATTTAAGCCTATAAATCTCATGAATAACTCTAGAGTCCTCATTCACACTTATGCCATGAAGCTATACCTTCTCAGCCTACTTTTGAGTCTTCATGTAACAGCTGTGGCCATCCTTTGAATTTCAAACATCAATGTTGTAGTTATACTGTGAGAGAAGTATAGGCTACCTTGATGCTGCCATGGTGATATTGCAGATGTTGGATCCAAAGTAGTTTCTAGAATTTTATAAATTTCTTACTAGCTTCAAACTTCTATCCAACAAAAATGTATGAGGTTTACTGATTCTGTGGATGATTTAATGTACTTTATTTTCTTTCTGTGCATAGAGGACTCTTAATCACTGCATTTGACTCAAATGCTATTGGCTTTTCTTGACTAGCAACCATAATATGATTAATCATTGGGCCAAATCCATAGTTTGAAGAATTACACACTATCTTCAGTTCACAATGTTTATCCTAATGAGGTGAAAATGTGTTGCTGGAAAAGCGCAGCAGGTCAGGCAGCATCCAAGGAGCAGGAGATTCGACATTTCGGGCATGAGCCCTTCTTCAGGATTCCTGAAGAAGGGCTCATGCCTGAAACATCGATTCTTCTGCTCCTTGGATGCTGCCTGACCTGCTGTGCTTTTCCAGCAACACGTTTTCAGCTCTGATCTCCAGCATCTGCAGTCCTCACTTTCTCCTTGTCCTAATGAAGAACAATGTATAATTGTTCAAGCTTCTCTTTCAGACCTGATAAGCACTATGCTGTGCTTTTGACCATTACCATTTGATTTGATTGAGGTGGGAGGAATTTGCTGACTTTCTCTATTTCCACTGGACACAATATATATTTAAGTACCAAAAAAAAACAGTTATTGATATGACCAATTATATATACAAATTTGTCTCAGAATATAAATACACCAGATTCCTTTACAACTATTAATTCATTACAAGTATTTTGTTTTATAAAGTTAAGCTTATTCAATAAAAATGCAAAGTTTCTTTTTAGACAGTTTGGAATATGACAGTATAAATATCTGAATAGCCTTGGATATTGAAATTCCCTTCCTGATTGCATTATGGGTCTACATACAGCACATGAAGTTCAAGAATGCAGTTCACCACTACCTTCCCCAAACCATTAGGGACAGGCAAAAAATGCTGATCCAGCCAGCGATGCCCACGTCCCATGAGTAAATGAAAAAAATTAGTATGAGACATGAAAATCTAATGCAAGTGTTTTCTGAAAAGCCTGTGAAAGAGTACTTCCTGATATTTTCTGAATGAATTGTAACTTCCAAGTTTCCAGAGACAGCTTCAACTTTCCAGAGCCATTGTTTATCGACACCTGGTCACATGCCAAAATGAGAGCTATCTTGAGCATTTCGCACCTTATCCCTTGCTACAAATAGCTACAAATGCCTCTGCCTGTCTCCAAAAGAGTTTTCACAGAATGCATAAAGGGGTAGCTTGTCTCTCAGCATGCTACACCCCTATTGAGGTCCAAATAATGTCCAGAACAAACCTATAAATTCCGGTATGTGAATTGTATTTATCAAGCCCAAGCTTAAGCTTCCAAGAAATTTATTTTTTAAAAAAACCCTAATGTCTTTTCAGTGACACCTTTTAAAATAATACACTGTCCTTTGAATGAATCCTGTAAGTACATTAATAAGGAAGCATCTTCATGACAGTTTGAAAATGTGAAATCTTGAATCATGGCTTCTTCAAGTTATTGGCTGTTCGGATCTCTTCTTCAATATTAACTGTCCCTATCGGGATTGTAATAATTCCCATATGCTTATAACACCTTGACAGTGTAGCTTCAATTGAACTGTGCTGTCACTTCAAAGTACAAAATTAAAAATCACACAACACCAGGTCGTAGTCCAACAGGTTTATTTGGAAGCACTAGCTTTCGGAGCACTGCTTCTTCACCAGATGGTTGTTCATCAGGTGTTGTGTGATTTTTAACTTTGTACACCCCAATCCAACACTGGCACCTCCAAATCATGACTTAGAAGTACATCACTGAATTCACATCCATACATGTCGCTAATCATGATTGAGCAATCAACAGTTGTATTGATAGACATGTTGAAATACCAATACCTTTCTACAAAAGTCTCTTTCATTTGAATAATCACTGGTTGCATAAATAATGTACATTTTTAGCTCTTCTCCATTAAAGAACTCTGAATTCACTTCAAGGTTGCAGCCGGTGACTTACTGTTTTCCATTACTATTAGAAAGAGCTCTCTTTTTTGCTGCGAAGACAGTTCTAATATGGTCTATCTTTTGACCATTAAAGCATAAGGCATTTCTTTAGAGATATGTTCACACTGTGTGGCTGCTGTTACAGCAATAACAATTTACAAGGCTGTATCACTAGCATTCTTCTAATCAGGTCTGCCTGACATAACAGAAACCTGACAATTAATAGAAGCAGTACTAGCCACAATTGGCAAAGTTGTTATGCATTCTACAATGCCATCTCCATGGTAAGAGCAACCTTAAGCATTCTTTCACATCTAAGATACTGTACATTTAAGTGACTTTGGATTCTTTCAACCACCAATCCAGTCACAAATCTGTCTCATAATGCATGATGTAACAGTGCACTTAATATAATAAGTTTTTAGTGCCCCAATGTACTTAATCGCCAACTGTTCCATTATTATTCCAGCTCCTGGTTCCAAATGTGTACCATTCTACCATCTCTCGTCACTTAGAATTAGAATAATCCTCCAATTTGGTGATTGGAAAAACATGACTGACATCTGTGCTAATCTTCCAGCAATTGGATTGATTTCTGTAAATCAAGCGAGCAATTTTCCTTTGTTAATCTTAATGATACTGCCTAGTTAGTGGGAACTTCATGTTCTCATATCTCCAATTAGCTGTCAATGCCTTGATAAATCTGTCAGATCAGTGACTATTATTAAGTACAAGTCTGTTTATGATCATATGAAAAATAGTAGACAAGAAAACATTTATAATCTAATTAGCCCTATCCTGTTTAGTTGCAATGTACATCCTCCACTCCACTTTTTGGAAGATCATTATTTTGTTTACTTATTTTCCTCAACTCCTTACAACATTGCCTTTTTAAAGAAACTGTGTCTGGTTGCCTCAGGGATGAGAATCAAACCAGTGCTGTTTTTAATATCTTATTTTGTCTTTCACTTGTGTTTGCACTCTTTAAAAATGAAAACACTCTCAATGCATTCTAACTTGCTTCATTTTGTTTGGACAGTCTTATGAAGGTAAATGTGTTTCCCTTGTGGCATTTCTTGGTTTTCTGAACCAAAGTCAACTCAGTTCATTAAACTAGATTATTTGTCCCTGGGGTCAAATGAACATTTCCTACAGTGAAATGAAGATAGATTTACAAGCATGCCACCCAGACACAAAGCAAGGGCCTTGGTTTGACCGGCCCTCTGTGGAAGCTGCCCATTTATCATTTTCACTAATTTCAATGTAGTTATTTTGTTTTGTGTAACAAACAGTTGATTTACAATGCTAGCCTATGCCAAGGAATCCATTGAAAATTTACCCAAAGTGCTCTTTATATACTTTTGCCAATTTGGTAATTGTTTATGATTGACATACAATGTATATAAATATGCTGGGTAAAGACATTACAACAGTAGGTGGCTTGGTGAGTATAATGCATTGACATTTCATTTATTTGTATTTCTTTATTATAGACAACATCCTGTTGAATTCAACACTGTACAAACTTTTCTACCATTTTATTTAATTTGATCCCAGTCTTTTTTTCAGAAAAGAATCTCATTCCAATAATATTGATGTGCCTCATGAGCTCACATAGTCTCTATTACCTTAAATATTAGTGAGCTCAAAATTCCATACAATGTGGTTTTATATGGACATCTTGACTTTTATTTTCTGTGTCTCTCTGCGTAAAACCAACATTCTGTAATCGTTTTCAAGTCATTGTCCTCATGAGGTGTTGCGTTTAATGACTCATGAATTAGACTCTTCAAATATCTCTTTCGCATCACCAAGCTTGTACATCTTCTACGGCAGGATTTGTGGTGAGAGAATGCTGCTACCACTCCTCTTTCTTTGACTGGATTTAAAGGCCTATTGGTTGTCAGTGGTAGAATCTTAATGAGAAGAGGCTTTTGTCTTAAATAAGATATAGTTTATTGCATGATAATTTTCAGATGACAAGTTAAATTAATTAGAAAAACATTGTTACAAAAACTATGAGGATACCTGTGGACATAGGTTTCCACTCTATGAGATATTAAGATATTCTTCCTTACACCCACACAAGCCTGTGTGACCTATTCAGATTGGATGGAATTGATTGCAGTCTCCAACATTACTTGCGCAGAGCGAGGCTGACCAGTGGTCTGGAGGCTCACACGGAGGGGTACAGCCAGCGGGCTGGAGGCCTGAGCGTTCTGGAGAGTTGTTGGATAGGGATGGGTGCAGATGGTCAGTCGCTTGCGAGCCTGGGCAGACTATAATGCTTATCCTTTTAACTTTATTTCCGTATTTTGTATCTAAGATCTGTACTAAGTACTTTGTATCTAAAATGGTCTCATATGGAGTGACACTGTAAACCTTTTACTCTGCTCCTGTACTTCTGTACTTGAGTACACATGACAATAAAGGATATTCTATTCTATTTTTATTCTAACCCTTTCATATCCATTACATTTTACAACTCATACATATTGTCATTAAATGTCTTTGTCACTGTTCCTTCTCAAATCACAATTTTATTAATGTATCTTCCAGTAGTCCTCAAAATTGTTTACTGTGCCTTCGATTTTAGAGTTATCTGCAAATTTCTTCAGCCATCTATCCAAGTCAGTGGTTTACAGAGAACAGAAGCAGTTATAGAATAGAACTCAGTGGGATATTGCTATCAATTTCCAACTATTCCTGTCTATTTGCGCTTTAAAACTACTTATTACTTCCACTCCTTCACTAGTTTTTAATACAGTTGGCTTTCCTATGTGAAACTCCATTTTGCTGCATCTTTTCCAAATGCATCTTGTCAAAGGCATTCTGAAAATCCATATATATCACATTTGCTGCATGTATTTATCCAGTAGAACTGTTATTTTCTCAAAGTGCTGTAACAGAATAAAGTCCTGTATGGATCAAAAGTGGTACTGTTATCCAATGTAATGAGTTTTACAGTTTAAATTTAATCTTTCACACTGTTATGTTTTTGTTGATAGACAAAGCCATTCAGCTGCTTTGTACATTTAGTCATTATTCCTTTCAGAGTCTTTTCATTGTTCTATGAATTTAAGTCTAAATAGACCCAGAAAACGTCAGTTTTGTGGTGTCACCAAGCTGCTTTTTACTGACTGCCCTGCAGTTCTGAAGGAATGTGCACACAGTGCTGCCTTCCTGACTGGTGACTCACCTAGCTGTTCTAAATCATCTTAAAGATCCCTGACAGTATTTAAAGATGAACAGTAAGCCATTTTGGCCAATGTTTCTTTCTTAACCAATATCACTCAGAACAGGCTTAATCCTCATTATGTCATTTGTTTGTTTGTGGGATCTAGCTGTGCGTGAAATGAATGCTGCAGGTGCCCAAATAATGGTCATTGCTCTTCAAAGAAATTCATTGTATCTCAAGCTCTTTGAAATTTCTCTTCAAAAAAAGTGATATAGTACCACTTGGCTGAAAACACGTTTTATAATTTGGTTCTGCTGTCTCCCAAGAACCTTTCAACTGACTGTTCAGACATTAGAGTACAAATAATGAAATCAACATCACTGGACAGTGCTCAAAAGCTCCCTTGCCACAAGTGCTTGCAAGTCTCAAGCCTCGATCCTCCAGTTGATGCTTTCTTCAAATGAACTAGTTTTAAAATTGATGGTTCAATGAAAAAGTAAACCAATAGATGATTTGACTTAAGGCCAAAGCTAGGATGCAAATTTTAAATGTAACAATCAGATGGAATGTTTGCTTTTACCTGTTTATTCTAATATGCCATTGTTTGATTTAGTGCCTTGCTTCATTGCTGATATGGTTAATCAACAGAAGTATGGGATATCACTAAGTCATGGAGAAATTCAATAAATGCGGTATTATGAATTATAAAAAAATTCAAGAGAGGGAGGGGGCAGAGCTGAGTCTGGTGGCCATCACCAAGGAGAAGGTGCAAGAAAAACTGGATGGTCTGTGTTATGACACGGCAGTGAACCCCTCTGTTAATTAAACAAAACACCCAGAAAAGCTCACCTCGCCTCGTAATCTGTTAAAATATGAGAGGCAGAGAACTCCCAAATTCCACTATTTAAAGAAAATATTATCAATTTGTCTTAACTGTTTATTACCTGCCACCAAATCTATAAGAATATACTGTTCCAATGAAACTTTTATGGAAATTACATCAATTTAATTTCAAAACCGTACAGCAGCTGTCGTCTTCAGTGTTTGTCTTCTTCCGGCTGAAGATCTGCCTGGGTCGTCTTCTTTCTTTTACTGTGAAGATGTTTCATACAAAAAGTTACCTTTGATAGAGAGGGTTTCAATGTCTTGGGTCTTTCTTGATGGCAGTTACTCTGACTGATTTTCAAAATGTCTGTCTGTTTTATATTCCTAACATTGGATCATCTCATTGGTTCAATGTTGGAAAAACAATAAATTCAAACTCAATTGGGACATAATTTAAAATGATTGGTTAAATTTGAATTGTTGTCAAAACAGCAAACAACTCAGGTATCCATTTCACAGCCAAATGTTACATATTTTCAATTTTCCAGTACACCCTGAGACTGCTCATGTAAGCTTTCAGTTCCGAACAGCACTCACTCTCTCTTAAAGGTACAGCATATGCCTTCAACTTCATAATACCTTAAGGTGGATAAATCACCTGGACCAGGTGGGCTACACCACAGAATTTTAAGGGAGATAGCTGAAGAGATAGTGGAGGCATTAGTGGTAATCTTTCAGGAATCGCTAGAATCAGGGAGGGTCACAGGGGACTGGAAAATGGCTAATGTGACACCTTGTTTAAAAAGGGAGTAAGGCAAAGACAGAAAATTACAGACTGATTAGCCACACTTTGGTCGTGGGTAAGATCCTGGAATCCATTGTGAAGGATGAGATTTCTGAATACTTGGAAAAATGCATGGTAAAGTAGGGCAAAGTCAGCATGGTTTCATCAAGGGGAGGTCAGGTCTGCTATGATGGCATTTATTTTGAGAAGACTTGAATATGAGAGCAGGAGGCTTTTCTGAAGCTCTATAAGGCTCTGGTTAGACTGCATTTGGAGTATCATTCACAGTTTTGGGCTTCATATCTCTGGAAGGATGTACTGGTCCTGGAGTGTGTTCAGAGGAGGTTCACGATGAAGAGGGAGAATGCACGAGGCAGGGTGACACTAGGCACACGGACACACAAATGGCTGCTGAGCCATCAGTTGGCCAACTTGACACTCAAGATGGCTGCCGGATCACAATATGGAGCGAAACAGCAGAGCAGATACAGACTCTGCCTGGGGCCACCAGAATGCCAGCACAATACACTCACAACCCAGTTGATTAGTTTAAGGCGGGTGGGAGAGAGAATGCACATGAGTAATGAATACTGCCTGCTGAAGTGTCTGGGTCCAGCCAGCACCTCTTATAGAAATGCTAACAGCTTGATACAGACTCAATATGAAATGCTAATAGCCAGGACTGCAGTAATCACCCTTCTCAGGAAGAGCGGTTAGCGTCCATTACGACAGCAATGAATTTCTGTGCAGACATTGAAACTGACAATGTCTACACTGAAACTGGCAATGACCACACGGAAATTAACAAAGGCTGCGCTGTAACTGGCAAAGACTGTATCGAAACTATCAACGATTCTGCAATGATTGCCATAAGCAAACCATGTTAAAAAGACAACAATCTCATCACTGACCACTGTACTATTCGTGTCTTTCCCTCCCTGGAGCTCCGGTATTTCCTTGTGCAATAACCTCTGTCACTGAACCCCGATTCTGACTCTGAGACTGGTGTTTTTCCCTACAACAATGAGAATGGTCCCAGGAATGAAAATCTTAACATATGAGGAACGTTTGAGAACTCTGGGTTTATGCTTGATGGCATTTAGAAAGATGAGGGGGCATCTAATTGAAACATACAGAATACTGAATGGCCTGGGCTAGATGTTGGGAATACGTTTCCATTGGTAGGATAGACTAGGACCTGAGGGCATAGCCTTAGAGTAAAGGAGACAGAATTAAGGTGAAATCTCTTCAGCCAGAGAGTGGTGAATCTATGGAATTAATTGCCACAGAAGGCTGTGGAGGCCATGTCATTGATTATATTAAGACTGAGATAGATAGGTTCTTGAGTATCAAGGGGATTAAGGTTATGAGGAGAAAGCAGGAGAATGGGGTTGAGAAATTTATCAGACATGATTGAATGGCAGAGCAGACCAGATGGGCTGAATGGCCTAATTTCTATTCCTCTGTCTTATGGTCTTACTATGCTAAATCCGTTTATCTCTTCAGGCAGATCTGACCCACAAAATCTCCATGATCTCCACCATGGAGCAGAGCAAGGAGGCAGTACTTCAATCCACCCCAAGTAGGATGAGGTTAAAACCCTAATTGTTGGCATCAACTGGTCCACTCTGGCCATTCAGACACCTGTACCCCCCACTACCCCAAATGTTGTCAACGTTGCTGTGGCAGCATGCACATTGTAGCCGGAGCTATGAGTAGTCAGCCCAATAATCCTTTCAATTACATGGCTGGCCAAAAGTCTTGCCCCACTCTTACCATTGACATGTGTCTGAAGGCATTTGTAGGTTAATACTCAGCCTATTTGGCTGCATCATAATCTCACCTTCTCTGAGTGGGAGTTGAACCATGAGTTTCTGGCTCAGAGGCAGAGATACTACCAACTGTATCACAAGACATCCTCACATGCTATTCTATGCTGATACATTGTTAGCATTTATTTGTTTGCCTTGTAGAACACATACTGTTAGTGACAAGGAGATTTTGCCTGGAATTAGCATGGGAATCTCACGCAAAAAGAGAAAGTACAGGTTTTGCTTCATATTTCCAGCATCCACAGTCTTTGTCTTATTTTATGAGAATCTGGTATTTTGATAGAATAATTTAAATTAAGTCACCATAGGGCTGCTGTCTCATTAGAGAGAGATGACTGGTGGTGATTTAAACAGAGGACCACCACACCTCAGGCAAGGGGAGAGGTTGACAAGGGGAATAATTTAAGTAATTACCAATCAATATCATATACAGTTATTTAATAAACATGGTCATTCTGATATTATGAAATAAAATTCAGTGGTTGAGCCATACATTTATGAAAATACCCTCGTGGCACAGTTTGTACATGAGCAAGTGGATATAATGGATAAAGGTCTATAATACAAAGAATACTGCTGGCCTGTTCCACATAAAAACACACAGCAATGAGATTCCAGAGGGAGGTCAGTTAAGGTTGCTGTCTTGAATAGAGACATTTAAAATGGTGGGGATTAAACTACAAAAAGGATACAAGTTCTTGTTGGTGCTTTGCAACTATATCAAAGTTCAGTCACTTGCCACTTCAGTTACCACTTGCCCAATGATGAATCCTGTCCAGCTGCTTTACTCTTACACTGAAGTCACTCCACTTATCATCATGTCTACCCTTCCATAGTCATCTGTTATCTTAAGCTCTACAAATGCCGGAAAGTAAAAAAGAAAGTTTGAATATAATCATTTAGAATTTTAATCTAATCAGTGATTCTCCAGTCCTATCATCAAAATGATTTTTTTTTGCTGTACCAAAAAAGATTTCTACTATATTCGGACAAAAAGCCTGAACTTAAGAGGTGAGGTGAGCGTGACAATACTTACTCTATTTGACAAAATGTGGCATCGAGAAGCCCTAGCGAAACTGGAGTAAATAGAAAATGGGGGAAAACACTTCACTGGTTGGAGTCATACCTGGCACATAGGAAGATGGTTATGATTGTTGGAGGTCAGTTATCTCAGCTCCAGGACATCTCTGCAGGAGTTCCTCAGGGACTGTTAAAGGTTTAACCATCTTCAGCTGCTTCAATAGTTTTCCCACCATCATAAAGTCAGAAGTGGGGATGTTTGCTAATGATCATCACCATTTGTGACACCTCATGTACTGAAGCAGTCCATGTCCAAATGCATCAAGACCTGGACAATATCCAGGCTGTGGCTGACAAGTGGCAAGTTATACAAATGACAGGCAGTGCCTATTTCCATTAAAAGGCAGTCTAACTATTGCTCCTTGACATTCAATGGCATTATCATAACTGAATCCCCTGCTATCAGCGTCCTGAGGGTTACCATTGACCAGAAAATCAACTTAGCTGCTTTTGAGAAGATGGTGGTGAGCTGTCTTCTTGAACTGCTGCAGCCCATGTTTTGTGGGGTGACCCACAATACCCATATGAAGGGAATTCCAGTATTTTGACCCAATGACAGTGAAGGATAGTGAGTGGTTTGGAGGGGAACATGCAGATGGTCATGTTCCTGTGTATCTGCTGCACTTGTCCTTCTAAATGGAAGTTGTCATGGATTTAGAAGGTGCTGTCCAAGGATCTTTGGCGAAGTTCTACACTGCTGCTTCTGATTTTCAGTGGTGGAGCGAATGGATGTTTGTGGATGTGGTGCCAATCAAGTGGGCTGTTTTGTCTTGGATGGTGTCAACCTTCTTGAACATTGTTAGAGCTGCCCCCAACCAGGCAAGTGGGGAATATTCCATTTGCACTCAGGCTCCGATGACATTTTTATATCCAAACTGCACATGGATAGCAGTAAATTGAGGAGTGCGGAGATTGTTATTTTATTTTACATTGGGATTAATCCTTGGCACAACATTGTAGGTTAAAGGGCCTGTTCTGTGCTGTACTTTTCTATGTTCTATGTTCTTAAAGCAGGATGCTAGTGACTTCCAGCAGTTACTCCCCTCACTTTGAAAGAGCAAGGTAAAATTCCAACCTGCTAGAGGAAAGCAAGATCACAGGAAGTAGTTTGTTGAAACCATTTTAACTGGTTATCCAATTTCCATGAATTGGCACGTCTAAAGATGACTCTAGCTATTTGAGCTTTTCATTAACAAATCTCTTGAAATGATTGTACACAATGACATTGTGAGTTAAAGCAATTGCTGTAAGATGGTAAGAGTAGAAGGATATATTTTTCATTCAAACAACCAGCTAATTCTGTAGAAGTTGCAACAGGGTGGAATGAAAGTAGTATCACTTGACTGAGCTTCTATCCATTGTATAAAAATTGTGAAGATCTGAACTTTTGATATTTATTTTACTCCTCTGTATGACCTAGGGCATTATTCTTTTATTGATATCTGTAGCTAATATGTACAGTACTTTGGTATGATAAAGGAACTAGTAACATTGAGACTTATTTGACCATTCAAACAGTTATGCTGACCTTGACTATTTCCAAAAAGAGAAGCATGGTGCCAAAAATTTTCATGTTGCATTCATCAAGACAGACTCGAGACTGCCATTTTTAAAAGTAACTTTACAATCATTTTAATCAATTGTAATAAATTGTTGTGATCATTTGGAACTTGCTTGATGAGTGTAAGACAAAAAGCTTCGGAAACATATCACCCTTTTCAGTAATATTCTCCCATTCATTTAGATCTGCAGCTTCGCTCCATCTTAACTCTGTTTACTTGCCTTGATTACAAATTATGTAAATACTTTTATCCAACAAAAAGTTATCAATCTCAATTTTTCAACTTCTGTTACATCTCTTTTTGGGGACGAGCGCTCCATATTTTCTACTACCTTACGTGTACTTGTTGAATTTAGCCTCTGAATCAGCTCTGATTTTAATATAAAGACTTGGGTTCTACCAGAGGAGATATCTTTCAGCTGCTGTATGTTGAACATCTTAATTAGAAGACCCATCAAATTCTGCAATAAAACAAGGAACTGCTGGATTCTGGAGATCTGAAACAAACAGAAACTGTGAGAGAAACTCAGCAGATTTGGCAGTATTTGTGGAGAGAAAGCTAGAGATAACGTTTCAAGTCCTGTAACCCTTCTTCAGAGGTAGAAGCAGCTAGGAAAATATGTTACTTTCAATTACTCACTGTCCCCATTATCACCTATCTAGTTTCTCTTTTCCCCTGGCCTAGTATCAACTATTTCTTTATTTGCCTACTCTTTTGTCTCAATCTCTTTCTTTCTCTGGGCCCTGTCTCCACCAGGAGAAAATGAGGACTGTAGATGCTGGAGATCAGAATCAAAAGGTTTGGTGCTGGAAAAGCACAGCAGGTCCGACAGCATCCGAGGAGCAGAAAAATAACGTTTCAGGCATAAGCCCTTCATCAGGAATGGGGGAAGGGGGCTGAGAGATAGACAGGAGGGTGGGGCTGTGGGGAAGGTAGCTGGGAAGGCTATAGTTAGATGCAGGTGGAGGGGTGATAGTGATAGGTCGGTGAGGATGGTGGAGTGGATAGTTGGGAAGAAAGTTGGACAGATGGCACAGTTCAAGAGACAGTGCCGAGTTGGAGGGTTGGATCTGGGATGAGGTGGGCGGAGGGGAGATTAGGAAACTAGTGAAATCGATGTTGATGCCATGTGGTTGAAGGGTCCCAAGGTGGAAGATGAGGCATTCTTCCACCAGTTGTCAAATGGCTTGGATTTGGCGGTGGAGGAGGCTCAGGACTTGCATGTCCTTGGCGGAGTGGGAGGGGGATTTGAAGTGACTGGTCACAAGGCAGTGGGGTTGTTGGATGCATGTGTCCCAGAGATGTTTCCTGAAACATTCCACGAGTTGGCATCCCATTTCCCTAAAGTAGAGGAGACCACATCAAGAGCAACCGACACAGTAGATGAGGTGTTTGGATGTGGAGGAAAATCTTATCCGGATGTAAAAGATCTTTTGGGACCTTGAACAGAGGTAAAGGGGGAGGTGTGGGCATAGGTTTTATACCTCTTGTGGTGACAAGGGAAGGTGTTGGATGTGGAAATGGGTTGGTGGGGGAGCATGGACCTAATGAAGGAGTCAGGGAGGGAATGGTCTCTGCAGAACGCAGATAGGGGTTGGAAGGGACATATATCTTTGGTGGTGGGGTCTGATTGTAGGTGGCAGAAATGGCGGAGGATAATGCACTGTACCTGGAGATTAATGGGGTGAAAGTTGAGGAGCAGGGGAGTTCCATTCTTGTTGTGGTTGGAGTGATGGGAAGTGGAGGAGATGCGCTGGAGGGCATTGTTGATCATGTGGGAGGGGAAATTGTGATCCTTGAAGTAGGAGGCCAGCTGGGATTTCCTGGAGTGGAATGGTTCTTCTTGGGAGCAGATATAGCGGAAGCGGAGGAACTGGGAAGAAGCAATTCCCTTTTTATTGGAATAGGGTGGGAGGGGGTGTAGTCCAGGTAGCTGTGGGAGTCGGTGGGCTTGAAATAGATGTCTGTGTTGAGTCAATCGCCGGAGATGGAGACAGAGAGGTCCAAGAAGGGATGGGAGGGGTCCGAGATGGTCCAGGAAAACTTAAGGTCAGGGTAGAAGGTGTTAGTGAAGTTGATGAACTGTTCAACCTCCTTGTGAGAGCAGGAGGTGGCGCTGATACAGTCATCAGTATAGTGGAGGAAAAGGTGGGGGATGGTGTCAGTGTGACTGCGGAAGATGGACTGTTACACGTATTCTCTGAAGAACTTATGGAACAGTTCAGAGAACATCTCTTGGATACATGCACCAAACAACCCCACCACCCTATGGCGGACCACTTCAACTCCCCCTCCCACTCTGTCAAGCACATGCAAGTCCTGGGTCTCCTTCGCCACAAAATCCAACGACTGGAGGAAGAATGCTTGATCTTCCACCTTGGGGACCTTCAACCACACATCATCAACATAGACTTCACTAGTTTCCTAATCTCCCCTCCCCCCCACCTCATCTCAGAACCAACCCTTCAACTCGACATCGCCCTCTTGGATTGGTCCACCTGTCCATCTTCCTTCCCACCTATCTGCTCCACCCTCACCTTCAACCTATCACTATCATCGCTCACCTGCATCTACCTATCGCCTTCCCAGCTACTTTCCCTCACCCCACCCTCAGCCTCCTATTTATCTCTCAGCCTCCTTCACCCCCACCACATTCCTGATGAAGGGCTTATGCCTGAAATATTGACTCTCCTGTTCCTCTGATGCTGCCCGACCTGCTGTGCTTTTTTAGTGCTGCACTTTTTGACCCCGTTTCCACCAATCCACTCACTCCTTTCCCCTTCCCCAGTCATCAGCATAAAAACCACCTTTTTCGAGCTGCTTCTAGTTCTAAAGAAGGACTCGAAACATTAACTCTGTTTTCTCTCCACAGATGTTGTCAGACGTGCTGAGTTTCTCCAGTAATTCCTGTTTCTGTTTGTCCTGCAAATTCTATATTTGAGAGAATACAAATGTAGTCAATGCAATCTGTGGCACAATGTAATCCTTTTAGTCTCAGGATCATTCTAGTAACTTTGTATTGCCTCCCCTTCAAGAATGACACATATTTTTCTGACTTGCAGATGCACTCTCTGGGAACAATACTTTTCTACAACAGGAATATAACTTTTATTTTCTTACAGGCTAGAGTCACAGAGTCATACAGCACAGAAACAGACCCTTCAGACTGAACAGTCCATGCCAACCATAATTACAAACTAAACTAGTCCCATCTGCCTGCAATTGGCCCATATCCCTCCAAACATTTCTTATCAAAATGCTTTTTAAACATTGTAACTGTACCTGCATCCACCTCGGGGTGTTCGTTCCACACACAAACCACTCTCTGTGTTAAAAAAAAGTCCCTCATGTCTTTCTTATATCTTTCTTCTCTCACCTTAAAAATATGCCCTCGAGTCTTGAAATCCCTCATTTTAGGGAAAAGACACCTGCCATTCACCTTATTCCCCTCATAATTCTATAAGGTCACCCCTTTGAGAGACAAAGTAAAACAATACATTAGCCTTTAAAAAATGCTATACTTGAGTCAGCAATACTTAACAGCTAATATCAACTCATTAAAGTACATTTTCGGCAAACTGCCCTTGCTTTGCAGAATTCTGCAGTGCAGCAAATGTTCCAACAGATGTCCTCGTCATACCACCTACACTGCAGTTGCACTTTGCACGGTATTGTTTTTTGAATACTCAAGAATCTATTCTGGTCATCGAATTATGATGTGCAGATGGAGGCTGATGTTTATCATTTTGGAACCCACACTGTAAAAATGTTTGAGAGAACATACCTTAATAGTTCCATGCCCAGAGATGGCCGTGCCTATGGTGTGTGCCTTTCAAAGAGAGTGAGGTAATTGGCTAAATATTTTCTCTGACAGCATTGATATGAACGGATCACATTCACTCAGATTGAAATATATGTCTGTGAAACAAGTGCTTTCCCAGCAAATACAGAAGGGCTTTCAGCAGGGGGTACTTTTCCTTCTGGCCAACTCCACCCTAGCAACTCAACAAAATCTAACAAACACTGAATCCAAACCAAGGATTATTAAATAAACAGGAAAATGTCAACATCCAAACATCACCTACATCCAAATGACAATTAAGTCCCCTTAATCCAATCCTTAATTACCAAAGTTTGCTGTTACAATAGATGGAAAGATATGTGATTGAATCGCACCACGGCCGCAGGGAAATTTAAACCTGGAATTAAGAAGTTGAAATACCAGCTCCATAGGGTCCTAGTAATTATACATGACCAAATGCAGTTGTTATGTTATGACCAGACCCTAGGGAAGGTTCCCTATTCATTATGGCTTCAGATTGAAGGGATAGATTGGCTCCATTTCTTTATTCACCTATCTCTCTTGCTCGGTTAAAACAAGGTTAAATTCCCTTCCCTAATGAACTTATGCTTTAACAGGAGCATATTTAACCTAGCTTTCTTGAATTAACAAGAAGGGTGAGTTTATTAATTAGACACACACACACACAGACACATACACACACACAAACACACACACGCAATCGTAGAGGTGGGTCCACACAGATGATACTTACAAAATAATACAGATCAGGCTCTGATTGCTTGTGAAGATTGATAGTCGAACATTGTGGCTCTCGGACTGGAGCTTACTGCTGGCGTTGAAGTTGGTTTCACAACCTTTAGTTTTTTAGATTGGTTGACATTCTATAGTTGTGATTGCTTTCAACCGTGATTGAAATCCAGCATTCAGGGAGAGAGAGAGTGCTATTGTTTACCTGCTTTCCTCTCATTGGCTGCTATCTAGCTGACTTCTAGTGCTTCACATGAAAGACACTCTACCTATGACACTAGGGGACATCACTCATAGAATCACTACAGTGCGGAAACAGGCCATTTGGCCCAGCCAGGCCACACCAACCCTCTGAAGCGCGTACCACCCCACCCTACCCCTGCATTTCCCATGGATAACCCACCTAACCTGCACATCCCTGGACACTATCAGGCAATTTAGCATGGCCACCTGACCTGTACCTAATTTGGACTGTGGGAGAAAACCAGAGCACCCGAAGGAAACCCATGCAGGCACACCCACAGAGAAAATGTCCTTGATAAATACGTTGCAAGAACCTTGTGATAGAAATGGACAGCACATGTATAGGCATCGGAGGGGGGTGCACTATGCACTGTGAAATATTATAAGAAATTAACATAAAGAGAGCAGGTACTAATGGATTTATTTGCCTTAAAAGTGGATAAATCCACAGGGCAGGATGAGAGGTGTGGATTTCATAGCCGAAAGTCATGTTTGACAAATTAGATGAGATTAAATTCCCTACAGTGTAGAAACAGGGCCTTCTGCTCAACAAGTCCACACAACCCTCTGAAGAATAATCCACCCAGACTCATTTCCCTACATTTACCCCTGATTAATGCACCTAACACTATGGGCAATTTAGCATGGCCAATTCGCCTGAGCTGCACATCTTTGGACTGTTGGAGGAAACTGGACCACCCAGAGGAAACCAGCACAGACACGGGGAGAATGTGCAAACTCCACACAGTCGCCCAAAACTGGAATTAAACCCAGGTCCCTGGCACTGAGAGGCAGCAGTGCTAACCACTGAGCCACTGTGCCACCCAAATGAATTTGATTGAATGTTTTACGAAAGTAACCAGGAGTGTTAATGAGGGTCATGCATTTGCTGTAGTCTGCATGGAGTCTGATAAATCGCTTATGCCAGGCTGGTCAAGAAAGTAAGAGCCCATGGAATCCAAGGCAAAGTGGCATGTTGGATTCAAAATTGGCCTGAGGGGCAGGATGCAGAGCATGATGGTTGAAGGAGATTTCTGTGAGTGGGATTTCCTGTGGGATTCTGCAGGATTTGGTGCTGGGTCCATTGCTATTTGTGGTGTACATTAATGATTTGGATTTGAATGTAGTGGTATAATGGAGAAATTTGCAGATGACACAAAAATTGATAGGTTGCTAAATAGTGCAGAGAAAGCCTCAAACGGCAGGAAGATATAAACAGGTGAACAGAGCTGTGGAAAATTGAAGTCAACCCAAAAAAGTATGAGGTAATCCAGGTGGGGATGTCTAACTATGCAAGGAATTGCACAAGGAAGATACTGAAGATCAGAGAAACGTTGGTCTGCATTTCCATCGATCCCTGATGTTAACAGAGCAGGTAATTAAGAAAGCATTTGGGATATCTGCGTTTATTAGCCGAGGCATAGAGTATATAAATTACGGTGGTACGGTGTAGAATGCTGGTTATACCTCAACTGGAGTACAATGTTGAGAGTGTAGTGCTGGAAAAGCACAGCCGGTCAGGCAGCATCCGTGGAGCAGGAGAATCGATATTTCGGGCATAAGCTCTTCATCTGGGCTACTTTCTTGAAATATTTTGAGGGAATCTCGCCTGGTCCATAACACACAACGCCTCCAATTTTGGTGTCACCTGCAATTTACTAACCACACCTCCTATGTTCACATCTAATCATTTATATAAAGGATGAAAAGCAGTGGACCCAGCACCAAACCTTGTGGCACACTGCTGGTCTTAGGCCTTGAGTCTGAAAAGCAACCCTCCACCAGCACTCTCTGTCTTCTTCCTTCAAGCTAGTTACATGTCCAAATGGCTAGTTCTTCTTGTATTCCAGTGTGATCTAACCTTGCTAACCAGGAGGAAAAGAGGACTGCATATACTAAAGATCAGAATCGGGAGTGTGGTACTGGAAAAACACAGCAGGTCAGGCAGCATCCGAGGAGCAGGAGAATTGAAATATCGGGCATGTGGGCTAGGGGTCTGAGAGATAAATGGGAGGGGGGTGGGGCTGGTGGGGAAGATAAGCTGGGAATGCAATAGGTAGATGAAGGTGGGGGAGAAGGTGATAGGTCAGAGAGGAGGGTGGAGTGGATGGATGGGAAAGACGATGGACAGGTCAAGAGGGTGGTGCTGAGTTAGAGGCTTGGGACTGGAATGAGGAAACTGGCGAAATCCACATTAATCCTGTGTGGTTACAGGGACTCAAGGTGGAAGATAAGGCATTCTTCCTCCAGGTGTCGGGTAGTTAGGGTTTGGCGATGGAGGAGGCTCATGACCTGCACATTCTTGGCGGAGTGGGAGGGGGAGTTGATGTGTTCATCCACAGGGCTGAGGGATTGGTGGGTGTGGGTGTCCCAGAGATGTTCTCTGAAATGATCTGAAAGTTGGTGTCCTGTCTCCCCAATGTAGAGGAGACCACATGCAGGTCCTGGGCCTCCTCCATCTGGAGAAAGAATGCCTCATCTTCTGCCTTGAGTCCCTGTAACCACACGGAATTAATGTGAATTTCACTAGTTTCCTCATTTCCCCTCCTCCATCTTATCCCAGTCTCAAGCCTACAACTCAACACCACCCTCTTGACCTGTCCATCATCTTTCCTATCTATCCACTTCACCCTCCTCTTCAACCTATCACCTTCTCCCCACCTTCATCTACCTATTGCATTTCCAGATACTTTCACCCCAACCCCACCCCGTCCCATTTATCTCTCAATCCTCCCCCCGGCCCACAGGGCTCATTCCTGATGAAGACCTTATGCCCCAAACATCGATTCTCCTGCCCCTCGGATGATGCCTGACCTGCTGTGCTTTTCCAGCACAACCCTCTTGACTCTAAGCTTGCTAACCAGTCTAGATTAGATTCCATACAGTGTGGAAACAGGCCCTTTGACCTAACCAGTCCACACCAACCCTCCAAAGAGTAACCCACCCAGACCCATTCCCCTCTGAATGATGTGCCTAGCACTATGGGCAATTTAGCATGGCCAATTCACCTAACCTGCACATCTTTGGACTGTGGGAGGAAACCGGAGCACCCGGAGGAAACCCACACAGACACTGGGTGAATGTGCAAACTCCACTCAGACAGTCACCCGAGTATTGGGTAAAAACAATGACTACAGATGCTGGAAACCAGATTCTGGATCAATGGTGCTGGAAGAGCACAGTAGTTCAGGCAGCATCCAACGAGCAGTGAAATCGACATTTCGGGCAAAAGCCAAGGGCTTTTCACTACTTGTTGGATGCTGCCTGAACTGCTGTGCTCCTCCAGCACCACTGATCCAGAATCTGTACAGTATTGCATTGCCACACAAATAAATCCCTTTTCATACAAAAACAAAAAAAAACCTGCATTATCACTTACTTTGTGAGGTAGCCAATTTATCCACTGTGCACAGAATTGTTCTCTAGCACTGGTAAAATTGTTAGTTAATGCTTCTTTTGGCAGTCTCTTTCCACGCATGGCATGCATGTGGGTTGTTAGCTTTACCTCCAACGTCTGCTAGCTTAAATGGTGTGCTCTCTTTCTGTTTGTAAACCTTCTCAGCTGACTGTTCTGATTTCTGCTATTGCCTTTGACACCCGTTTCTTTCAGTTACATGAACTGAACAACCGCAGCCTGTTCAGCCTCTCCCTATAGCTCAAATCCTCCAACCCTGGCAACATCCTTGTAAATCTTTTCTGAATCTTTCAAGTTTTACAACATCTTTCCGATAGGAAGGAGACCAGAATTGCACGCAATATTCCAACAGTGGCCTAACCAATGGCCTAACCAGCCGCAACATGACCTCCCAACTCCTGTACTCAATACTCTGACCAATAAAGGAAAGCATACCAAATGCTTTCTTCACTATCCTGTCTATCTGCAACTCCACTTTCAAGGAGCTATGAACCTGGTCTCTTTGTTCAGCAACACTCCCTAGGACCTTACCATTAAGTATATAAGTCCTGCAAAGATTTGCTTTCCCAAAATGCAGCACCTCGCATTTATCTGAATTAAACTCCATCTGCCACTTCTCAGCCCACTGGCCCATCCTGTTGTAATCTGAGGTAACCCTCTTCGCTGTCCACGATACCTTCAATTTTGGTGTCATCTGCAAACTTACTAATTGTACTTCTTACGCTCACATCCAAATCATTTATGTAAATGACATGTAATGCCAGACCCACAGCAATGTGGTTGACTCTCAACTGTTCTCTGGGCAATTAGGGATGGATAATGAGTGCTGGCCTAGCCAGTGATGCCCTAACCCTGTGAATGAATAAAATGAAAATCATGCATGATTTGTCCTGCAATATCTCTGGAGCAATTATCTCGTAGGCTTTATAGTTTTGTTGTTGGGTGGCACGGTGGCTCAGTGGTCAGCACTGCTGCCTCACAATGCCAGTGACCCAGGTTCGATTCCCACCTTGAGTGACTGTCTGTATGGAGTTTTTTCCCTGTATCTGCGTGGGTTTCCCCCAGGTGCTCCAGTTTCCTTCCACAGTCCAAAGATGTGCAGATTAATTGAATTGGTCATGCTAAATTGTCCATAGTCAGGGGTAAATATGGGGAATAGGTCTGGGTGGGTTACTCTTTGGAGGGTCAGTGTGGACTGGTTGGGCCGAAGGGCTTGTTTCCACTCTGTAGGGAATCTAATCTTGTCTTGTCTTTCTAGTTAAACATTGTGTGCATAGTCATTTAGGTTTGTGCAGTTAGAGCACTGATTTCCTTATGGCAAATATGTTCTTTTTTATTTTATGTAATGACCTCTGCAATATTTGCAATTTATACTTTGCCTTGATTTTTCTGCTGTCCCTTCTGTGCAGATTGGTTACTTTTCTCCACATTGTTACATTTGAAATGTCTAGGCCATTTTCCAACAACATAATGGACAGGTTTGAGCTGTTTATCTGCATGGTGGACGGGTTCCTCTGTCCTCCCGTCTGTATGTTGTAGCTGTTGATTTGCGTGGTTAGAAATTATTTAAGAGCTAGTTTCTCTTCCCTTATAACCCAAACTGGTATTGTATACCTAAGATAATTCCATTTTGATAAAATCACCCTTCAGGAGCTGGAATGCATAGGTTCCTGCAAATGTTGCTACTGCAGCACCAACAAGCTCCTTTTCCATCATTAACTCTGATATTCATGTTGTTTCCAATTGAGGTTCTAAATTCATCTTCTGTAGTCTGGTAACATCTGTTCTTTGGAGAAGTTGAGTAACAAAATGTTGCTTTGGCTTGTTATTTAAATCTGTTGCAATCCCATTGCTTTCCACTGTGTGACGAAAGACCACCAGTTCTGCTTTATGGACACCTTCCTTTTCACCAAGTGCAGGGAGAAAAATATTTGCAGCCATTGTGTCTCCCCAGTGCTTCAGCTCTCGCCTGCCTTATTGTTCCTTTACTGTGTCTCCTTGGGGTTCTTAGCAGCTTTAAACATTTCCGTGCTCTTCCTCTTTAGCACTCAATCTCAGTTCCACTCTGATACCAAGTTATGCATTAAATGAATACATAGCTGTCTGTACTCTGACTTTCAGGTTATAAGCTGACCGACTATTGTGACTTTCACACATGGCATAGGTGTCATGACTACAGAAAGCCAGGAAGGACGTTCACACAGTATTGCATTCCCATGCAAACAATGATAATACAATTGGTCTTAACAATGAGAAAGCTCAGGAATTTGCATTAATAGCTGGATTTGTTTGAGTTAAAGGAGTGGCTGGATTTATTTATACTTAACCTATTTTTCTAAGCAACTTATTCAGAGATGTAATTACACACCCCTGGAGTATGTGGGACTTGAAACTGGGCCTCCTGGCTCAAAGATAGGGACACTACCTCTATGCCACAAGAGCCTCCTTGGTTGGATTTGTTTGAGTTAAAGGGATCAGCTATTGTTGATCATCAGAGCAGCAGAAGATCAACCAATCAGCAGCATTATTGAGAAGGAAAAGCTATCATCAGGTTTCCAAGATACTGTATTTAGAGAAAACAATAAAATAGATTGGGAGAAACTATTTCAAAAGGATGGGGAGTCCAGAATGAGGAGCAATGTGATATCACATTCTCTGGAGGAGTATTGAATCCCAATAGTGTGGAAAGAGGTCATTTGGTGCACTGAGTCAACACTGACCTTCTGAAGAGCAACCTCCCACCCTATCCCTGTAACTCTGCATTTACTATGGCTAATACACTTAGCATACATACCCCTGAACACAAGGGGCAATTTAGCATGACCAATCCACCCAATTTGAACATCTTTAGACTGTGGATGGAAACCAGACTATCTGGAGGAAACCCACGCAGACTCATGGAGAACATGCAGTCACCTGAGGCTAAGATCGAATGCAGGTCCCTGACACTGTGAGGCAGCAGTGCTAATCACAGTGCCACCGTCATGTTATGGTGCCTTTTTCAAGGAGTTATTTCTTCTTGAAAAGACTCATTGGAAATTGCAAAGGAACAAAAAATAGAATGGTATTGGAAAAGTGGACATCAGCGAGCGGAAATTCCCGAGAAAAAAAAATAAAGTTGTGAAGCTTGTTCAGTATTAATGGCAATGAACAAAGGGTTGTAAGTTATGTTCAAGCACTTTGCTCAGGTGAATCAGCCTTACTTTGATTAGATTAGATTCCCTACAGTGTGGAAACAGGCCCTTCGGCCCAACCAGTCTACACCAACCCTCCGAAGAGTAACCCACCCAGACTCATTTCCCTCTGACTAATTGACCTACACTATGGGGCAATTTAGCATGGCCAATTCACCTGTTCTGCATATCTTTTGGATTGTGGGAGGAAACCGGAGCACCCGGAGGAAACCCACGCAGACACGGGGAGAATGTGCAAACTCCACATAGACAGTCACCTGAGGCTGGAATCGAACCTGGTACCCTGGTGCTGTGAGGCAGCAGTGCTAACTGCTGAGCCACTTTGCCTGCTGTTTATCGCTCTTCTCGGCCTACTATTCTCCAGGACCATTTGATTCACTTGGTTTCGGGCTTCATGTTGGTGCTACCTCTTCCAATACTGAAGCCAGAGGCTTGGAATGATTGTGCTGCCAACCACCGCTGCCCAGGCCACACAATTGTGGGTCTGTGCGTACCCTTGCTGGTGCTTTTCCTCAATGAAGCCCTTCAGGAAGCCTGGTAGCAGCCTTCTAACTCAGCACCATTGGAATTAACATAAGGGAAACGATAGATTTAGAGTTGCATTTCCCCTTTAAACAGGCCTCAAGAGTCCCAGCAGATGTTATACGTGTCAGATAGGTGGGCTAAGAGATTCCTGAGGCAACGGGGTGAGCAGCTGTCAATTATATTGTTCTGTAGACTAGGAATTGCTGTAAGATTCGTCTGACACTAAGCAAGCTGACTTACCGACAATGCCCTCTACTGGTTTCTCTGCAATGAAGGGAGCAGTACCACTTACAGTAATCCACACTGAAACAATCTGTCTCAACATTAGGTAGCCGGAAATAATTTCACCACTAGCTGGATATTTCCTCATCCTTAAATTTGCATTTCAATCTTGTGTCAAGAGCTATATGATATCATGGCAGGTGTCAAAGGACCTACTGTAATTTAAGAAATGATTTGATAGGTTAATGAGAGAAAAAAAATACTTGGAGATAGATTTTCAATTTGCCAGCTGGGTATAAATTGGCATTACACATTTTCATATTCCATAGACCTTTCCCAATCATTTTCTAGCGACAATTAGTTCTGAAGAAGAGTCACTGGACCCGAATCGTTAACTCTGCCCTCTCTCCACAGATGCCACCAGACCTGCTGAGTTTAGCCAATCATTTCTGATTTTTGTTTCTGACTTCCAGCATCTGCAGTTCTTTAATTTTTTTTTATTGTAGATTTGCTCCTGTTATGGAAACTGTTTGTTTTATTATCTCCATAAGTTTCACAGTTAGGACCTTTGGTATGCAGGAGATGGCGGGGGGTGGGAAGGATGGGGGGTGCAGTCCAGTTGGTACATATATTCTGATACTTTAAAAAACAAGACGATATTGTGTGAACTCCACCATCTGAAGGGGCATGCCAAGATGGAAGAGATGCCAATCATCGTTGTCCAACCATTGCAGAGAAAAACAGCAACTTGGAGCCTAAGGAAATATATTCAGAACTACTAATGTAGACAGAAGAACTTGGAGGTAAGTTTTGGTGACAATTTCACTTTAATAGCAAAACAACATTTCAATATTTTTCCCAACAATATCCTTTACAGACAGTCAATTCCGGTGAAATGTCACTCCAATATAAATACTTTAGTTTCTTAAATAAATGACTCTTTCCAGTCTGATGACCTAACCCTCATCAGTTTTGACAGCCTATAAACTACTACACACTCTCACAACTTGGAGACTTGACAAACTAAAGACCTTCCCCTAGAGTGAAACTGTTCCAAACTGAAACTTGATTCTGAAACAGAAACCTACTAAGGGCCATATTTTCTCTAAATGTCATAGAAGTTCAACTTTGTAAATGCTTAATGAATTAACATTGGCAGTATCCTGCTTAACTTGAGTCACATAATGTTACCTTTAATTCCAAGTTGCTTTCTGATCTCTTCCACAGAACTAAAACCACACATTTATTATGTCTCTACATTAAAATCCAAGTTCCCAGTGATAATAATAACTTAGAGACATAGAGGCATAGAGCACAGAAACAGACCCTTTGGTCCAAATAGTCCATGCCAAGCAAGTTTCCCAAACTAAACTAGTCCAACATGCTTGCATTTGGTCCATATCCCTCTAAACCTTTCCTAGTCATGTACCTATCCAAATGTCTTTTAAATGTTGTAACTTTACCTGCATATACCAGTGCCCACTGCTAGCTCATTCCACATATGAACCACCCTCTGTGTGAAAAAGTTGGCCCCCAAGTCCCTTTTAAACCTTTCTCCTCTCAACTTAAAAATATACCCCCTGGTTTTAAACTCCCTTATCCAAGGGAAAAGACCTTCACTGTTCATTTTATCTATGCGCTTTGTGATTTTATAAACCTCTATAAGTGGCCTAACCAATGTCATGTTGCGGCAGTACAGGACATTGGTCAGGCCACTGTTGGAATATTGCGTGCAATTCTGGTCTCCTTCCTATCGGAGAGATGTTGTGAAACTTGAAATGGTTCAGAAAAGATTTACAAGGATGTTGCTTGGGTTGGAGGATCTGAACTACAGGGAGAGGCTGAACAGGCTGGGGCTGTGTTCCCTGGAGCGTCGGAGGCTGAGGGGTGACCTTATAGAGGTTTACAAAATTATGAGGGGCAAAGACAAAGTCTTTTCCCTGGGGTCAGGGAGTCCAGAACTAGAGGGCATAGGTTTAGGGTGAGAGGGGAAAGATATAAAAGAGACCTAAGGGGCAACTTTTTCACGCAGAGGGTGGTACGGTATGGAATGAGCTGCCAGAGGATGTGGTGGAGGCTGGTACAATTGCAACATTTAAGAGGCATTTGGATGGGTATATGAATAGGAAGGGTTTGGAGGGATATGGGCCGGGCGCTGGCAGGTGGGACTAGATTGGGTTGGGATATCTGGTCGGCATGGACGGGTTGGACCAAAGGGTCTGTTTCCATGCTGTACCTCTCTATGACTCTATAAATAAAAGATAAGATAAAACCTCTATAAGCTCAACCACCTACGCTCTCGTGATAAAGTTCCCAGCCTATCCTTGTAACTCAACCCTCCAGTCTCAGCAACATCCTAGTAAATCTTTTCTGAACACTTACTAATATCCTTCCTATAGCAGGGTGATCAGAACTGGACACAGTATTCCAAAATTGACCTCACCAACATCCTGTACAACCTCAACACAACTTCCAAACTCCTATACTCAATGGTTTGAGCAATGAAGACAAGTCCCTTATTAATGTCTCCCTCTACCTGTGACCCAACTTTCATAGAACTATGTATCTGAACCCCGAGGACTCTCTGTTGACAACACTACCCAGGGCTAACTCTTTTTCCTGATTAAAGAAATTTATTAAAATCTATTCTTGACCAAGCTATTGATCACCTGTCCTAAAATGCCAAATGGAGAAAGTGAGGTTTGCAGATGCTGGAGATCAGAGCTGAAAATGTGTTGCTGGAACAGCGCAGCAGGTCAGACAGCATCCAGGGAACAGGAGAATCGACGTTTCGGGCATAAATCCTTCTTCAGAAATGAATTCCTAAAGAAGGGCTTATGCCCGAAACATCGATTCTCCTGTTCCCTGGATGCTGTCTGACCTGCTGCGCTGTTCCAGCAACACATTTTCAGCTCTAATATGCCAAATGGCTCATATACAATTTCTGCTTTCTGCTTGTTCCTGCCATAAGATATAGAAGCAGGAATTAGTCCAATTAGCTCATTGGGCATGTTCCACTAATCAATATGACCTTGGCTGATTTGTAACCCTTAATTCCAATTATCTGTCTTTTCCCCATAACCCTTGATTCATTTGCTGATTAAACATCTGTCTGTCTCAGCCTTGAATATACTTAATCACCCAGCCTCAACAGCACTTTGCAGTAAATAATTCAACAGATTTACTGCCCTTTGAGAGTTGAAATTCCTCCTCATCTCTGTCTAAAATGGGTGACCTGTTATTCTGAGATGATGTCCTCTGGACCTAGACTTTCCCACAAGAGGAAATAACCTTTTTGCATCAACCCTGTCAGGTCCCATAAAAGTCCAGTGAAGCATGTTTTGCTACGTTACTGACACTACAAAAATACACATTGTTGTATTCACAATTCAATTCATTTGTGAGGAAGTAGATATAAATAGTTTTGTAATTTCCTTCAGATGAAGTCTGGTCTAAAGAAATTGCAGGCATCTACCTCACACAAATTTTTGTCCAAATCAACAGCCAATAATTGAGTTGTGGGGAGGATTCCTGAAGGATGTCATAGCCAATAGTGATGGAATATAGAGCATAAAAATGTACAGCACAGGAAAGGGCCATTTGGCCCACAATGCTGTGCTGAACATGACGTCAAATTAGACTAATCCCTTCTGCCCGCGCTTGGTCCATTTCCCTCCATTCCTTGCATATTCATGTACTTGGAGAAAGTGAGGACTGCAGATGCTGGAGATCAGAGCTGAAAAAGTGTTGCTGGAAAAGCGCAGCAGGTCAGGCAGCATCCAAGGAGCAGGAGAATCGACGTTTCGGGCATGAGCCCTTCTTCAGGAATGAGGATGGTGTGCCAAGCAGGCTAAGATAAAAGGTAGGGAGGAGGGACTTGGGGAGGGGCATTGGAAATGCGATAGGTGGCAGGAGGTAAAGGTGAGGGTGATAAGGTGAGGGTGATAGGCTGGAGAGGGGGTGGGCGTGGAGAGGTCAGGGAGAAGATTGCAGCTTAGGAAGGTGGTGCTGAGTTCAAGGGTTCGGACTGAGACAAGTTTGGGGAGGGGAAATGAGGAAACTGGAGAAATCTGAGTTCATCCCTTATGGTTGGAGGGTTCCTAGGCGGAAGATGAGGCGCTCTTCCTCCAGCCGTCGTGTTGCTATGGTCTGGCGATGGCGGAGTCCAAGGACCTGCATGTCCTTGGTGGAGTGGGAGGGGGAGGTTTAGTGTTGAGCCACGGGATTGGTTGGTCCGGGTGTCCCAGAGGTGTTCTCTGAAACGTTCTGCAAGTAGGTGGCCTGTCTCCCCAATATAGAGGAGGCCACATCGGGTGCGGCGGATGCAGTAAATGATGTGTGTGGAGGTGCAGGTGAATTTGTGGTGGATATGGAAGGATCCCCTGGGGCCTTGGAGGGAAGTAAGGGGGGAGGTGTGGGCGCAAGTTTTGCATTTCTTGCGGTTGCAGGGGAAGGTGCCGGGAGTGGAGGTTGGGTTGGTGGGGGTGTGGACCTGACGAGGGAGTCACGGAGGGAGTGGTCTTTTTGGAATGCTGATTGGGGAGGGGAGGGAAATATATCACTGGTGGTGGGGTCCGTTTGGAGGTGGCGGAAATGACGACGGATGATACGATGTATATGGAGGTTGGTGGGGTGGTAGGTGAGGACCAGTGGGGTTCTGTCTTGGTGGCGATTAAAGAGGCGGGGCTCAAGGGCAGAGGAGCGGGAAGTGGAGGAGATGCGGTGGAGGGCATTGTCAATCACGTCTGAGGGGAAATTGCGGTCTTTGAAGAAGTAGGCCATCTGGGTTGTACGGTATTGGAACTGGTCCTCCTGGGAGCAGATGCAGTGGAGACAAAGGAATTGGGAATATTGGATGGCGTTTTTACAGGGGCAGGGTGGGAGGAGGTGTAGTCTAGGTAGCTGTAGGAGTCGGTCAGTTTATTACGGTATTGGAACTCCTCCTCGAAGATTTTAACCTACTGCGAATCCTCTTGCAAGGATGCCTTCCTTGAAGAAGCTCTCTTCCTCCTATAAAGTGGCCAAGAACACTGGGAAATCAGAAGATTGGGAAGGCTACAAAAACAAACAGAGGATAACAAAGAGAGAAATAAGGAAGGAGAGGATCAAATATGAAGGTAGGCTAGCCAGTAATATTAGAAATGATAGTAAAATTTTCTTTCAATACATAAGAAACAAACGACAGGCAAAAATAGACATTGGCCACTTCAAACTGATGCTGGAAGCCTAGTGATGGGAGATAAGGAAATAGCTGGAGAACTTAATAAGTACTTTGTGTCAGTCTTCACAGTGGAAGACATGAGTAATATCCCAACAATTAAAGGGAGTCAGGGGGCTGAGTTGAGTATGGTTGCCATTACAAAAGAGAAAGTGCTAGAAAAGCTAAAAGGTCTTAAAATTGATAAATCTCCTGGCCCCGATGGGCTACATCCTAAAGTTCTGAGGGAGGTGGCTGAGGAAATAGCGGAGGCGTTGGTTGAGATCTTTCAAAAGTCACTGGAGTCAGGGAAAGTCCCGGATGATTGGAAAAGCGCTGTTGTAACCCTCTTGTTCAAGAAAGGATCAAGACAAAAGATGGAAAATTATAGGCCAAATAGCCTAACCTCAGTTGTTGGTAAAATTCTAGAATCCATCATTAAGGATGAAGTTTCTAAATTCTTGGAAGAGCAGGGTCGGATTAGAACAAGTCAACATGGATTTAGTAAGGGGAGGTCGTGCCTGAAAAACCTGTTGGAATTCTTTGAAGAGGTGACAAGTAGGTTAGACCAGGAAACCCAGTGGATGTGGTCTTTCTAGACTTCCAAAAGGCCTTTGATAAGGTGCCACACGGGAGGCTGCTGAGCAAGATGAGGGCCCATGGTGTTCAAGGTGAGCTACTGGTATGGATTGAGGATTGGCTGTCTGACAGGAGGCAGAGAGTTGGGATAAAAGGTTCTTTTTCGGAATGGTAGCCGGTGACAAGCGATGTCCCGCAGGGTTCAGTGTTAGGGCCACAGCTGTTCATATTATATATTAATGATCTGGATGAAGGGACTGGGGGCATTCTAGCGAAGTTTGCCGATGATACGAAGTTAGGTCGACAGGCAGGAAGTACTGAGGAAGTGGGGAGGCTGCAGAAGGATCTAGACAATTTGGGAGAGTGGTCCAGGAAATGGCTGATGGAATTCAATGTGAGCAAATGCGAGGTCTTGCACTTTGGAAAAAAGAATACAAGCATGGACTACTTTCTAAACAGTGCGAAAATTCATAAAGCCAAAGTACAAAGGAATCTGGGAGTGCTAGTCGAGGATTCTCTAAAGGTAAACATGCAGGTTGAGTCTGTGATTAAGAAAGCGAATGCAATGTTGTAATTTATCTCAAGAGGGTTGGAATATATAAGCACTGTTGTGCTACTGAGACTTTATAAAGTTCTGGTTAGGCCCCATTTGGAGTACTGTGTCCAGTTTTGGGCGCCACACCTCAGGAGGGACATACTGGGAATGGAGCGTGTCCAGCGGAGATTCACACGGATGATCCCTGGAATGGTAGGTCTAACATACGAGGAACGGCTGAGGATCCTGAGATTGTATTCATTGGAGTTTAGAAGATTAAGGGGAGATCTAATAGAAACTTACAAGATAATACATGGCTTGGAAAGGGTGGATGCTAGGAAATTGTTTCCGTTAAGTGAGGAGATTAGGACCCGTGGACACAGCCTTAGAATTAGAGGGGGTAAATTCAGAACAGAAATGCGGAGACATTTCTTCAGCCAGAGAGTGGTGGGCCTGTGGAATTCATTGCCGCAGAGTGCAGTGGAGGCTGGGACGCTAAATGTCTTCAAGGCAGAGATTGATAAATTCTTGATGTCACAAGGAATTAAGGGCTATGGGGAGAATGCGGGTAAGTGGAGTTGAAATGCCCATCAGCCGTGATTGAATGGCGGAGTGGACTCGATGGGCTGAATGGCCTTACTTCCACTCCTATGTCTTATGGTCTTATGGTCTTAACCCTATCTATGCATCTCGTAAACTTTTGAACTTCTATCAGGTCTCCCCTCAGCCTCTGCCACTCCAGAGAAAACAACCCAAATTTTTCTAGCCTCTCCTTATAGCACATTCCCTCTAATCTAGGTAACACCCTGGTAAACCTCTTCTGCATCCTCTCCAAAGCCTCCACATCTTTCCTATGATGTGGCAACCAGAATTGAATGCAATACTCTAAGTGTGGTCAAACCAAATTCATGGACGTGTGATGTATAATTTATAACCAGAATCAACTCTTTAAAAGGTCATACATGTGTTATCAATATCTCTTCAGCTACCTTATTCAATCTATATTTAATCAAGCTTTTCTTAAATATGTCACTTGACCACAAATCATAGAATCCCTAAAGTGCAGATAGAGGTCATTTGGCCCGTTGGCTAAGAGGCTACAGGGTGACTTGGACCGACTGGCTGAGTGGGAAAATACTTGGCAAATGCAATATAATGTGCACAAATGTGAGGTTATCTACTTTGGTCGCGAAAGCAGGAAAGCAGATTATTATCCAAACAGTGGAAGTTTAGGAAAAGGTGAGGTGCAACGAGACAAGTCATATTGGAGCAGTCACTGAAAATTGGCGTGCAGATGCAGCAGGCAGTGAGGAAAGTTAATGGCATGCTGGCCTTCATAGCAAGAGAATTTGAGTATCGGAGTAAGGATGTCTTATGCCAGTTATACAGGGCCTTGGTGAGGCTACACTTTGAGTATTGGCTGCAGTTTTGGTCTCTTAGTCTGAGGAAGGACATTCTTGCTATTGAGGGAACCCAGTGAAGGTTCGCCAGACTGATCCCTGGGTTGGCAGGACTGACATCTGAGGAAAGACTGCCTCGACTGGGCTTGTATTCACTGGAATTTAAAAGAGTGAGGAGGGATCTCATAGAAACATATAAAATCCTGATTGGACTGGTTGAGCTAGACGTAGGGAAAATGTTCCTGATGTTGGGGAAGTCCAGAACTCAGAGTCACAGTCTAAGAATAAGGAGTAAGCTATTTAGGACTAAGATGAGGAAGAATTTCTTCCCTCAGAGAGCTGTGAACCTGTGGAATTCTCTCCCACAGGAAGCTCTTGGGGCCAGTCCATTAGATATATTCAAGAGGGAGCTGGACATGACCCTTGCAGCAAAAGGGGTGAAGGGGTATGGGGAGAGAGTGAGAATGGGATACTGATCCCATGATCATCCATGACCATAGTGAATGCTGTTGCAGGTTTGAAGGGTGAATGGCCTACTCCTGCATCTATTTTCTTTGTTTCTATGTTTCTTCTATGTTTCTATGAGTCTCACTGACCCTCCAAAGAGAATCCCACCCAAACCCTGTAATGCTGCATTTACCCAGGCCAGTCCACCTAGACCACACATCCCTGAATACTACAATTCAGCATGGCCTAACCTGCACATCTTTGAAATGTGGGAGGAAACTGAAGCACCCAGAGAACAGCACCGGGAGAATGAGCAAATTCCACTTAGGCAGTCATCCAAGTCTGGAATCAAACCTGGAGCTGAGGGGCATCAGTGCTAATCACTGAGTTACCATGCTGCCCCATCAGCACAATCCATGAGGGTTTTCCTCATAAATCAACACTGATGTCCAGTGATGTCTGTTTTGGTTTCAAAAGCAGTGCAGAAAAATGTATTGAGCCTTTTTTGTTGGAAATAGAGCAGCTAATCACAGTTTGCAATGCTGCATAATTGCTCTTTCAGTGGCTGTTAAGCTAAGAAGGCCAGGAGCCCCAGCAAGAGGGAATCAATTCTAGTTGCTGCAAGGTGAGAGAGGATCAAGGGAGACTATTGTGCAAATGAGCCACAGAAACTAATTTCTTAATTTAGTGGTGCCCTGTGTTCAGGCATGGACTGCATGTATGCGGCTGATTAGACATTTGAAAACAGTCCTGGAACAATTTCTACCCTTATGAAGCAACATTTATTGGGCCAGGTTAAGTCTTGACTCAACATAATGAGCTTAGTTTTCCTCTGTGGTTTGAAAACCTGCACAACAGTAAAACTGGAAATCTGGAAAATGTTGATGAAATGTTGAAATGTGGGAATCACTGACTTGGCTGACATTCACTGTCCATCCCCATCTACTCTCAAGGTGCTGTAGGTGAGCCACCTTCTTGAACTGTTAGTTCCAGAACTATCTGCGGATAGATGATTGATTAGTTAACTGAAAGTGGGAATTATCGAGTAATTTCTGAGGTTGGCAAGATATTACTAATGGAGTGTCACAGGGAGCAGTGCTGAGGTCTTCAGTGATTAACAATCTATATCAATGGGTGGAAGGTTATAAGGACCTAAACAACATGGATTACAGCAGGAATTGTGGGAGAAATGTGGGAGACGTTCAGCAAGGCATATCTCAACATTGAGAGAAATTCAGTTCATCTTTTATGTAATTGTAGGCATCAAGGAAAGTTTCTCATTTAGGAGCAGTGGGTTGCTAGTTAAGGAGGATTATTGCTTGTTAAATGCCTTGTTAATGACACATCTCACCACATTCCTTTGAAGCTTCCAGTCTTATCAAAAGACAGACAAGACATTGAGAATTCTCAACATTGGAAATTAGAGCATGTACTGGACAACTTCAGCTTACTGCTGGTTGTGAAGACTCTCCTGTTGCTCAGCTCAAAACAGAACCTGAGGGCACGGTCCATGGGCACTAGCCATGCACACCACAGTGGAATCCAACATTTGCCAACCTCTCAGAATCCTCATGCCACCTCCCTGAAAGACAGACTCGCATTGTAGAGCTCACTGGCAACTCGCGTTAAAAGGCTGCTGCATGGATACGATGCAATAAGGACATGCACGTAGTTCACAGAATGGACTACGCTGCATCTCAGGGCTCTTAGTACTTACTCACTTAGCAGTTGCCTGCAAGCCTTGCCCATGCTGTGTCTGCCAATCCTGTCAGAGCACTGGCGTTACAGCCAGGGCCAAATGCTGTCAGTGCTGCTGTACTGATGTGCTCTTTAACACTGACAGGTAGGCTGCCTGTCAGGATCATTGGGGTTCAGGCGTGGGGGTGAGGCACATCTTTCTGAATGGCACATCAAGATATCAATCATCTGCCAGCTGCCTGTGCACCAAACATACTGCATGTTCGTTCAACCGAACCGCCATGTCAGAAAGTGGGACAGGACTAGTCCTCAGTCCAGTCAACAGGGGGTCTGCTGTTAGTCAGAGGATCCCAGTACCCTCAGTCTTAGGCACAGTCCACTCAGAGTCCAGGCCATTATCTTTCATCCACTCAGACTGGGCATTGTCAGGCAATATATCTGATTACAATTAAGGAAATGGGCAACGATCGCTCCTATACCACCTCTCAACCCAATCCATGGAATTGTGCACTATCTGTCAGCTGTTGGTGTATTGCGGCTCTCTTGAAATGAGTGCTAACATTGCATTTGCCTTCTGAATTGCCAAATAAACCTGCATATTAACCTTAAGAGAATCATGAACTAGGACTTCCAAGTCCTTTGTGCTTCAGATTTCCAAAACAATTCTCCATTTCGAAAATAGTCTATGCCTTGACTCTTCCTACCAAAATGGATAATATCACACTTTCCCACATTGTAACTTTGGGTTAGTGGGTGGCACGGTGGCACAGTGGTTAGCACTGTTGCCTCACAGCGCCTGTAGACCCGGGTTCAGTTCCCACCTCAGGCGACTGACTGTGTGGAGTTTGCACGTTCTCCCCGTGTCTGCGTGGGTTTCCTCCGGGTGCTCTAGTTTCCTCCTACTGTCCAAAGATGTGCAGGTCAGATGAATTGGCCATGCTAAATTGCCCGTAGTGTTAGGTAAGGGGCAAATATAGGGGTATGGGTGGGTTGCGCTTTGGCGGGTCAGTGTGGACTTGTTGGGCTGAAGGGCCTGTTTCCACACTGTAATGTAAAATGTAATCTATTCCGTCTCCAACTTCTTTGTCCACTCTCCTAGCCTGTAGAAGTCCTTCTGCAGCGTCCCTGCTTCCTCAACTCTACCTGTCCCTCAATTTATCTTTGTGTTATCTGTAAATGGAGCAATAATGCCCTAAGTTCCTCTGTACAGATTGTTAATGTGAATAGTTGTGGTTCCAACATGGATCCCAGCACAGCTCCACTGATCATTGGCTGCCATCCTGATAAAGACCCCTTTTGCCCACTCACTGCCTTCTGCTAGTAAGCCAATCCTCTCTCCATGTCAGTACCTTGCCCCTAACACCATGGGTTCTTATCTTATTTAGCAACCTCCTGTACAGTATCTTGTCAAAGGCCTTCTGGAAATCCAAATAGATTTCATCCACTGGCTCTCCTTTTTCTAACTTGCTTGTTACCTCCTCAAAGAATTCTAACAGATTTATCAGGCATGACCTCCCTTTGATGAAGCCACACTGAGGCAGCCCTATTTTACCAATGCACTTCCAAGTACTGCACAATCTCATCCTTAGTAATGGACTGTAAAACCTTACCAGCGATCAAGGTCAGGTTAACCAAGCTATCATTCCCTGTCTTCACTCACCCCCCCCAATTGGTTCTGAAACAGGAGTATTCCATTAGCCATTTTCCAGTCCTCTGCCGCCCTCCCTGACTCCAGTGATTCCTGGAACAACACAACCAATGCCTCCACAACTTCCACATCTATCTCCTCAGAACTCTGGGGTGCAGTCCATCCACCTTCAGAAGTTCAGTTTCCCTAACATCTTCTCCTTAGTGATGGCCACTACACTTATCTTTGCCCCCTGACTCTTTTGAAGTTCTGGTATACTGCTGGTGTCTTCTATTGTGAAAACTGATGAAAAGTACCTGTCCCGTTCCTCTGCCATTTCTTCATTCCCATTATTACGTCTCCAGCCTCATTTTCCAGCAGTCCAATGTCCACTTCTTCCTCTTCCTTAATTTTTAGATATCTAAAAAAAACTCTTGCAATCTTCTTTTATATTACTAGCTATCTTACCCTCATATTTCATCTTCTCCCCCCCCCCTTGCTGCTTTTTTAGTCATCCTCTGCTGGTTTTGTACTTGTTTGTTTGCCAATGGAAGTTGCATTGTAGCATAATTTTCGGGCTTTGGCAGAACATATTCCTGGCTATGGCTTCTCCTATCGGTTCCCCTGGAACACAATGGTCTGGAATTCTAATAAAGAATTGTGTGAACAAAAGTTTCCATGGTGGTATCCCCCTGTCCAAAGTAATATTTCTGTATAGTGTCTCATTGGTCCTGGATTTCTGACCGCAATAAGTTTTTTTTTAAGCCATGGGCCTCTATAACAGGTTGAAACATGCTCATCTTATTCGCAATCTCTTGTCAGATATTCATTTTCGCCCCAGGATTCAACTGGGCCTTACTCTTGCCAAACATCTTGGACTAATTTTTGCATAATATTTTCAGAATATTTAGTTTTCCATTGAAATGGAGGGGTTTCCTCAAAGTCCTCTTGTTATTGTGAAAGAACAATAGAAAATTAGGAAATTCTTTCTCCCTGTTTTTGACCAGTTTGACATTATGCTGAAATGTTCCACATCTATATTCAGTAACAGCATTTCTATTACATTAAATAAAGGCTGCAGTAGTGCACTGACTAACTGGAATCAATAGAATATTGCTGAAAAAAAGGTGTTTGTTGATTTGCAAGCACGCTCTGATTGGTTGAGGAACCATTATCTCTCAAACTTTTATTAAATTTGTAAAAGACACAATGCCAGAACATGTTTTTGTTCCCTGAAGAGGTCAGGTCTTTATGTATGAATATCTGATGTGTGATCCCAGCATATGAATATATATTCTAACTCAAGCTGGTGATGTAGCTCACATCAGGGCTCGTGAGAAAATACTTGTGTTCAGTCTGAGTCTACTTTTAACCTTTTCTCATGTTGTTGCTCACTTTCAAAGGTGACATTCTTGTATCTCTCCGGACGAGTAGACACATGTCCCTAAGTATAGTGAAAAGCTTTGTTTGTGAGCAGTGCTGGCAGATCATAGCCAACAAGGACATGCAGACCATAGGATGCTTAGACAGAGCGAGGCCTACAAGGTTACGGTTGCACAGCTCGTGCACAAAGCAAGGTCTACATTATTTTTGTTAAGTCAACCTGTCCAGATAAGCTCCACCCAATCTTAAGATGCCATACAGGCATAGATGGAAATAAGTCAATAGAGCATAGGACCTCCTGGAGTGAAGACCTGTACACTCAGGTCCCCTTGTATCTTATTAGCAAATAATGTACCTCATGGCATGAACCTATGTGATGCGAATAATGGAAATGTTGGATCCCAGAGTGAGACCCTAACCCAGTTTTCCCTTATAACCATGGAGGTCACTTACTGAACACATTCACATGAGTCTGCCAGTGTACTTTCACCATGAACAAAAAATGAAAAGGTTCAATAGCATGTCCTTTTTCTCATAACTGACCATTAGAATCTTAATTTTTCTCAATTTAAACTTAGAACATAGAACTGCCAATAGGTTGAGGAGTAGCAGATGGAGTTTAATTCAGATGAGTGTGAGGTACTGCATTTTGGAAATGCAAAACTTAGCAGGACTTATATGCTTAATGGTAAGGTCTTAGGGCAACAAGTTTGGCCACATACACTGCTCACACCTATGCCCCAATCACTCATTTTAAAAGAAACCATGACAAAACATACCTCTTAAAGCCAGAGTATCTTCACATGTCAATAACTTTCTTGAAAGTAAGTACGAGAACACACTGAGTTTTGATGTTAAACACACATTATTCATAAGTAATACTAATAGAATGTTCAATGTATTTATTCAAATCCTTCAAAATCTCTCCTGTCTACCTTTCCTGGTCCTCAGTTAGATTTAGTGTACAATACAGCTTGAAGCGCTCTTTCACAAATATTGATAACAGAGTGTTATGACCCTTCTGTTTATTCAACCAAACACCCAGAAAAACTCACCTTGCCTCATAATCTTTAAAATACGAGAGGCAGAGAACTCCCAAATTCCAAAGAAAATAATATCAATTTATTCTTTAACTCTAAAAGTGAACATTAAACAACAACTATTCACACTTCTAAACCCCGCTTTCTCTAACTGCTCATTACCTGCCTCCAACTCTATAACAATATGCTGTTCCAATAAGATACTTAGTAAAATTACATCCACTCAATTTCAACACCACACAGCAGCTGTCATCTTCGATGTCTGGCTGAAGATCTCCCTGGGTTGCCTTCTTTCTTTTTCCTGTGAATATGTTTCATATGAAAAGATACCCTTGACAGAGAGTGTTTCCTAATTTCTTGGTCTCTTTCGATAGCAATTGCTCTGACTCTAATTTTCAAAATTGCATTTTTATATCCCCAACATCGGATTGTCTCATGATTTGATGTTGGCAAAACAATAAATTCAAACTCGATTGGGTTTTAGTATCCAGGAGCATAATTTAAACTGACTGGTTAAATTCAAATTGTTGTCAAAACAGCAATCAACTAGGTATCCATTTCACAGCCAAACGTTATATATTTTCAATTTTCCAGTACACTCTGGGACTGCCATCCAGTCATATACACATGTGTTTGTAAGCTAACAGTTCTGAACAGCATTCACTCTCTCTAAGACATACAGTACACATCTTCAACTTCATAATAAGGCCTCCTACTCTTCTTTGCTCATTCTTTTTATTTAATTCTGTAACTTGGGGCAGCATGGTGGCTCAGTGCTTAGCTCTGCTGCCTCACAGCGCTAGGGACCCAGATTTGAAAACACCCTATGGCGATTTTCTGTGTGGAGTTTGCACATTCTCCCCATATCTGCATGGATTTCCTTCGGATGCTCCAGTTTCCTCCCACAATCCAAAGATGTGCAGGTCAGGTGAATTAGTCATGCTAATTTGCCCATAGCGTTAGGTGCATTAGTCAGGAGGAAATGTAGAGTAATAGGGGAATGGGTCTAGGTGGCTTCTCTTCGGAGGATCAGTGTGGACTTGTTGGGCCAAATGGCCTGTTTCCATGCAGTAGGGAATCTAATCTATTTTATAGCTTTGCCACTGAGATCAGAACAAATTCTATCTCATTTCTTTTCATGTCTACAGCAGCAGGGTGATGTGGTAAATTCAAAGACTTACCCTACACTTGCAAACCTTTACAGCTTTTACAGCTCTGAAACCCACACAATTGTGGCTCACTACTTCTGACATCGTGTTTCAAGTATTGTGTTTTAAATTTTGCCACAAACTAGAGTGAGAGCACTTAAAGCAGAGGGAAAGATGCCATGTCAACATCAAACCACCTCGTACACTACATACAAATGCATTTCTCCAAAGATGGACAGCAGCTGTAGTAATTGGAACCAGGGCCAGGTAGATCTCATTGATTATGACATCCTAGATTGGAGCTGTTAACCTGGGACAATCGGGGAATCCTGTCTGACAGATATAAAGAGGAGAAAGTCTCCTCACTCTGGGGACTGGCTGTGAGCTGGCTGGAGAGAGCCCATGTGCTCTGCACATGTAAATAAAGGGTGACTTGGTGACAGGGTACCAACCTCTTTGCAGTTATTTCACTCCAGTGTGCAAACACATAATCTATGAACTCCAATGTAAGACTGAAAGTCTGCTACTTTATTGGGACTGTCTTTAGGATGAGATGTTAAACTAAGACCCTATCTTCCATTTGGGAGCACTAAGCAGGGCATTATTGCAGAAGATTGGAGAGGGGGTACCCTTGAGATCCAGACTGCCATTTCTTGCTCAATTTTCTCCAGTGAAAACCAATCAGCCAGGCATTCATCCAAATAATGTCAAAGAATCATCATTGTAGCAACATGTGTTTGATCATTCTGACTTATACGTGTTATCCCTGGAAATGTACACGTTTTGAGTTCATTTTAACACAAGAAACATGGCTCTCCTGATAATTTCTGGGATGTGACTTTCGATCCCCAGCTTTGTGCAGTTCCCAATCACACAGGAGAAATTGCAGCACGTCCAACCCGCGAATGATGTTCTCTGACAGTTTTATTTCCTCAGCATAACTCTCCAAATCCGTTTTGAAGTGTCCAATGCTCTTTGCTCAAGAGAGTGATAAATCTGTCTGAACATAGACCAGGATACTGAGTGGAAAAAAAAACAACTTCAAAGTGAAATGAAATAAGTTGAAGCCTCCATATGTGAAACCAAAGGAAGGTGCCCTACTCCAGACGATGGAACTGACATTTCTTGTGAGATGTCTCTGATAATACATAAAGAATTGCCTGCAGCTGCTACATTGGCTGCTTTTGACGTTGCCGTGGTGACATCAATATGTTGCTTTGACCTTCTGTTTACACATATTGCCAGTGCCTAGGCATTCCCTCTTGGAAAGCTAATGACGTAAACATTTGTTGGCACCGTGTACATTTCACAGATGGAAAACAGTCGTTTAAACACGGAATATTAGTCAGGAATTTGAGTTCCAGACTTACATGGCCCAGAGTAAAGGCCAAAATGTAGCCATTCAGGGGCAATGCCAGAAACAGTCTGTAACGCCCTTTCTTTGTGTTGATAGACAACCAAACTCACATTTCAATACTAGTTCCTGAAACTAATCTGACTTTAGTGGTGATCCTGCTGTTTTCAAGATGGTGGACAACATATGTCACCTAACTTCTCTCTTCCACTCACCTCTCCCATCCTCCCCATATGCGCCAGAGGGTTGCTGCCCCTATTGTAGCAATATGATATTTAAATGTGCTTTGTAGTTGGTCACCTTGGGACGTATACTGCATATCCTCAACATAAAATCTTATTTAAATGAAACCTGAGGTCCAATATTGAATATGCTAAGTGAGTCTGCAGCTCATGTGGACCCGACCTTACACTGTTTGTATCTGATGCTTAAATGGTTCCCGTTTATTTCCCAGGAAGCTGCAGAGTGCTCTCGGTATTGTCAGCTATCATCTGGATAGAGTCCACCATTTCAACAGTGATTAACTAAAACCCTCACATCATTCGCGGGCCTGTCATTAATATCACTTTAATGGTTGCATTTTAAAATTAACAAATGGGGTAGGAATGGAGTCCGGACTTTCCACCAATCAGAGATTCCTGATGAAAGACTTATGCCTGAAACATCAATTCTCCTGCTCCTCGGAGCTGCCTGACTTGCTGTGCTTTTCCAGCACTACAATCTTGACTCTGATCTCCAACATCTGCAGTCCTCACTTTCTCCTAGTTACCACCAATCCACCTTCTGAAGCCAAAATGTAAGTTTCTTACCTTATGTGGTTAACATAGAGAATTCCTGCCTTTCCTGACACAATAAATGACTCTAATCTTTTTCTATGACTTTCTCAAATGCTACATATGACCTTAAACATGAATCCTTCATGAATGTCTTCTTCCTCAGGCACCTGAGGAGATTTGGCATGACGGCGAATGCCCTTGCCAACTTTTATAGGTGCGCTATCAAGATTATTCTATCTGGATGTGTCATTACCTGGTATGGCAACTGTACCATTCAAGATCGGAGACGGTTACAGAGAGTGGTGGACTCAGCCCGGACAATCACAAAAGCCAACCTTCCATCTATAGAATCCATCTGCCAGGCCTGCTATCAAGGAAAGGCCACCACATTCTCAAAGATCCATCCCACCCTGGCAATGTTCTTCTACAACCTCTACCACTGGGGAGAAGATACAGAAGCCTGAACACACGCACCGGCCAGTTTCCAAACAGTTTCCACCCTACTGTTGTTAGAATGGAATGGACTCACAAACTCTTGACATTCTCCTGTACCTGTGTTTTTGCTTTTGCCACTGTTTACCTATTATTTACTTACCTACGCTACTTAACTCTGTGATCTGCCTGTATTGCTCTCAAGACAAAGCTTTTCACTGTGCCTCGGTACATGTGACAATCAATTCAATTCAATTCAATCCCATTTGCCTAAAGGTTTTCCATAGACGTGTCTTGCTTCTAATAAATTACATTGTCTTACAGTTTTAATAAAGGTTTCTGTTCACTTTCATAGCTTCCCTGAATGAATCCTGTTTTCTGTGGCCTGAATAAATTCTTCCTGAATTAACCGTGGCTTTTTAAAATGAATTGCCTGCCTCAGTATTCTCCTTACTTCCTTTTTCTGTTAGACTATGTCAGTTTAAATTGTTCTTATCACTTTAATTCTGGATGTGCATTGTTGCTGATGCTGTGACCTCAGTTTAAATTACTTCTATAACCCTTGATATTCCTAATTATCTATTAATGTCTGCCTATTCTGGTGATGATGCATGCTCAGAGCTTTAAGTCTTGCATTTTTTTACTTCTAGCCCTTTGAGCCTGCAACCGGCCCATTCACTTTTTTCAAAAACATCCCCATGTCCACCTTGTCCAATGTCTATTTACCCTATGGTTCAACATGTAATTGGGACTGGTCCTACATGCCCTGGGCACCAGATTTAATCTGTAACTGCATCTGTAAATGTGTGGCGAGCATGCCCGTTCCAGGTAACCTCCAGTTCATACTTGCTTCTGCACTTTTCTTGCCAGGTCTTTCCCCCTTTACTGTAGATTCTCCCTGTGGAATTTGGCCAGGATTTAGACTGTTGCAGGCTGCATGACTGTTTAGCTTTTTATGCTGCTGTTGCTGGGGTGGCAGGGTGGCTCAGTTGTTAGCACAGCTGGCTCACAGCACCAGGGACCAAAGTTTGATTCCACCCTTGGGTGACTGTCTGTGTGGAGTTCTCCCCATATTTGTATGGTTTACTTCCCACAGCCCAAAGATGGAATGGCCCTGAGAAGGTGCCCATAATGTGCAGGTTAGGTGGATTAGTCATGAGAAATGTAAGGCTATAGGGTCAGGATTGGGATGCTCTTCAGAGGGTCAAATGGCCTGCTTCTGCTCTGTAGGTTTTCTCTGACTCTCCACGTCAGCTTGAAAGCAGAAACTTCCTTCTGTGTTTGTTAGAATTTATGATCTCCATCATGAAAGGTGGGCCCTCTGAAGAGGATTAGAATTTGAGAAAGAAATGTTGGCCTTCCAGGCTCTCATTTTGGAGAGGAAACCCCTCTACAGCATGGGCAGAGCTGATGTAGGGGTGGGAGGTGGGGGGGAGGGTGGGTTACAGTGTAAAGGGCCTCATGGACTTGTTCCCTGCCTATTTCTGTCAAGCTTCCTTCTGGCAAGCTGTACGTTTTCCTCAGATGGGTGGGACGCTATTTTCTGTGAGGCTCCACATCTGCACCCAACGGTGGGAATGCAATGGACTCCTGACCTAATATCCTGATATGCATATTTTTTCCTGATCCCCATTTCAAGCCTGGCCATCCCAGACTGACCTTGAAGCACCAACCAAATACATTACATGGCACTCCCCACTCTCTCAAATATCAGTAACATACACTGCATGCAGTTTGGAAATCTTAGATATTAAGCTTCAAAGGTTAGTATTGTGTAACCTACCGTAAAAAGGCAAGGACCCATAAGAGGAGGATCCAGCTGACTGGAAGCTTACCATAGTCCAAAGGGATTTAGAACTCACAAGGTCTATTCCTAAAGAAAATTGCTTTTATAATCTGTCCAAAATAAGTATGAATGAGGCTGCCACTACCTTGGAAAATATAACAATTTTAGAATCTCATGCAGCAGAGCCAGCAGTAACACAGCTCCCAAACATAGCCTTGGGACATTCTGCTGTGAACTCTCACAGGCTGTGTTGTTGTTAGAAAGTCTTTGCATTTCAATTTTGGCTGCTGGCTATCTTTACCCATCACCAACGTCTCATTGAGTGGCACTCTTGAGAAGCAAAGTTCGTCAAGCGCAGTATTTCGGCCGAGACATCTGGACCCCAACATCCAATTAACCTCTCAACCGTGTAAGGGTGTCATCATCAGAGGCCTGATGCAATCTTGTAGGATGGCCAAACCACAGCCAGGGGTCCCTTTCAACATTCAAATCAAGACAGTGGGTGGACTCAAACCCCACTCCGGAGATTCAATCATAATCCATCAACAAACGGGGCCCTAAATAAAAACAGCCCCCATCTCTATTTATTGTTTGGTGTGTGCCCATCTTTTCTTGTAAATTTAAAGATGCCAGCAAATAATAAAGATGGTGCTGAGGAAATGCTAAACTGTTATAGGTTAAACAGCACTTCCTTTTACTGCTGTGGGAATGACTTGACCTTGTCCCACAGTGTGCCAATAAGTTACTTTTACTTCAGAAAATTCATTTCTAGTAGGTTTATAACCCACTTGGATCTATATAACTGAACAGTTTCATCTATTGGTATAAATGTCCTTTCCAGGACAAACTCATCGATGTAAATCACATAGTCGTACAGTTCCTCAATTACTTTATCAGTTAATCTATGCAAGGTCACTGGTGCATTTTTCATTCCAGCTGGTGTGACTTTATACAAAAGGATGTTGTCGAGATTGGAGGGTTTGAGCTATCAGGAGAGATTGGATAGGTTGGGGTTATTTTCCCTAGAGCCACGGAGACTGAGGGGTAACTTTTAAAAAGTTTATAAAATTATGAGGTGTATAGATAGGGTGAATAGGCAAGATCTTTAACCAAGGGTAGGAGGATCTAAATCTAGAGGGCATGGTTTAAGGTGCGAGGGGAAAGGGGACCTGAGGGGCAACTTTTTCACACAGAGGATGGTGCATGTATAGAATGAATTTCCAGAGGAAGTGGTAGAGGCAGGTACAGTTACAACATTGAAAAGGCTTCTGGACAGGTATATGAATAGGAAAGGTGTAGAGGGATATGGGCCAAACTCAGGCAAATGGGAACAGTTTACTTTGGAAAACTTGGTTGGCATGGATGTGTTGGGTTGAATGACTCGGTGCCATCTTTCAGATGAGCCGTTAAACCAACTGTGCAGGTTGCCATTGCCGTCTCAGATTTCCTCAGCATTGATGTTGCTGAGGGAGCAGCTGCTTACTAATGCTAAAACTTCATTTTAAATAAAGACAATGGTCATGTTCTTCTTGATTTGGTAACAGTCTTGAGGTCCACCCACCTATTCTGTTCCCCCTCCCATGTGTAGGGTTTACTTAAGAGTTCAACAGGCAGCCACGTATGCTAACTGGATCTAAATGAGTGCTTTGGGATTATGAAATCCAGTAAATAAATCTGAACTGCTTCAATTCTGTTCAAAGGTCCAATTACACCATCTCCACAGTATTGACTTCATTTACTCTTATTTTTCTCTTCAAAGGATGAAGAGAAGTAGAGAAGGGAAGAGACTGGGCAGAGCACGAGAAATAAATCATCAAAGAATGAATGACTGGGGTGACGAATATGGTTGATCTGATTACTCCTCATTCTCTACTGTCCACATTAACCTTTCAACTCCCTTAGTCATCAAGAATCTGTCTCCCTCTGCCTTAAAAATATCCAAGGACATTGCTTCCACCACTTTTTGTGGGAGACACACCCTTTAACCCAACCCCATATGACTCTTTCTCTGTCTCTGTCTCTGTCTCTCTCTCTCTCTCTCGTCTCCCTGTCTTCCCTAAATATCTGCCCCTCTCATGTTTTCTTATCTCTGTCTTAAATGGGAAAACTCTTATTTTGAAACAAGTGAGTCCAACCTGAGTTGTTGCTCGACACAGTTCAAATAAAGCACTGAAATATTGTGAAATTTTATGTGTGGATTGAATTAGCTTGGTGTCAGACGTTTGTACTTATACTGATGAATCTCCTTCGACATTGCTTGATGATTGGAAGATATAGAGCTGAAAATGTGTTGCTGGAAAAGCGCAGCAGGTCAGGCAGCATCCAGGGAACAGGAGAATCGACGTTTCGGGCATAAGCCCTTCTTCAGGAATGAGGAAAGTTTGTCCAGCAGGCTAAGATAAAAGGTAGGGAGGAGGGACTTGGGGGAGGGGCGTCGGAAATGTGATAGGTGGAAAGAGGTCAAGGTGAGGGTGATAGGTCAGACTGGGATGGGGGCGGAGAGGTCAGGAAGAAGATTGCAGGTTAGGAAGGCGGTGCTGAATTCGATGGATTTGACTGAGACAAGGTGGGGGGAGGGGAAATGAGGAAACTGGTGAAATCCGAGTTCATCCCTTGTGGTTGGAGGGTTCCTAGGCGGAAGATGAGGCGCTCTTCCTCCAACCGTCGTGTTGTTGTGGTCTGGCGATGGAGGAGTCCAAAGACCTGCATATCCTTGGTGGAGTGGGAGGGGGAGTTGAAATGTTGAGCCACAGGGTGGTTGGGTTGGTTGGTCCAGGTGTCCCAGAGGTGTTCTCTGAAACGCTCCGCAAGTAGCCGGCCTGTCTCCCCAATATAGAGGAGGCCACATCGGGTGCAGAGGATGCAAAAGATGATGTGTGTGGAGGTGCAGGTGAATCTGTGGCGGATATGGAAGTTTCCTTTGGGGCCTTGGAGAGAGGTGAGGGGGGAGGTGTGGGCGCAAGTCTTGCACCTCCTGCGGTTGCAGGGGAAGGTGCCGGGAATGGAGGTTGGGTTGGTGGGGGGTGTGGATCTGACGAGGGAGTCACGGAGGGAGTGGTCTTTACGGAATGCTGATAGGGGAGGGGAGGGAAATATATCCTTGGTGGTGGGGTCCGTTTGGAGGTGGCGGAAATGACAGCGGATGATGCGCTGTACATGGAGATTGGTGGGGTGGTAGGTGAGGACCAGTGGGGTTCTGTCCTGGTGGCGGTTGGAGGGGCGGGGCTCAAGGGCGGAGGAGCGGGAAGTGGAAGAGATGCGGTGGAGGGCATCGTCGACCACGTCGGGGGGGAAAATTGCGGTCCTTGAAGAAGGAGGCCATCTGGGTTGTGCGTTTTTGGATTGTGCGATTGGAAGATATAAACAACACAGATTTGTTCCTTCAAAAGATTCCTGTAAAAAACTCTTTCTGTTTCTTAATGAGGTTTATAGATTTTGATGGTGTTTTAGAAGTGTGGAGGTAAATAAGAATGCCAAATTGGACTGATGTTATGTTCCAGGCTGATGTTCACAGCGGCATAGTGGCTCAGTGGTTAGCAATGCTGCATCACAGCGACAGGCACCCAGGTTTGATTCCAAACTTGGGTGACTGTCCGTGTGGAATTTGCACATTCTCCCCGTGTCTGCGTGGGTTTTCCTCCAGGTGCTCCGGCTTCCTCACACAGTCCAAAGATGTGCAGGTCAAGTGGATTGGCCATGCTAAATTGCCCAGAGTGTTCAGGGGTGTGCAGGCTGGTGGGTTAGCCATTGGAAATGCAGGGTTACACAGGTAGAGTGGCGGTGGGGGGGGGGGGGGGGGGGGGGGACTTGGAGGGATGCTTTTTGGAGGGTCGGTGTGGACTGTAATGGCCTGCTTCTATACTGTAGGGATTCAATGATTCTATTATTGAGCAAGTCACATCCCAGACTTAGTATATCCAGCTTTAGCCAAAACCTCTGCAAAAATTCCCTAATCCAAAAATGTTTTTTCAAGCAATCAGTATTTCCCCTATGCTAAAAAGATCCAGAATCTTCTAACTGAAACCTAATGCACAATTGTTTTCTGTGTTTGCTTCTAAAACTCACTCAATGACAACAAAACTCCAAAACCTCTGAACCCTCTATTTGTCACACTCACTCACTCTCTCTCATTCTGTGTTTAATACAACAATTTTATCTGCAAGAACAGCTAGGGACAGGCAACAAATGCTGGCCAGCCAGTGACGCCCACACCCCACAAATAAATAGAAAAAAATAGCAAAACAATGAAAACAGCTATTATAAGAAGGATATTATTACGCTAGAGAGGGTTCAGAAAAGATTTACTAGGATGTTGCCGGGTATGGAAGGTCTAAGTTATAAAGGAAGACTGGATAGGGCTGGGACGTTTTTCACTGGAATGTAGAAGGTTGAGAGGTGACCTTATAGAAGTTTATAAAATCATAAGGGGTATAGATAAGATGAAAAGCAGATGCCTGTTCCCTAGGATGGGGGATTTCAAGACCAGAGAGCACATTTTTTAAGGTGAGAGGAGAAGGATTTAAAAAAGACATGAGGGGCAATTGTTTTATACAGAGGGTGGTTTGTTTCTGCAATGAGGAAGTGGTGGATGCAGGCATGGTTACAATATTTAAAAGACACATGAATAGGAAAGGTTAGGAGGGATATGGACCGGGAGCAGACAGATGGGACTAGTTTAGCTTGTGATTATTGTCAAGATTAGAGTGGTGCTGGTCAGGTCAGGCAGTATCTGAGAAGCAAGAAAATCGACATTTCAGGCAAAAGCCATTCATCATCCTGGTGCTTTTCCAGCACCACTCTAATCTTGACTCTAATCTCCAGCATCTACAGTACCCACTTTCGCCTAGTTTGTGATTACCTTCAGCATGGACTGAAGGGTCTGTTTCCATCCTGAATGACTCTACGATTCTAGGACTTACTGTATTTGAATGTTTAGCTTTTGTGATTAATGTGCCAGGACACCTAGCTCTGCAATCACCCTTCTTTTAAAAATTGCTGTTTTATCCCTCCTACCATTGTGGATGAATTCACATTTCCCACATTATACTTTATTTGCCATATTTTTGTCCACTTGCTTAACCCTATCTAAATCCCTTTGTCGACTCTTTATGTCCTCGTCAGAATTAACTTTGTTATGTCTCATTATGTTGTAAGCCAAATGTAGCAAATGTTTCATCCAAGTCATTGATTATGAAGATATCTTATCTTCTAAAGGTTAATTTACTTTAAAATAATTAAATATTAATTTCAAAAATATTCAAAAATATTAATTTACAATATCAGTAGTTGGATGTATATATGTCTTGACCTTTTTGGAAAGATCACTTTCACTTTTCAAAGAAATAGACACTGGCTTCAACTGCAGCAGTTACTCTTTCCCTTTCTAAATCCTTACTCTACTAAAAATATTTCTAGCTAGCTTCCTTGTCTTCTAATTCCGGCTCCCTTATATTTTTAATCATTCTTTGCTGGTTTTTAAATTCTGTCCAGTCTTCTGACCTGTAGTAAATTTTGCAGAGGAATTTGTTTTGTCTTTCATGTTTATCTTTAACGTTCTTTCTTAGCCAATAAAGTGCATCCTTCTCCTAGAATCTTTTTCCCCACTCTAATGAATCTTTATTAAATGTGATAAAAATATCTGTTTAAGTATCTACCATTGCATCTCTACTGACTAATCCTTTAACCTAATTTCCCAATTCACCTTCATCAAACTTTGTAATCACTCTTATTTTGTTTAAAGCACTGGTCTTAGGCCCATTTTACTCTCCCTCAAATTGAATGCAGTGATATGATCACTGCTACTTAAAGGTTTTGTTTTTAGTATGAGGTCATGAAATAATTATTCCTCATTGCACATCACAAAGTGTAGGATAACCTGCTCCCTGATTAGATCTAGAAAGTGCTGCTCGAAGCTATTTTCCTTAAAACACTCCACAAACTCTGATTTCTGTCTGAATGGGAAAGAGATATAATCTTTGAGAGCTGGTGATGAAATGACAATGGACAGAATCTTATTGGAGTTTGAGCAAGGTGGGCAATGTGTGATAGAATTGGGCATGAAGCTCATTGCAACATCAGGAGCAACTTGTGCCATCTTCTACGCTTTTAACAAGCATATGGCGAGTTCCTTGCTGGGCTGTTAAGCACCTTGTTAACAGTCTGACTTGCCTCATTAATATCTAACCACCCGTGTTAGCAAACTAGCCAAAGCAACACGATGGTGGGAAAACATGACAAGGAAACCAGAGCAAGCACCTGTTGTAGTCAGCTCACTGCTTTCTCCGAATGACCTCCATTTTGGACTGAAGGCACAAACATCTCAAGGCACATTCTATGGGCACATCCACAGACATTGTTATCTGGCATGTACCAGCTTCTAAGAACCCTCATGGCACATCTCTGATCCATCTCTTTTACATTTCAGTGCTGCACCTCAGGGTAGACCAGTAACTATCAATGTAACACTTCAGCAAGGATACTTTGCACTCTGGGACACGTGCCCAGTTTGTGGACTGGGACAGGCTGCATCTCTGGGATCTTTACTTGCTTTCACAATGACCATTCCCTCTGAGCCTACCTGGAGGCTCACAACCTCCCTGCTTGGCCTTGACCTTTTGTACCTTGTCCCATCAGCAGGAGATACCACGCTCTTCCTGCTGCTGTTTGCAGTCCATCATAAAGCCAGGAAACGTTTTATGGCTGTCAGCAGGCCTCAGTAAAGTCAGGAGAGATGCCCTTTGCTCAGTGGTTTGGGCACTGGAAGTCAAGGGCAAGTACCAGTACTAGTCCACGAGCTTGGACACAGTCAATCAGTTATTTGGGGCAGTCCAAGTCATGATCCTCTCCACATAAGGGTGAAGAGCAGGTCAGTGCTAGTCCTGAGTCTTTCTGCACTATTATGGGTTGTTTCCTTCTGGAGTGAGAGTGTGAAAGAGAGAGAAACAGGTGTTTAGAGGGGTGAAAGTGCGTGGCACAAAACATAGGGACATAGTCCCAAGTGAGTGATTAGACAGCGCAGGGGGCATGCAGGGCAAGTGCTGTTGGGATTGGGGTGGGTGATAGTCACTGAGGGAAGATGTCGCATCAAGTGAGACCTGATGGGAAGTGGGTACATTAACACAGATGGAGTATGCCTGAGCTGTCAGAGACAAGATGGTGTCACTCATGCTGACAGAGTGGAGAAGGCCTTCTTCCTCCAGTGACGGACATTCATAGATGACTGAAACTGCTTCAACTCTCCAGCTTTCCTGAGGGAAGAGAATATCCCGGATCAGCACCACTCCATCGGGGGAAGCTGGGTACCAATCTCCGCTGTCTACCATGTTTGGCACAAACGTTAGCAACCATGCAGAACACTGAAGCGCACCATGGGCATTCAAAGATGTTGTGGGTGCAAAGGGTGCTAGATATTCACTGAGTGACAAGTTGTTGTAGAAATGGTGTGTAGTAGGATGGGGCCAGAATTGAATGTGAGAGACATCATAAGGCCTGGTAGATAATTAACAAGGTGACTTTGGTAAGATACGGTGAGAAAACTCACTAGGCCTCACAGTGAAAAAATCCTCCAAAAAACCCGACACAACGTGGATTTACCCAAAGCAACATAAGATGCAGCCAAAAGTCACTGTGCTAATAATCCAGAGACCCAACTTAATGTTCAAAGAACAGAGGTTCAATCTTACCATGGCACCTGATAGAATTTAAATTGAATTAATAATTCTTGAATTGGAAACTAAATTAAGTCACTGTTTGTAATGAAAAAAAATCCCCATCTCATTCACTAATTTAACAAATCCTTTAGGGAAGGAAATCTGCCATCTTTAACCAGTCTGGCCTACAAGTGACTCCAGACCCACAGCAATGTGGTTAACTCTTCACTGCCATCTGAAACAGCTGGGTGAGCCACTGAGTTCAGGGGCAATTAGGGATGAGCAACAATGGTTGCCTCATCTGTAACATCCCAACTTCACAGAAGAATGAAAAAAAATAACATGAGAACCTTAGAAATGTAGGGACTCAAAGAGACAACCCTTGGTATAACCTTGGCAGAGGAAGGTTTTCAGCAGTGTTTGGTCATGTACAGATCTTAGAAATGATCAGGATGAAGGGAGCTGTGGAGGGGAATTAAAGCACATTGTCTACCACACAACAGCTCACAATAACAAGAATGCAACCATTGCTCATACCACTCTCACTGCCAGGGACCTGCGAATCAGAAGAGGAGAGAAAGTGAGTGGGAGGTTTTGTTTTAATGTACTTTCTTGAAATATAGACATCAATGTGGAGTGAATGCCCCAGTTTTTCAGCTGCAAACTTTGGCACGATATGATGCTTTCGAATAAGTGTAAAGAGCTGGCATGGAGTGATTTGAACAAATAAATACTGGTCTAAATAACTCCACATTCAAATAACTGTGCAGATATAAGATCACTGATCAACAAATAAATTGTAATAATGCAGATTGTCTTATAGTCTTTGTCACTACACACAACTATGCTCTGTCAATATTTTGTATCATTTTGTACACTTTTGGAGGGTATCTTTACTTCGTCTTTAATCCAATATTTAGAAAAACCACTTATCACTTACTAAGCTAAATATTTAACTAACGTTTAAGAGTTGGAAATAATACTGCACAAAATGCCTTTGCTCCACTCAACCCTGCCAACATTCAGTGTATGTTCACATTCAAGTTATTACTTCCATATTGAAAAATCTGTCAATGTACATGACTCGATGATGAATAATTCAGAGCACCACAAATCATTGTAGCCTCAATGCATCAGCTGAGTAATCGGATTCCCAGAACAAAAGCTGAGAAATGTCAGTTTTTATTAGACATTGGCTTAATTTTATTACATGTAGAAAAAGTTCAAACCAATTCCTAAATGAAGATCATATTTGTAAAACTCCAAACCACAAATGGGTTGTTTATTGGAACACATTCAGCTTTTTGAGTGGGTTGGGAGTTAAAATGGAAAAACTGAACGAGGATGGACTGGTTCCACGCAACGCAACATGTCCACTGACAGGATTCCATTGTCCTTTCAAGTCAGGATGATATTATGATTAGTTGGATTAGGCTAAGATGTAGTGATGGTATGAGATCAGCCAGCTGGACATCATAGAATTTGAGTTCCTTGATTGGGGCTGTTAATCTGGTCCAATCAGTGAGACCTGGCTGACAGATAAAAAGAGGAGTGTCAGAGATACCTGACTCTGAATGAGGTAAAGTTAAGGACTGTTCATATATAAAGAAAAGGAGACTTGGTAACGGCATAGTGGCCTCTGTGGAGTTATTACAGAAAGAAATTTGAAAATATCAGTGAGTGGGAAGATGAAAAGGAGACAGTAGAGCTGTTTAATTCTGATCTGATTGAACTCTGCAAAGGTTTGAAGGGGTTTGAAGAGGTCAACACAAAGTAACTATTTCCACTTCGAAACTGTAACAATGGTCTACCCCAGGACAGGTCCTCTGTTCATTTTTCTATCTCTGATAAAGTCACCTGACATGAAACATTAACTCTGCTTTCTTCCCAAAGATATTGCCAGAGCTGTTGAGTTTCGCCATCAATTTCTGTTTGTGGCTCTTCTTCTGGAAGGATCCCCCTGCAAGTGGCCATTATCCCTTAAGGTTATCGCTCTTCTGCCACCATGGCAGAGACTGTGCTGGTTCTGCTCTTGGCCATGGCTTGTAATCCAGTGCATGGGACCCTTATCCTAGCTGAGGGCAACTCACAGAAAGACAGGGACAACCCTGGAAAGCTCTCAAATGATCCTGCTAAATCCAAAATGTGAGCTGTAGCTATCAGAAATTGAGGAAGAATCACTTTACTGAGAGACTGGTGAGAATGAGGAACTCTCCAGCACAGGGAATTATTGAAAGATGTAACATAGATATGTGTAAGTGGCCGTGATATATGTACATGAGGTGGGGAAGTATTAGATCTTTTCATTCTTTCATGGGATGTGGGCATTGTTGGCAAGACTGGCATTGGTTGCTCATCCCAACTTGCTGTTGAACTGAGTGGCTCACTAGGGCTAATTCAGGAGACAGTTAGAAGTCAACCACATTGCTATCGGTTTGAAATCACATGTAAGTCAGAGTGGGTAAAGCAGACAGATGTTTCTCCCTGGAGGACATTCATTAAACAGATGGAATTTTTCCCTGGGGCATGATTGTGGATCTCTGGATTACTAGGCAAGTAACATTACTATAATACCATCATCTCCGCATGTCGAGTGGGTGTAATGAATTAGGATGAGATGATCAGGTGGATCATAAACACTAGCATGGACATACAGTCATAGAGTCATACAGCACGGAAACATACCCTTCGGTCCAACCAGTCCATGCTGACCATAATTCCAAACAAAGGTAGTCCTACCTGCCTTCTCCTGGACCATATCCCTCCAAACCTTTCTCATTCATGTTCTGATCCAAATGTCTTTTAAACATTGTAATTGTACCCACATCCACCACTTCCTGAGGAATTTCATTCCACACACAAACCACCTTCTGTGTAAAAACACTTGCCCCCATGTCTTTTTAAAATTTCTCTCCTCTCACCTTAAAATATGTCCCCTAGTCTTGAAATCACCCATCCTAGGGAAATGACAATTGCCATTAACCTTATCTATACCTCTCATGATTTTATAAACCTCTGTAAGGTCACCTCTCAATCTCCTATGCTCCAATGAAAAAGTCCCAGCCTATCCAGCCTCTCCTGATAATGCAAACCTTCCATACCCAGCAACGTCCTGGTAGATGTCTTCCGAACCCTTTCCAGCTTTTAATAATATCCTTCCTATGACAGGGCAACCAAGACCTGCTGGGCCAAATTTCTGTGCTAAATCTAAATAGTCAAACCATGAATGTTACTGCAACAATGATATTGTGCCACATCTTGGATAAACTGGCTTGTCAGCTGATGTCATGAATTCAACAGATAATGTAAGAGGCCTGGCTGAGATTCAGTCAGTGATCTTCACGCAACATGCGATGCAGAGCAATGAGCCATAAATCTGACAATGAAATTGGAGATACACATTTCGAAGTTCAATCCTCAGGGATACATTACATATCAGTGTTCAAAGCTGGTGGTGAGTTTGAGAATCAACATCAAATATAAGAACTTAGAACCAGCTGCTTTAAATCAGCATTATTCTACTTTCAGTGGAAGACCTCACTTCAACCATTCCTATTCTGCGAACAACCTGCTTATTCCAATATTTATTAATTACCAGGAATCTAGATTAATATAACAATGAAACATTTCCCTTACACAATCACTTACAAACATCAACTGTGATGGGGAAATTTTCTAAAGCATAAACAGTTGAAAATACTCATTGATTTGGAATTTACAGAGATGGGATTCATTAATTACACACCTAGGTCTCAGAAGAGACTTAGCCTTTTCACCTTTCATGTGTTGTCAGATTTTAACGCAAGCAGAGTCCAGGGTGCTTTGATGTCGTAGTTATTTGGCGATAAGGTGTCAGCAGCTGTTAGACAGAGTTCTAAAGAGTGCATTGTGGCTGAGATAAAACACTGTCACATTTACCTTTGTCCACTGTGGGTGCTGTCCTTTCCATGTGGTTCATGTGGGGTGTCCAAGAAAACCTAACAGCCAAGACAATTCCTTTCCATTGCCTGCTAGCTATTAGGTTGTAGATTTCACTTTATTCTTGAGATGCGAGAGTCGCTGGCAAGCACTAGTTTTATTGCCCGACCTGAACTGCCCTTGAGGGGGTGCTATTGAACCACTATCGTGAATTGCTGCCGTTTGTGAGGTGGAGGTATTCACACAGAACCCCTTCGCACCCTTCCCCACACCTTGTTGCACCAACTGAGTAACTTTTAGGTCATTTCAGAAGGCAGTTAAGGGTCAACCACAGTGTTGTGAGTCTGGAGTCTCATGACCATTTAAGGGTGGCCTGAAGCAGATAACGTTTTAACAGCTGATATAATCGACAGGTCTCACAGTGTCTGAACAAACAGTCAATTTTTGATTCTGCAGAAGAGTCACATCAGATTTGAAATGTCTCTGTTTCTGTCTTCATAGATGTCATGATATGGAGGTGTTGGTATTGGACTGGGGTAGAGAATGTCAGAAATCACACGACACCAGGTTATAGTCCAACAGGTTTATTTGAAATCACAAGCGTTTGGCGAACTGCTTCTTCGTCAGGTGGCCTGGAAGGACAAGAGAACCGCTACAAGGGAACCACCACCTGTAATCTCCTTACCCCAACCCCACTCATTATCCCAAACAAGGAAATATATCACAATTGCTTCAGTGTCGCTGGGCCAAATCCTGGAATTCCCTCCCTATTAGCATTGTGGGTTAACCCAGACCAAAAGGAGTGCAGTGATTCAAAAAGATATCTTCCCAAGGCCACTTAGGGATGGACAACATGAAGATGATGATGCCCACATCCCACAAAAACAATTAATAAACCCTTCTACCATTGTGATGAATATCCTTGAGTGTTCTTTTCCCTCAAAACCCTGGTGACACTGAGAAAATTGTAGTTCCAACCCAGCTTAGATTGTCTCATCAAGGAAAAATGCAAAATGAATCCAGGAAAGATTTACAAGGATGTTACCAGATCTGGAGTGTTTGAGTTATAGGGAGAGACTGGATAGGCTGGGAATTTTTTCCCTGGAGCATATGAGGCTGAGGATTGACATTATGGAGGTTGATAAATTCATGAGGGGTTTAAATAAGGTGAGCAGCAAAGGGCTTTTCCTTAGGGCAGAGGAATTCAAACCAGACGGCATAATTTGAAGGTGAGAGGAGAAAGGTTTAAAAGAGACCTGAGGGGCAATTATTTTCACACACAGCGTGGTTTGTGTGTGGAATGAACTGCTGGAGGAAGGGGTAGATGCAGCCACAGTTACAACATGTAGAAGGCATTTGAACTGTTGCATGAATAGGAAAGGTTTAGAGAGATATGGACCAAATACAGGCAAGTTGGACTAGTTTAATTTGGGAAGCTTGTTCAACACAGATGGGTTGGACCGAAGGGTCTGTTTCCGTGCTGTATGATTCTATGACTCTATGAAACTGAAAATAACCACATCGGTTGCACGGGTCCAACAGCTCTGACTCCATCTTGCTAATAAAGAGATACAGCAAATTTTGTTTTAGCTGTCACCTTATGAATTGGCATTCTTGATAAACCAGCAAAAGTTATACACCTCAAATGCCACAAAGTTTACTGTACTATTCTGTCCAATTACTATTGCAATTTAAAACAAATAATTCCAAGAATATTTCTGTGTGTCGTATCCTTGCAAAGAGCACCTGTAGACAGAAGTTGGTTGAAATAGCTTCCCTGAAGATTAAGGCTTTCATCACTATAAAAGATACAGTGGTCTAATATATTCCGAAACCTTTAGGTCCTTAATCCTATTCATTAAAGGTGTGAGATAAAATCTTTTTTATCTTCATTCACTACTACAGTGCTTTCTGAGGATAAATTACAAAATTACTGTTGCTGACATTACTGTTTACATCAAACAAAGTGAGGACAATTCACTAAGGGGCTTTGATTCAGATTGAATACTTTAAATAACCGTATGAATGAATTTAAATTCTCCTTATAGTCCTTTGAATGGTTAAGTAAATTTTAATACAAAATCAATTCATATACTGCAAGAAACCCTGGAATCTTTTTGTTTCCCAAAGCTTTCCCCCATACCTTTTCAATATGGACAGAATATAACTTGATTTCAGAAATTCTTTAGCTACCTTTGGAAGTAATCAAACCAAAATGGTCAGATGGTATATACAATGATCTTGCCTTTCTACGGTGCTTTCCAACAATCTCAGACCGTCCCAAAGCATTTTATCACAAAGGAAGTACTTTTGAAATATAGTCACTGCTGCTATGTAGGCAACACAGAGAGGTATCCATCACATTCCTGCTTTATAGATGCTGGACAGGGTTTGAGTTACTTTCTGCAGAATTCCTTGCCTCTGAACTGCTCTTTTAGCCATCGTGTTTATATGGCTGGTCCAGTTCAGTTTCGTGTCAATAATAACCCCCACAATGTTGACAGCATTTATTACCCATCCCTAGTAGAGATTGATGCGGCTGAGTGGCTTGTTAGGCCATTTCAGAGGGCAGTTGAGAGTCAGCCACATTGCTGTAGGTCTGGAGTCACTTGCAGGCCACACTAGGTAGGGACGGCAGCTTTCCTTTCCTGAAGGATATTAGTGAGACAGATGGGTTTTTCAGATCAAGATTTTATGGTCATCATTCAGATATTTTTTATTGAATTCAAATTCCAGCATCTTCCATGGCGGGTATTGAACCTGAATCCCCAGAATATGAGCTGACTTTCTGGTTTAATAGTCTAGCAATAAAATTAAGAGGCCATCATCTTCCCTACCACTTGCTACATGAGGTACAATGGTAGTAATCCTACCCACTCCAGATGTGTATAATAACATCTCTGAACAGGTTGATTATGCACTTGGATAGAACGTTTCCTGAAGTGCATCTGTAAAAGTTAGGAAATTCAACGTGTCCATAAGGATCCTCACCAACTTTTATAGATGCACCATAGGATGTATGCTATAAGATGGGTGCATAGTGGCCTGGTATACTAATTGGTCTGCCCAGAAACTACAGAAAGTTGTGTGCACAGCCCAGACCATAAGGGAAACCGACTTTCCATCTATGGATTCCATTTAGACTTCCGTTGCTGCAGAAATGCTGCAAAATCACCAAAAAGCCATTTCAGCTCAGTAATTCTCTTTTCAAACCTCTTCCACCAGGCAGAAGGCACAGAATCTTGTACCAACAGATTCAAGAACAGCTTCTTCCCTCCTGTTATTAGATTGCTGAATGAACCTCTCTGACTTCAAATAATGTCGATCTTCTTAATGTTGATCTTGCTTTCTTCTCCTCCTGTGCACTTGTAACCTTGTATGCCTCTTTGTCTAAGCACGCTAGGATTTGTATGTCTTTAGTTTGCTATGATCTGCCTATACTGCTCACAAAACAAAGCTTTTCACTGTACTCAGGTACATGTGGCTACAATAAATCAAACCAAATCAAATCAAAAGATTAGAAAATATGTAAAATGATCTGTTCCCCACATCCTCCCTGAATCTAATCCTTGCACCATCAGCTGTTGGGAATAGCATTGCTTTCCCTACCTTATTTAAACGTTTTATAATTTTGTACATCTTAATAAATCTCTTCTCAATGGACAGCCATGTATGGTGGAGAGAGTAGCTGGATCAGGTCAGATGGTCATTAATTGATTGGAAAGTTGGTCAAGGGGTGAACATGATATATGTTATTTAATATGTAATAATTTGGGATTTGAATTTAAAATAGAGGCAGCTAGATTTTGGTTAGTTTAAAAATAAGTCAGAAAGGTATTTTTGAGTTTTTCTTTTCATTCATGCGATAAGTATATTGTTGTCTAGGCCAGCATTTACTGCCCATCTCAGAGGACAGGGCAAAAGTGAGGATTGCAGATGCTGGAAACCAGAGTTTAGATCAGAGTGGTGCTGGAAAAGCACAGCGGGTCAGGCAGCATCTGAGGAGCAGGAAAATTGACGTTTCGGGCAAAAGGCCTTCATCAGGAATGGAGGCAGGGAGCATTCAGTGTGGAGAGATAATGCAGGGGGTCGGGGAGGGGGGTGTGTGGGGAGGCTGGGGAGAAGTTAGAAAAGCATACAATAGGTGAATGGGGGTGGGGATGGAGGTGATAGGTCAAAGGGGAAGTTAGAGCGGATAGGTGGGAAGGGAGATTGGCAGGTAGGACAAGTCATGGAGATAGTGCTGAGCTGGAAGGTTGGAACTGGGGTAAGATGGGCAAAGGGGAAATGAGGAAACTGGTGAAGTCCACATTGATGCCATGGGGTTGAAGTGTTCCTAGGTGGAAGATGAGGCATCTCAGAGGACAGTTAAGAGTTAATCATATTGCTGTGGGTCTGGAGTCACATGTAGGCCTGACCAGATAAGGGTAGCAATTTTCTTCCCTAAAGATGATTAGTCAACCAGATGGTTTTTGTTCTGATAATCAACAATAGATTCATGGCCATCCTTAGACTCTTGTTTTGACATTTTTATTGAATTCAAATTCTACCATCTGTCAGGACAGGACTCAAATTTGGATCTCGAGATTAACATTCGAGCCATAATACCACAGGCCATTGTCTCTCCTATGAGTGAAAATGTGTCATTTTTAAGAAGGTATATGAATTCAAATAGAGATGTACAGCATGGAAACAGACCCTTCAATCCAACTCGTCCATGCTGACCAGATATCCTAAATTAATCTAGTTCTCATTTGCCAGCACTTGGCCCATATCCCTCTCAACCATTCCTATTCATATACCCATCCAGATGCCTTTTAAATGTTGTAATTGTACCAGCCTCCACCACTTCCTCTGGCAGCTCATTCCATATATGCACCCCACTTTGCGTGAAGAAGTTGCCCCTTAGGTCCCTTTTAAGTCTTTCCCCTATCATCCTAAACCCTCTAGTTCTGGACTCCACCACCCCAGGGAAAAGACCTTGTCTATTTACCCTATCCATGCCCCTCATGATTTTATAAACCTCTATATGATTGCCTTGCAAATGCCATAGTTTATTCTGTTAGATTTATGATAGGCAGAGTAAACACATGAAAGCAATTTAGTTTAATTTTGATGTCAGAACAAAAGGTTCAAAACTTTGTCTCAGTTCAAAAGGTAGAACAGTCTCTCCTCGCAAGACAATCAAGTCAGTTCAGGGAATCACCTCAAAAAAAATAGTTTCCAGTTTGTGAAGCTGCCAAGCCAGGAGAATTGTTTGAACTGAGACAGTTTCAACTGTCAGTTTTGTGAGAGTTTCATGCCAGTGGAATCATCAGGCTGTCTTTACAGTTTTAGAAAGAAGAAACTTGTGAAAGTCAGTTAAGACTCCAGAAGCTGAGCAAGTGGGGATATTTCTCTGCGATTGAGTCTGTGTAATAGATAGAGTCAGGAAACAGGTTGAGCCTTCATTTTGCTGTTTGTCATAACCTTTCTAATTGTATTTGGTAGCTTCGTTTATTTATTCCCTCTTCGTTATAAGAAACTTATATTCAGTAGTTAAAGAACATTTGCAGCTCATGTGAATATGTTTCAATGAATAATTTCCATGGTAATTAACTGCAGAAATATGATCTATCAAGCCAGGTTTCATTCTCCGATCTGACTTGTCTCATGTTAACATCAGCTCTTAATGTTTGTGATTATTTATCAAAATCAGTAATATTTTTATAACTTTGATTTTTTTTAGTTTTTGCAGTCCCTTTCACTTTAGTGTGTGTGATTGTGCGTGTGCGTGTGTGTCTGTCTTTGTGTACTTGTGTGTGTGCATCTGTGTGTGTGTCTGTGTGCGCGTGTGTGTTTCTGTGTGTGTGTGTCTTTAATCAGAGAGTAGTTGATGGCAGACAGAGAAGGGGTTTGTAGGGGGTAGGAGCATAAGATCATAAGAGACAGAAGCAGAAGTGGACCATTCAGCCCATCGCATCTGCTCCTCCATTCAATTAGGTCATGGCTGATCTGATAATTCTCAACTGGACTTTCCTGCCTTTTTTGCCATAGCCCCTTACTGGGAATTAAAAATCTTTTGAACTCAGCCTTGAATATACTTGAGGAGAAAGTGAGGTCTGCAGATGCTCCACTTGTTTTCCTGAAGAAGGGCTTATGCCCGAAACGTCGATTCTCCTGTTCCCTGAATGCTGCCTGACCAGCTGCGCTTTTCCAGCAACACATTTTCAGCTTGAATATACTTAGCAACCCAACCTCTACAGCCCTCTGTAGAGGGTAAAGAATTCCTCAGATTCACTGCCCTTTGGGAGAAGAAATTCATCCTCATTTCTGCCTTCAATGTTTGACCCCTTATTCTGAAATTATGCCCTTTGGTCATAGACTGTCCCACAAGGGGAAACAACATTCCCTCATCCACCCTGTCAAACTCTCTAAGAATTTTCTACAGTTCAGTAAGATCGCCTCTTATTCTTCTAAACTCCATTGAGTACAGACCCAACTTATCATCTCCTCACAAGACAGTCCCTCCCTAGTACCAGCCTAGTGAACTCTTCTAGACTGCTTAGATAAGGGGACCAAAGCTGTCCACAGCATTCCAGCTATGAGCTGACTAGTGCCTTGTGTAGTTTTAGCAAAACCTCCCTACTTTTAATATTTCATTCCCTTTGAAATAAAGGCCAACATTGCATTCATCTTTGCTATTTCCTGTTGAAATTGGATGCTAGTTTTTGTGATTCATGGACATGACCTCCAACATCCTTCTGTTTTGAGGCTTTCTTCAGAATTTATTGATTTAAGTGATATTCAGCTCTTCTAGTCTTCCTGTCTAAATGCATAACTTCACATTTTTCCTCGTAATATTCCGAGTTTTTGCCCACTTGCTTAACCTGTCTGTATCCCTGTGCAAACTCTTTGTGTCCTCCTTACCACTTGTTTTCCCATCTATTTTTGTGCCATCCACAAACTTGGCTATAGTACATTCAGTTTCGTCATCCAAGTCATTAATAGTAGTGTAAATAATTGTGGTCCCAGCACTGATCCCTGTGGCAATTTGATTGCCATCCTGAAAATGCCCACCTCATCCCAACTCTCTGTCTTTTATTGGTTAGCCAATCCTCTACCCATGTTAATATATTACCTCCATCCATGGGCTCTTATCTTATTAAGTAACCTAATGAGTGATACCTTAGCAGACCTCTTCTGAAAATCCAAATATATCAGATCCACTGCTTCCCCTTTATCTATCCTGCTTGTTCCATCCTCAAAGTGGCTCAGTGGTTAGCGCTGTTGCCTCACTGCTGCCAGGGACCCGGGTTCAATTCCTGCTTCGGGCAACTGTCTGTGTGCAGTTTGCACATTCTCCCTATGTCTGCGTGGGTTTCCTCCAGGCGATTCAGTTTCCTCCCACAGTCCAAAGGTGTGCAGGTTAGGTGAATTGGCCATGCTAAATTGCCCGTAGTGTTAGGTGCATTAGTCAGGGATGAATGTAGGTGAATGGGTCTGGGTGGGTTGCTCTTCGGAGGGTCGGTGTGGACTTGTTGGACCGAAGGGCCTGTTTCCACACTTTAATGAATCTAATCTAATCTAAATTACTATAAATTTGTCAGGCATGATTTCCCCTTCATCAAGCAAGTCCAAGTCTGCTTCATTATATTGTGCATTTCCAAATATTCTGCTATTGCATTCTTCATAATAGACTCTAACATTCTCTCAATAATGACATAAAGCTAACTGGCCTACAGGCAACACTTTTTTTCTCCTTGCCATTTTAAATAAAGTTGCTACATTGGCAGTTTTCCAATCCTCTGGGACTTTCCGAGAATCTCTGGAGCAACTTCCTTTAATATACTAGGACACATCCCATCAAGTCCAGGAGACTTATCGGTCTTTAGGCCCATTAGTTTTCCTTGTATTGTTTCTTTTCCCGTGATAATCATTGTAATTATTTCTTCTCCTTTTGTCCCTTGAATATGTCGTGACTTTAGGATTACTTTACATCAGTGCCTTCTATGGTAAAGTCAGAAGTCACACAACACCAAGTTATTGTTGAAAAATGTGGTGCTGGAAAAACACAGCAGGCCAGGCAGGTTAGGTGTATTGGCCATGCTAAATTGCCCAGTAGTGTCCAAGGATGTGCAGGTATCTACTGGATTAGCCATAGTAAACGTGAGGAGGTGGGTGTGTGTGGGATGCTCCTTGATGATTCAGTGCATTCATGATGGGCCAAATGGCCTCTTTCTCCACTTTCTATGATAAGCTCTTGCTTGGAAAGCCAATAATTAGATGCTTTCTTATCAAAGATGGTCATTGATAAGAGGCATTTATTTACTTATCACTTCTCATCCCAAGCCTGGATATTGTTCATATAAAGGACAACAGTAGGCTTCTCAAGCCCAAGATCATGGCTGATCTAACTCTGCATTCCCTTGGTTCCTTTGTCAATTGATCACTTTTCCTACCTTTTACAGAACTTCCCTTTTGTTATTTTCTTCCTTTATCTCATCCAGTCTCTTTCTGAACCTGTTCAAAACCTGTTAACCCTCTGACCTATTTCCTTCTAGTTCTGATGAAAGATCATTGCTCTAAAACATGAGGTGGAATTTAATGAAATATGCAGAAGTAGGGAGGGAGTCATAGGGATTGAATTACTTGGAGGTGTGAGTTTCAGAAACTTGAGCTGCTTTACAAAACCACATGACATAGGAGCAGAAGCAGACCATTCAGCCCATCGAGTCTGCTGATCTGATCATTCTGAACCCCACTTCCCTGCTTTTTTCCCAAAATTCTTGATTCCCTTTCTGATTAAAAATCTGCTTATGCTGGTGTTTGGGAGGCAGAATGCCACATGGAAGTGACAAGAGCCATTTGAGTTGGTTGAGGAGGTAATTATGTCTCATTTACATGTAACTGAAAGGAATGTAATGTACTTTGCAAATTAAATATGCGGCACCCAGGTTGTCAGATTCTTGATTGTTCGAAGCTGGTAGCATCAAGGAGAGGTCTTCGGCTCTGGGGAGATATTCAGTCATGTGGAGCTGTTTCCATTGCAGTATAATATGCTAATGGAGCAAGTCAGTTAGCTCAGTTAGCTGGATGGGTAGCTTGCAGTACAGAGTGACGCTAACAGCCCACTCTGGCCAATGTTGCCGGCTTCTTGAACCTCAACCCTCATCCGAGGTGTGGAGACCCTCACGTTAAACTCACCATCCCATTGTCTCCCTTTCTCTAGGCCTTTAACGTCCTCCTGGAATATGGTGTAGTGTCACAGGTCAATCTTCACTGTCCACGCAACTTTCTTAATGAAGAAAGTCCACTATCCTACCATTAATTCACCAAAAGAGGAACTAGACAGACTGTGATATACAGCTGTGGTGGAGTACCATGTCCAGTTCTAGTTGCCTAGTTTCAGGAAGGATATTATTAAGCTAGATGGGGCTCAGAAGAGATTTACCAGGATGTTGCCAGATATGGTAGGCTTGAGTTATGAAGAAAGGCTGGATAGGTTGAGACCTTTTTCACTGGAGCACTGGAGGTTGAGAGGTAACCTTATAAAGGTTTATAAAATCATGATGTGCGCAGTTAAGGTGAATGGCAAGTGTCTATTCTGTGGGTTGGGGATTTCAAGATGAGAGGGCATATTTTTAAGGTGAGAGGAGACAGATTTAAGAAAAGGCACGAGGGGCAAATTTTTACATGTAGAATGGTTCCCATTGGAATGAACTTCCTAAGGAAGTGGTGGATGTGTGCACAATTACAATGGATGACAAGGGAAATTGTAAGCTGAGTCAAAAGGAAAAAGGAAGCATGTGATACGTCCAGGCAGCTACAAACTGACAACCCTTGGGGATTGGAGAGAAATTAGGAAGGAATGTAAACACAGAATATAGGTGTGCCATCTAGAGCATTCTATCTGGATGTATCACTACCTGGTAAGGCAAATTTACCAGTTGGAGAAGATTAAAGTGAGTGGTGAACTCGGCCTGGACAATCACAAAGGCCAACCTCCCATCTCTAGAATCCATCTACTAGGCCCGCTGTCAAGGAAAGGCCGCCAGCATTCTCAAAGATCCATCCCACCCTGGCAATGTTTTTCTACAACATCTACCAGTGGGGAGAAGGTACAGAAGCCTGAACACACACACCTGCCAGTTTTGAAACAGTTTCTACCCCACTGCTGTTAGAATACTGAATGGACTCACAAACTCTTAACATTTGCCTGTACCTGTGTTTTTGTTTTTGCCGCTGTTTACCTATTATTTACTTATCTATGCTACTTAACTCTGTGATCTACCTGCTTTTCACTGTGCCTCGATACACATGACAATAAATTCAATTCAATTCATTAGGAGGGGCCATGAGACATCTTTAGCAAACAGAGTCAAGGAGAGTCCCAAGGCTTTTGATGCATATATTAGAAGAAAGAGGGTAGCAAGGGAAAGAGTTGGCCCACCCAAGTGTAAAGGCGGGAGGTTAAGCATGGAGCCACAGGAAATGGGAGACATCCTTAATGAGTATTTTGTATCAGTATTCACCAAGGAGGTGGACATGACTGATGTTGAGGTCAGGGATGAATGTGTGAATCTTCTGGAGAATGGCAAAACATTGAAGGAGAAAGGTTTTGGGTATCCTAAATTGCATTAAGGTAGACAAGTCCTCAGGGCCAGATGGGATCTAACCCAGATTACTGTGACAGGCAAGGGACGAAATAGCTAGGCTATTAGCAGATATCTTCACGTTCTCTTTGACCACAGGTGAGGTTCCAGAGAACTAGAGATAAGCCACTGCTGTTTCCTTGTTTAAGAAAGGAAGTAGGGATAGTCCAGGAGATTGCAGGTGATGAGGTTGACATCTATGATTGGGAAGCTTTTGGAAAAGATACTGAGGAACAAGATAAATGCACATTTGGAAAAATATGGACTAGTTAGTGACAGGTAGCATGGTTTTATATGGGGAAAGTCATGTCTCACCAACCTGATTGAAATGTTTGAGGAGGTGACAAAGATAATTGATGAGGGAAGGGCTGTGGATGTAGTTTGTATGGACTTGCGTAAGGCTTTGGATGAAGTCCCACATGGCAAATTGGTACAAAAGCTAAAATCACATGGGATCCATGGTGGACTGGCTAAATGGATACAAAACTGGTTTGGTCATAGAAGACAAAGGTGGTAGAAGGATGTTTTTCAGAATGGAGAGCAGCAACTAATGGTGTTCCACAGTCTTAGGTCCTCTGTTGTTTATAGTATATATAAATGATCTGGAGGAAAATGTGGGTGGGCTGTTTAGTAAGTTTGCAGATGACACAAAGATTGGTGGAGTTGCGGATAGGGCTGACGATTGTGAAAGGATACAACAGGATATAGATAGATTGGCGACCTGGGCACAGAAGTGGCAGATGGAGTCTAATCCAAACGAATGTGAGGTGATGCATTTTGGAGAATCAAATTTAGGTGTGAATTATGCTGTAAATGGTAGAACCCTTAGGAACAGTAACATACAGACAGATCTAGGTGTTCAGATCTACAGTTCCCTAAAAGTGGCAACACAGGAGGGCAAGGTGATTAAGAAGGCATGTGGCATACTTGCCTTAATCAGCCAGGGCATGGAGCACAAGAATTGGCATGCCGTGTTGCAGCTACATAAAACCCTTGTTAGGCTGCATTTGGAATAATGTGTGCAGTTTAGGTTGCCACATTACCAGAAGGATTTTTTTAGATTAGATTAGATTAGATTCCCTACAGTGTGGAAGCTGGCCCTTCGGCCCAACAAGTCCACACCGACCCTCCGAAGAGCAACCCACCCAGACCCATTCCCCTACATTTACCCCGACTAACGCACCCAACACTATGGGCAATTTATCATGGCCAATTCACCTGACCTGCACATCTTTGGACATTGGGAGGAAACCAGAGCACCCAGAGGAAACCCACGCAGACACGGGGAGAATGTACAAACTCCACACAGACAGTTGCCCGAGGCGGGAATTGAACCCGGGTCCCTTGCGCTGTGAGGCAGCAGTGCTGACCACTGAGTCACCATGCCACCCCAAACATGGAAGCTTTGGAGAGAGTTGCCTGATCTCAAGAGCATTGAGCATGAGGAAAGGTTAAAAAGATGAGGTTTGTTTTAACTGGAAAGATGGCGGCTGAGAGGTGCACTGATAGAAGTCTACAAAATTATAAGAGGCATTGAGAAGGTAGATAGTCAGAGGCTTTTTCCCAGGGTTGAAGTTGCAATTTCAAGGGGGGGGGTGGGGGGGGATGTATAAGGGAGATGTACAAGGGAAGTTTGTTTATGCAGAGAGTGGTAGAAGCCTGGAATGCAATGTCAGGAGAGGTGGAAAGCAGGCACATTTGTGACATTGAACAGGAATCTGGATGGTTACGTGACTGGGGGAGGGAATACAGGGATACGGACTGAATAAGGACAGATGGTTTGTTTTTTAATTTAGTTCGGGCATGGTGATTGGTTTGGAGGGCCGAAGGACCTGTTCCTGTGTTGCATTTCTCTTTCTCTCTTTTGTTTAAAGGACACTTAGTTAAGTACATGAATGGCAAAGGTTTGGAGGGATATGGGCCAAGAGCAGGAAGGTGAGACTAGTTTAGTTTGGGACTATGCTCGGCAGGGACTGTATGGACCAAAGGGTCTGTTTCTGCACTATGTGACTCTATGACTCTATGATATCTTGCTTCTGATGTCTATAATAAACCCTGATCCCCCTGCATTAATGCCCTGGCACCTGGTCCCCTGGCAACACAGTAGTCTCAGTGCTCTAACTGCTACTTGTCAGCACAGAACTATGCTAATAGGAATATCGATTGTCCATCTGCCACTTCTCCACATCAATGCTACAAGGCATCTCCTTGGGATGGTGCTGATATTTCCAATCAATAATTAGCCTCTTTAATGTTGCATGTAATCATTCTCCAATTCTTTCAATGACAGACTTAGGTATTGAAAAGCATCAATGTGTGATTAGCTCAGTGCTTAAAAATCTGCAGTTAAGTAGATCATGTTCTTACCTTGAACCACCGCTGCTCGATACCTTGTCTTACCTTGATTCATGATTCCTCTTCAATGTCAGCATCTATCAGAGCTCCAGCATTCAGCTACAAACAGCTTTCTGCGCTGGAAGCCAAACCAGGGAATGACTTTTTTAAACAAGGGGTGAGCATGGGGATGAGGAGAAATCTCTTCATTCAGAAGTTGATGAGGCTTTGGAGGTTTCCACCCTAGACAGTTGTGGAGGATCAGTCGTTAAGTATGTTCAAGATAGAAATTTAGAGATTTCGAGATTGTAAAGATATTGAGGGAAACCCAGTGAGTGTGCAAACAGTGATGCTGAGGGAGATGATCAGCCGTGGTTGAGTTGAATGGTGGACCAGGCTCGAGGGAGCGAATGGCCTATTCCTGTTCGAATTTTCCATGTTCACCAAGAATTGATCGTCCTTCAGCAGCAGTTATTGGTCTGATTTTATGTGCGTCTGACCAGACCCTGCAGAGAATAGGGACAAGGACATCTCAAGGCCCAGGACTTGGGGAACCTACTCAAAGGTAAGTTGGTGAAAACCCTTTCAACCGTTGTGTAGGGAGGGGCTAGAAAATGTGTCGTATCATCGAGATGTAAGCTTGATGTCAAATGAATATATTAAACATCACACATATTGTAATTGTAATAAGGCAACTCAAAGGGCAATATACTGTGTGGAAAAGGGTGAATATCATTGCACGCTCTATAATGTCCAGTGTGAAATCTTTTTGAAAGTATTTTTACAAATTTCATGAATAAAATATGTATTCAGTACATATTTTATTCATAAAATTTGTAGAGGTACTTGCAAAATATATATATGAGTGCAATGGAGAGGCAAAGACCAAGTGGTAATATCATTAGACTGTCAATCTAGAAACTCAGCAAAGGTTCTGGGGACCCAGGTTTGAATCCCCCCAGAGCAGATGGTGAAATGTCAATTCAATTTTTAAAAAATCTAGAGTTAAGTATCTACTGATGACTATGAAGCCATCATCGATTTTCAGAAATGCCCTTTAGGGAAGGAAATCAGCTATCCTCACCTGGTCTGGCCTACATGTGTCTCCAGACCCATAGCAATGTAGTTGACTTTCAACTGCTCTCTGGGCAATTAGTGATATGCAATAAATGCTGGCCTAGCCAGAGACACCAATATTCTGTGAATGAATAAAAAATGAGAGTGAACTATGAGCCCAGAGGTGCAACTAGTCCAGTCTATGTGATGGGCGAGTGCTGCTGAGGGCAACAGTGTTTGTTGCAATGTTTGTTGCCAGTACAGTCCACAGTATTGAGGTGCAGAAGCATCCTGTAAGTGGATTGAGATGTATCATGAGGGTTTACAAGGCATCGAGCAATGGTGGTTCAAGGTAAGAACATGCCCTACTTAACTGCCAACTTTTAAGCACTGAGCTAATCACACATTGACTGGAAATGTGTTGCTGGAAAAGCGCAGCAGGTCAGGCAGCATCCAGGGAACAGGAGAATCGACGTTTCGGGCATAAGCCCTTCTTCAGGGCTTATGCCCGAAACGTCGATTCTCCTGTTCCCTGGATGCTGCCTGACCTGCTGCGCTTTTCCAGCAACACATTTCCAGCTCTGATCTCCAGCATCTGCAGACCTCACTTTCTCCTCAAAGATAATCACACATTGATGCAAATGTGCGTAGACTTTGAGTGTATACGTCGCATGTTCCCCTGGACCAAGCCCTGAGATGTTGATAGCAATATGGGTGATTGTTGGAGCAAGTGGAGAGCTGATGTTCATAGAGCCATAGAGCAAGGAAACAGATCCTTTGGTCCAACTTATCCATTGTGACCAAACATCCCAATCTGACCTAGTCCCATTTGCTAGCACTTGGCCCATATCCCTCTAAACCTTTCTATTCATATACACATCGGGAAGCCTTTTAAATGTTGTAATTGTACCAGCCTCCACCACTTCCTTTGGCAGCTCATTCCATACACACACTACCTTCTGCATGAAAATGTTGTCCCTCAGGTCATTTTAAATCATTCCCCTCTCACCTTAAACCTATGCCCTATTGTTTTAAACCCCCCTGGCCCCCTCCCTTGACAACAAAGACCTTGGCTATTCACCTGATCCATGCCCCTCATTATTTTATAAGCCTCTATAAGGTCACCCCCTCAGCCTCCAACATTCCAGGGAAAGAAATCCCAGAGTATTCAGCCTCTCCCTATGGTCATGTACCCACCCTGATTTACCTGTTGAGATTTCTCAAAGCTTACCATCTTTGGTGCGTTTTGTAAGATGAAAAGATAAACATTAATGAGCTATCTTGTGGCATTAACAGGGCACTTAACAACTATAACCCGCCAATTGACAACTTGACAGTGCCTAGTGAGAAACTCACCACGTTGCTTGTCAAAAACATAAAAGACAATGTGATGTCAAGATAGGCCTCACCAGAGTTCTCACCCAGTTCAGTTGAAATTTCACCATAGCATATGTCTACGAGAGCCCTACAATATTCCGCCCTTAGAGAGGAATCTTCTGTTGCTTAAGATGGCAAGGTTGGAAGGAAAACAAGCAGGATATGGTGTACCTAATATTGACCACCTCCTGGCTGCTGCTGGAATGAGGTGATGAAAGGTGTTTGATTTATATATATATATCATTTTTTTCAGTGTTTGGGTTTCAAACAAGTGGTATATGGGTGTTGGGTCTCTTATGAAAGATGTTTTCAAAAATCAACAAGTTCAGTCGTTCAGAAACTATGATTTCAAACCAGCCTTTTGGGGTGCGAATGAGAATGGGTTTACAACAAGAGAGAGAGAGAGAAAAACATTAAAACACATTTGCTTACTTTTGGGTTCAGAATGATCAATATGCAAGAGATTTTCCACCATCAATTGAGGCCCTACCAGCCAGAGACCTATGTGTTATGCATGACAATTGCTACTCTACTTGTCACCTCAAATTAAGGGGGTTTGGGGGTTTCCCCTCAATTAAAGATACCAGTACCTGATTGAGGGTCTGGTCATTGGGCAGGGGAATGGGGGCCACACCCATTCCTTTGCTTGCAATTTCTGGGATTGCACAACTGACATATGAAGAGAGATTGAATTGGTTAAGACTATACTCACTGGAGCTTTGAAGAAAAAAGGGTCTCTTATAGAAATCTAAACAATTCTAACAAGACCAGGCTGGGTAAAGGTAGGGAGGATGTTTCTGATGACCAGAGTCCTGAACCTAGGGTCACAGTTTAAGGGTCTGGGATAGACCATTTAGGACTGAGTTGAGGAAAGATGTCTTCACCCAAAGAGTGGGAAGCTTATGGAATTCTCTGCTACAGAAAGTGGTTGAGGCCAAAACATTGAATGTTTGAAAGAAGAAGTTAGATATAGTTTGTAAGGCTAAAAACATCAAATGTTTGGGGAGATATCTGAGAAACCCCTCCCCTTACATATCAATTAATTTGACCGCAAGATCCCCCCCCCCCCCCCGGGGTTCCTGAGGTTGCTCATCCAATGAGCAGCAGCTACTGACAACTCCATGTCAATAATGAGTGTAAGAGCTGCCGGCCCCTGATTGGCTAGCTGTTCTCTCTGGGCACAACTTCTGCCCCCTGGAGTCTGGATCGGGTAAGGGCATATGATTCAGTGGGTTTTCCTCAGAAGAGACAGTGCAAGTAATTTGCCAGCTCTCCATCTGGCAGGTGAGGGCTCCCCCCCTACCATCTCACCATGCATTCGTCCTTTGAGGAGGAGATGGAAGCCATTCAGCCCATCAGGTCCATGCAATCTGTCAGTCCCATTCTCCACAGCCATGTAATTTCCCTTAAGTGCCCAGCCAATTTTCTTTCTGAAAACAGTCATCATCTCCATTTCCACCAATCCTGTTTCCAGGTCATTACCGCTCCCATTATTTTGACTACGCACCACCTGATTTCCACCAGATGGGGGGAATTAAAATTGGGGCCCGTGATCTGAGGAGGAAATCCCAATGATCCAGTGGCGGTGGAATGCTCCGGCAGATGTTCATTATAAAATAAACAAGGTGCTAACATGATGCAGCTGAATAAGTCTGAAATCTGAGGTATCACTTGTGTGCTCACCGGCAACCCCTTTTGGCAGACGCCCGCTTCCATTACAATGAGGTTTATTGTTTCAATCTCTTTTCATATCAAGCATTACACTCTTCTTCAATAGCAAACACATGTGACCCTTTTTAAATAAATAAGGATTTGAAGCGCTAACAATGAACTCAAATGTGACAAAAACAAGGTACTTACTTTCCAACGTGTTACTGCCCAGAAGTTTCATCGTGTCAGATACAATTCTATATCAGAATGTTTCACGACTGTTTTATACCTGCGTGACAAGATCTGCAGCTTATGATTAAATATTCCTGCAATTCAAGGTGAAGTGAAATAATAGGAATCTAAACAAACTGAGAATAATTCCATTTGAGCTTTGGTTCAAAGCATTGATCACGGAAAGTGAGGCAGATTCCAGAAATAAAAGAGAGAAAATTTTGGTGAAGATATTTGAAGTGATTGTCAAGAGAGGAAAGGTAAGGATTCTGATAACAATGAGGGAAAGATTGACATGTGTAAAGAGCATTCTGCAACCTCAGGGTGCTTTACAGCCAATGTAGCCGCTTTGAAGTGTGGTCATTTTTGTCACGTTGAAAAATACAACAACCAATTTGTGCACAGCACATTCACACAATCAACAAAGTGATAATGACCAATCTGTTTTAATGATGTCATTTCAGTGATAAATATTGTCCGGAGAATATACTCCTCAACTCCAAAATAGTCCCTTGCTAAATTTGCATTCAATTGCAAGGACATAAGAGTTTGAGGTGACGGGTGTTGGACACAGTTTAGCCTTACATCCAACAGTGCAGCACTCCCTCAGCAGTGTAGTGGAAGATAGGGTGACTACAAGGGGCATTATGTTGGGTTCTCGCTGTTGCCTCTCAGCACCAGGGACCTGGGTTGGATTCCACCCTTTGATGACTGTCTGTGTGGAGTTTATATGTTCCCCCCATGTCTGTGTGAGTTTCCTCTGGGTGCTCCAGTTTCCTCCTACATTCCAAAGATGTGCAGTTTAGATGGATTGGGCAAGCGAAACTGCCCAATTCCTGATGAAGGACTTTTGCCCGAAACTTCGATTCTCCTGCTCCTCGGATGCTGCCTGACCTGCTGTGCTTTTCCAGCACCACACTCTCGACTCTGATCTCCAGCATCTGCAGTCCTCACTTTCTCCTAAACTGCCCATGTGTCTAGGGACGTGCATGGAAGGTGGATTAGCCATGGGAAATGCAGGATTACAGGATAGACTGTGATGCTCTTCAGAACGTTGGTGTGAACTCGATGGGCTGAATGGCCTGCTTCCGCGCTGTAGGGATTCAATGAAATCCAAACAGCAATGAGTTACTCACCTCACAACTGCCCAGAGCCTGCTACCAAGGCACAAGTCAGAAGTATGAGGGAACACTTCCCATTTGCCTGGATGAGTGAAGCTCCCACAATACTGAAGGGGCTCAACACCATTTGGATAAAACAGACAGTTTGATTGACCCACATCCACAAGCATCAACTCCCTCCATCACTGACGCTTAATAGCATCTACAAGATGCACTGCAGAAATTCACCAAAGACAGCACCTTCCAAACCCATAACCACCTCCACCTGGAAGGACAAGAGAAGTGGCTACATGAGGACACCACCCCTGCAAGTTCCCCTCCTTTGGTTTGCCAACTCAGTCTTTTTCACTCATGCAGTGAATTTGTTGCTTCCTTTGAACTCTACCATTTTTGCACCTGTCCTGACAAGTATAAGCTTTGAGGATCTGGCTATCGTTCTGGTGACACTACCAAGGGACTACGTTTGGAAGTTACAGAAGTTTAAGAGGTTTGAGAAGCAGTGAGCTTTCACTGTTAAAATAAAGAACGACTCAGCATTATAATTCACCTGCTCTTACTATCGTCGGGAATTCCCACTTGTTTAATTTCAGTCATGGGATGTGGATGTTGCTGACAAGGCTTTTGTCCATTGCTTTTGTAAAGAAAGTTAATTGAAAAGGCAGCAAGATTCAAAGGAATAGGACTTAACAAATAGGGGCAAGAGTCTGCTGTTTAACTTTGAACCTGTTCCACCAATCAAATAAAAGAGACATACCATATGGGTGGGACTAGATTGGATTGGGATATCTGGTCAGCATGGACGGGTTGGACCGAAGGGTCTGTTTCCATGCTGTACATCTCTATGACTCTATGACATGTACATGAGTATCCAAGAGAGGATCAGAAAGAGATCATGTGACCCCTTGGGTCTGCTCCTCCATTCAATAAGATTATAGCTGATCCGTTTGCAATGATTAAAATTGTCATTACTTCCACATTTCCACATGATCCCCATGTCCTTTCATTTACTTAGAACCCACCAGTCAATGAACATAACATGGCTCATGTTACTGGGAATTGTTGGGTAATGTATTGCTTGACAAGAGTAGTCAAGCGGATCTTGTTTACCTGAAATTTTAATAAACATTTAATAAAGCTCTACTCAGGAGGGTTAGAAGGCTGAGGGCATAATAATCAGTATTTAAACACTGAATATTTTTCTTCCTTCTTTTCCCAGTTGGTAGCCAAAAACTAACTGTGATGGTGATTTTTACTCTGTTTAATTCTCTTGACATGGCTGTTTTGTTTGTTGGAATGGGAACCAATGTGGCACTAATGTGTGAAGGTTTCTCCTGGTGAAAGGACTACCCTTCATTAATCACATCCTCCACCTCACTGCCTCTTGACCTCACTTACCTCCTTTGAGACACTCCTCAAATCTACCTCTTTGACCAAGATTTTGGTTCTGGTCTCCTATCTATCAGAAGGATGTTGTGAAATTGAAAGGATTCAGAAAGGATTTACAAGGATGTTGCCAGGGTTGGAGGACTTGAGCTATAGGGAGAGGCTGAACAGGCTGGGGCTGTATTCCCTGGAGCGTCGGAGTCTGAGGGGTGACCTTATAGAGGTTTGTAAAATCATGAGGAGCATCGATAGGGTAAATAGACAAAGTCTTTTCCCTTTGGTGGGGGAGTGCAGTACTAGAGGGCATAGGTTTAGGGTGAGAGGGGAAAGATTTAAAAGAGGGGTAACCTCTTTTAAAGATTTAAAAGAGGGTGGTACGTGTATGGAATGAGCTGCCCGAGGATGTGGTGGAGACTGGTACGATTGCAACATTTAAAAAGCATCTGGATGGGTATATGAATAGGAAGGGTTTGGAGGGATATGGGTTGGTTGCTGACAGGTGAGACTAGATTGGGTTGGGATATCTGGTCGGCATGGACAAGGTGGACGGAAGGGTCTGTTTCCATGCTGCACATCTCTATGTCTCTGTGACTCTATCTGACCTTACGGATCCTGTTATCTGACTCAATGCCATACTTCATTTGCTATTGCATCCCCCTGAGCTGCCTTGGGACATTTCATTGCAATAAAGAAGCTATATAAATGAAGGTAATTGTTGTAATTGAATATGAAGTGGTGATATGGAGGGATTACCTGAAAACCATCATCATTTCCAGGGAAAAGTAGCTAGGATGTCTGTTGACCTATAGGCTGATGTCCCAGACAATTTAGATCTTAGAATCTTACAGGAAGTGGCAGTAAAAGTGTATATGCATTGGTTATATCTTGCAGCATTCCTTAGATTCAGGAAGAGGATTGGAAAGTGGCAAAAGCAACTCCTTCATTCATGAGGGAAGGATGCAGGAAGCAGGGAACCATAAGCCAAGTGGCCTAACATCTATCACAGGGAAATCTGAGGATCTCTTCTTAAGGAGATTAGAGCAGGATATTTAAAAGATCTTAATATGATCAGAAAAGGCAATCTGAAAATCCATTCTCAAAGAAAAATCGTGTTGAAATAATTTGTACTTTTGATGCATGTGACATTTAGGATAGATTTGGAACTTGTCGGTTGATGTACTTGGATTTCCAAAAGACATATGATTTCCATTTCAAATCTGAAAAACAAGAGAAGGTCCCATGGTCTTGGATGTAACAGATTAGCATGGATAAATGATAAAAGCAATGAACGGTGGATGTTGGAAATCTGAGACTAAATCAGAAAGTGCCAGAGAAACAGAACTCAGGGTTACTAGACTCAAAAGGTGAACTCTGGTTTTCTCTCTATAGATGCTGCCAGACCTGCTGAGTTTCTCCAGCATTTTCTATTTCTAAGGGTTTCTCCAGTTTTTGTTTGAGCATGGGCAAAGGATTATTTAATTAACAGGAAGCAGAGAGTAAGGATAAACAGCTGTTTTTCAGGTTGGCAAGCTATAACTAGGTATCAGTGCTGGGGCCTTAGTTTGTAATATATTGGATTGATGACTTGGATGTAGGAATGTATGGAAGCTAACTTTGCCAATGACACCCAGTGAGGCTGGAAAGTGAGTTGTCAAACAGAGCTAGAGAGTCTGCAAAAGGATAGAGTGAGTGGGGGAAAGGGTGACAGAGTGGAATATAAGGTGGGAAAAGTGAACTCATCCACTTTGGCAGGAAGGATAGGAAAGGAGCAAATTATTTCAATGGACAGTCATTACAAAACCTGGTGGTACAGAGGAATCTGGATGTTCTGAAGTATGAAGCACTAAAGTTAGTATGCAGATGCTACAAGAGATAAGGAAGGCAAATGGAATATTGCCATGTATTGCAAAGAGAATGGAATGTAAAAGTGGAGACATGTTACAGTAGCTGCATTGGCGAGAGCATCTCTGGTCTCTATACTTGAAAAGGAGATATCATTGCTTTAGAAACAGTAAAAAAAAAGATTTAGCCAATGGCTGGCATGGTTGCACAGTGGTTAGCATTGATACCTCACAGCGCCAGAGACCCAGGTTCAATTCCCGCCTGAGGGCAACTGTCTGTGTGGAGTTTGCACATTCTCCCCGTGTCTGCGTGGGTTTCGTCCGGGTGCTCCGGTTTCCTCCCACAGTCCAAAAATGTGCAGGTTAGGCGAATTGGCCATGCTAAATTGCCCGTAGTGTTTGGTGAAGGGGTAAATGTATGGGAATGGGTCTGGGTGGGTTGCTCTTTGGAGGGTCGGTGTGGACTTGTTGGGCCGAAGGGCCTGTTTCCACACTGTAAATAATCTAATCTAAAAAAAACTCATTTCTAGGATGAGGGCTTATTTTATGCAGGAATGTTTATTGGGTTTTTTAAGTTTAAGGGAAATAACCACAGCTTTGAGGGAGAGAAAGGGATTGTATTTTTTACTTGACTTTGAGTTTGGAGCAGTTCTGTGAATTCATTGGAATAAGATGGCTGTAGCATGGCTGAAAAGGGGAGAACTAGGTTACCTTCGAGGTAATGTTGGTCAGACACCAGAAATGTTGGGATAGAAGCCTGAAGATTGTTTCTTAAGTCTCTCATCTTCATCCTAACATCGTCATTCTAAAAGATGAGAAACTTAACAAACAATACAGGTCTTTTTCAATTCAGTTGCATCACACTGTAAACTTTTGCTGTAAATTCTGTGTCTTACGATCTTATACTCCACAACCACCTGATGAAGGAGCGTCGCTCCGAAAGCTAGTGCTTCCAATTAAACCTGTTGGACCATAACCTGGGGGTGTTGTGTGATTTTTAATGTTTTAGTGTGGGTTCATCTGTACTTCAGCTCAGACTGATGTCCTTGATTTACTTTAAACAACATTATTGACAATATGATCCGAAAGATTAATCCGGAAGGAATTAAGGGCTACGGGGAGAATGTGGGTAAATGGAGTTGAAATGCTCATCAGCCATGATTGAATGGCAGAGTGGACTCGATGGGCCGAATGGCCTTACTTCCGCTCCTATGTCTTATGGTCTTATGGTCTTATTACACAGCAGTGTTCCTGGCTCTGAGCTGTGCTGGTTCCAACCTTCTAGCAGAGTCCTGTCTACTGAAGTAACAGTTACATTACAGCTTACCTCTGAGACTTATGTACTTATCATTAAAGCCTTTCTCTACAGCAGTGTCACTGGATGAGCAATCCAGTCGTATACTTTGGAGGCATAGGTTCAAATCCCACAACAGTAGCTGGGGGCATTTAAATCCAGTTAATAAATAAATCTGGAATTGAAAGCTACCTCAGTAATGGGAGCATAGACATTATCAGTGTTTCTTATTAAAAACCCATTATTGTTCTTTAGGGGTGGAAACTGCCATCCTTACCTGGTCAGGCCTACGTGGGACTGCTGACCAGGGCAATGTGGTTGACTCTCAACTGCCCTCTGAAAAGGTCCGAGTGAGCCACTCAGTTCAAGGGCAGTTAGAGATGGTTGGATGCTCCTTGCCAAGGTTTTCAGAACGTGTGGTATATTCATGGTGATGCTCAGTGTGCTGCTGAGGCATTGAGATTTCTGATGTGTGGTGAGGAGCTACCTTGCAAGTGCCTGAATTATCCTGACTCCTCTGTTCACTAAGACTGACTACATTGTTGTCTAATGCAACGTTTATTGTTGTGCTCAGTCAAATGCCTGCTGGTGACTTGACATCATCCTTTACGTGCTGAGGGCCATCGTTGTTGAAAAAATCAAAGCTATGAAAGATGGAAAACTGAATCCCAATCTCTTTCCTGATAATACTGATAGGCTTCTCAAAAGGTGGAATGTGCTACTATATAGAATAGTTGAGGGGGAACAGCATAAATACATTTTAATATCAACTAGATAATCACATGAACAAGAAAGGAAAGTAACCATACACTAATAGAGCAAATGGTGGGAAGGACAATGTGGAACAGAAACACCAGTGTGGACCCATTGGGATGAATGGTCTCTTCCTATACTGTGCACAATATAATGATAATAATGTCCCAGATTTTCCAGTTGGAGGACAGTGATGTACCTGGAAAATGAACTATAGGAGCACTGCACAGTCCCAGTGCACTGACTACCCATGAAATTTAACCTGGAGGTTTACAGTGTGGAAACAGGCCCTTCGGCCCAACAAATCCACACTGACTCTCTGAAGAGCAACCCATCCAGACCCAGCGAGCAAGCCTTAAATCAAACCCTCTTGATTTGAGTCAGAGATTTCGGAGGGTTCAAACTCACTTTTGTGAAGAGTTGGCCAGGAAGATAAAGTCTACTCTAACTCATAGGTGACCATTAGACTATCACAGCCCCCTCCACCCTCCTCTATCTCCCTCCCCCCCCCCCCCCGCAACACTCTGAGTCCCCTGATTTCAACCTGACCCCATGTCATTAGCTGACTCTGCATCCAGTGAACCCAAGCTCACTATCTAATTTCCCTCCAGTTTGATTGGACTCTCCCTGACCTGACCTGATTTTGACCTGACTCCTCTCCAACTTACTCTACTCTCTCATTGGCCTGCTACCTTACCAGCCTCACTGACAAACCGCCCTATCCTCTCACCCACATGGTATGCTACCCCCTCGCCCACATGCCATCCTATCCTTGCCACCCATCTTTCACTCTAACTCCCTTACCTGCAGGCCACCATATCACTGCCACCTATATTTCACCCCAACACCTTCATCCATCTGCCTCTCTACCCCTTCACCCATATGCTAACCTTACCCCTCTCACACCGGTACAACCACAACAACCCGCCAATATGAAAAGTTGCCCAGTGTGTCCTGTACACCAAAAGAAGGGCAAATCCAGTCTGGCTAATCACCACCCCATCAATCTGCTCTCAATCACCAGGAAAATCATTGAAGGTGCCACCAGCAGTGCTATGACGCTCAGTAATAACCTCATTCCCTTGCATTGTGGGTAATGAGAACAAGAAGGACAAGAAAATCCACAGAGTTTTGCCAAAAGTCTGCAATGTTATTTCCAAAATGATGCTGGAGCTGTGAGCGTTCTGTAGTTCATTATTCCTGTGACTATAAAGATGTCTCCTTCTTCACTCCAGCATTGAAAGAGATAAGGGAGTTGGAAATAACACTCTAGACTGTGTCTGTTCAAGGAGAGCCTCAAAAGAAACGCAGGACCTATACATCTGCTTATGGCTTCGGACAGGACAGTAATGAACTTGAAAGTCAATTAGCCAGGCAAAGTCCAGATGCTACTTGGTATTGGACAATCAAAGTAAGAGAAGGGATTTCAGAAAAGTCCTTATAAACAACGCAACACTGCAGCCAGGACAGGCCAGATTGTTCGGTGCTGCAGGAGACATACCACGAGAACTGTTAATGAACTCGTCACCTGGGATGGGACCCTAAGCAACCAGTCTCCTTATGTGTATGTACTATTGCTTTGAAGTTTAATGAAGGTGTGCCACATGACATGGAACAGTATCCAAGTTGTTTTACAGTTTTTATTTCATTGTGTTGTGCCATTAATATCTGGGTTTGAATCTTGATTCCCATGATGTACTTACACAGACAGCTTTGGAATGAAATGTGGCCATATTATTGAAGTTCTGTTATTTGAAACTGAGCTGTTGTTTCCCAATAACCAGGAGCCAGTTGTGCGAATTCCTCAGCTTGAGTCCGATTCACTTGAGTGGCTGAAGGCATGAATCCTGGCTTTGGGCCCTGACAACATTCAGCAGTACTAATGAAGACTTGTGTTCCAGAACCTTCTGTGGCCCTCGCTAAAGCTGTTCCAGTACAACCACAACAACCCGCCAATGTGAAAAGTTGCCCAGTGTGTCCTGTACACCAAAAGAAGGGCAAATCCAGTCTGGCTAATCACCACCCCATCAATCTGCTCTCAATCACCAGGAAAATCATTGAAGGTGCCACCAGCAGTGCTATGACGCTCAGTAATAACCTGCTCGCTCTTGTTTAGGTTAGGTTCCGCCAGGACCACTGAGCTCCTGATCTCGTGATCTCAACTAAAAGCTAAAGAAATAAGGTATGAGTAACAACCCTGATATGAAGGCAGTGTTTGATCAAATGTGAAATCAAGGAGTCTTAGCTTTCAATACTGAAACCAATGAGAACCATGGGAGAAATCCTCTGCTGGCTGGAGTCACATAGAGCACAGATAAAGGGAGCTGTGGTTATTGGAGATCAATCATCTCAGTCCCAAGATATTACTACAGAAGTATCTGGGATTGTAGGTCTAAACATCTTTAGCAGCTTCTTCAATGACCTTTCCTCTATCATTAGCTCAGAAATGGGATTGTTTTCTGATGATGGCACGATGTTCAGCATTTGTGACTTCTCAGATACTGAAGCAGTCAATGTCTAAATTCAGTAAGACCTGGACAACAATAGGTTTGGGGCGACAAGTGGCTAATCACATTTATGCTACAGAAGTGTCAGACAATGACTCGCCCTCTAGTGAGAGAGGGCTCCTTGACATTCAGTGACATCACTGAATTCCATCCCTATCCACCCTGTGTTATCAACATCCTGGAGGTTACCATTGACTAGAAAAGAAACTGAACTCACTATTTAAATACAGTAGCTACAAGAGTTAATTAGAAGTTGGGAATTCTGTGAAAATGTAATCACCTCCTGTCTCTCCAAACCCTTTCCATCATCTACAAGGCACAAGTCTAGAATATTAAGGAGTACTCTCCAATTTCTTGAATGAAGTCAGCTCCAACAACACTCAAGATGCTCAACACCATTTTGGACAAAGCAGATGGCTTGATTGGCACATCATCACCAGCTTCAACATTAATTCCCTCCACCATTGCACACAGTGACAGACCATAAGACATAGTAGCAGAATTAGGCCATTTGGCCCATCGAGTCAGCTCCACCATTTAAGCATGGCTGATACACTTAACTCCATTCTCCTGTCTTCTCCCTGTAATCCTTGAGCCTTTAACCATTTTTCTCTGTCTTAAAGACATTTAATGACTTGGCCTCCACAGTCTTCTGCAGCAATGAGTTCCATCGATGGACCACCAGGCCTCTCAGTAGATCTTCATTCAGATCGTTGGGTAAAATGAGGGCATTGTTGCCAAGTTTGCAGATGACACAAAGGTAGGTGGAGAGTCAGGTCGTGTTGAGGAAGCAGGGAGATTACAGAAGGACTTAGATAATGATGCATGCAAAATGCAAGACAGCAACTCACCAAAGATGCATAGAGAGCACTTTCTAACCTTACGACCTTACTATCAAAATACTGCCATTTGAAAGTTCACCTCCAAACCACAGACCTTGCTTTCTTGGGACTATAGTATCATGGTTGTGCTACAGTCCTCGAATTCCCTCCTTGACACCACTGAGGGAATCCCTACATCCTAAACACATCTGGTAAGATGGTGGCGGAGTAGGTCTTCTGAGTCCTGGGCTCATCCACTCTGTCCGCTTTTCTTATTGTTTCTTTTTTTTTCTCTTCTCTCATTCATTTTATCTTCTATTTGATTTTACTTACCTCTTGGTGAAGAGCTTGATCACAGTGATGGCATTGGCGGTGGCAAGTGAACCCAGCAGCGTGGACTCGAGTAGGCCCAGCAGCGCAGGCTCTGGTAGGCCCAACAGTGCAGTCTCGAGTAGGCCCAGCAGCGCAGTCTTGGGTAGGCTCAGCAGTGCAGACTCATGCAGGCCTAGCAATGTGAACTCGAGTAGGGTTAGCAGTGCAGAATCAAGTAGGCCCAGCAGTGCAGAGTTGATTACGCCAAGCAGCGTGGACTTGATTAGGCCTAGCAGCGTGCAGTCAAGTAGGTTCAGCTTTGCGGGCTCAAGTAGGTCCAGCAGCGCAGTCTTGAGTAGGCCCAGTAGCATGGACTTGCGTAGGCCCAGCAGGACAGACTTGAGTAGGTTCAGCAGCGCAGACTCAAGTAGGCCCAGCAGTGTGGGCTCAAGTAGGCCCAGCAGCACAGACTTGAGTCGGTCCAGCAGCGCAGACTCAAGTAGGCCCAGCAGTGTGTGCTCAAGTAGGCCCAGCAGCACAGAGTCAAGTAGGCCCAGCAGCACAGTCTCGAGTAGGCCCAGCAGCATGGACTCGAAGAGGCCCCGCAGCACAGACTCAAAGAGGCCCCGCAGCACAGACTCAAGTGGGCCCAACAGCATGAACTCGTAGTGTCAGTGTCAGAGAGAGTTTGAGTTTGATGGAAGGTTCTGACCTTGAACATTGACTCTCCCGCTCCTCTGATTCTGCTTGACCTGCTGTGCTTTTTCCGGTTCCACTCTTTATCCACACTGCCCAAGGCCCTAATATTAATTGTATAAGCCCTACCCGTAACAAGAAGGACTGTAAAGTTAGACACTTTCTTTATTTCATAATTTTTCTGCCTTTAGAGTCGATGTTTTGGATTTATTTCCCTGTTTTTAAGATGGTACCAGAGAGTATCTTGCAACAAGATACACGTGACAATAAATAAGTGAAATCAAATCAACATCACGGTGGTTCAACAACACGTTTTCTCGGCCAATTATGGGCGGGCAATAATTGCTGGCCTGGCTGGGAATGCTCAAATCACAGGATTAAATTTACAGAACTGCTACCCTTGTAGCACTGTCACATTGAGGGTCTTGAGTTGTTTCTGGTGACGTTTTGTCAGAGATTGCTTTACCGAAAGAGAAGCTGAAAGCCATCGCGAATTTGCATGTTGAAACAAGGAAACTTTTACTAGCCGCAATAAGAAGTTTGCCTTTCTTTTTCCATTGCAGTCCTTGAATCACTGCACAGTTTGTCTTACATGTGTTTGGCGAGAAGATGCTATTATATTAAAAGAAGTTGCTGGCTCTTGCAGTCTCCTGCTGTTCCAGTTCTTTTGAAATTCAGACAGTGTTACCAAATGCATTTTCGATGTTGGCTGTTCCTTACACATGAGTAACGGCTGGATCTTTTTAAATTTCACACGCAAGGAACGATAAGTCTCAGGGAAGGAAGATAATACAGACCACTGGCGCTAAATGTATTTTATCTTAATTAAATTTTTGCTTGGGTCAATGTTCCTGCAATCTTTTTCTTTATCATACTGTTATTTTGTGCAATTTGTTACAGTTTTTCTTGACTCTTGGAGTTCTGCTCCATGCCACCTCTGACTTGGAAATATATCACCATTCCTTTAGTGTGGCTGGATCAAACCCACGGAACTTTGTCCCTACCTACCGCACACAGACTATGGTGACTCAAGAAAGCAGCTCACCTCACCTTCTCAAGGGGCATCTAGGGACAAGCAACAGCTGCTGGGCCCAGTCAGCGACACCCACATCCCATGAACTAATCTAAAAATGGCATATCAAGAGACTGGTCAATCTATTGTCCCTGCATCTGCCCTTTGACAGGAAAATTTGTCTTCATTTTTAACTTTCTTGTCGTTTTACCCATGTTCAGTAAACTTGAAAATGTTGGAGATTTGCAGATCACCCAGGCAATCAATGTCTTTAAGAAAAGTTTCAACAGATTTAGGGTTAAGGTAATCAGAACCTTGGAACCCACATCCTCCACACCCGTCTTTGAGCCCTGTACGCATCTAATTTCATGTGTCCTATGCAAATTTGCATAGTGCTCAGGTAATAATCTTTGAAGTTCTGCTTTTTGATTTAATAATTTTAATTAAACTAGATTAGCTGCAATATAAATGATCAAACAGGCTGACATTACCATGAAGGACTCTCCTTCTTAATCTCAGGTTAAACCACCACCAGTCATCTTTCTCTCTCTAATGAGAGCGAGAGCAGCCCTTGTGATCTGGTAAGCTTTAATGGTCCATTTGTGGCCCTGCCTTTACTTGCCTAGGGTCACAAGCACTGAGAATCCACCTTATATCACTCTGTCTCGCTATCTTCCTTTTCCTCCCTATCTTTCTCTTATTCATTACCTTCCTCTATTTCACCATCTTCCTCCACTACTTTCCTCTATTTCATTATCATCCATTACCTTACTATTTTTCTCTACCTCACTATCTTCCTCAATCTAACCACATCCCTCTAATTCACTACCTGCCTCTTCTCACTATCTTTGTCTACTTCATCATCTTCCTCTATCTCCCCAGCTTCCTCTATTTCACTACCTTCCCCTACCTCGTTATCTTCCTTTACCTCACTATCTGCCTGGATGTCACAGTCTTTCTTTAAGACAGTTCTTGAAGCCTACTTCATACTTTGGTTTATAATGTTCCTGTGTTGGGTCAGGGGAATTTTATTATGTTAAAGGTCCAATATAAGGGTAAGTTAAGAGGACATTGGTTAGGCCACGTTTGAAAAACTCTGTACACTCCTGGACCTCCTGCAATAGAAAAGATGTTAAACTTGAAAGGGTTGAGAAAATATTTACATGGATGTTCCCAGGAGTAGAGGGTTTGAGCGTCAGAGGCTGAGGCGTGACCTTATAGAGGTTAATAAAATCATGAGGGGGATGGATAGAGTGAATAACAAAGGTCTTTCTCCCAGGGTAGGGGAATCCATAACTAGAGGGCAACTCTAACGAGTCTGCACTGAACATGTTCCCAAACCAAACTAGTCCCACTTGCCTGCGTTTAGCCCATATTCTTTTCAATCATTTCCTACTCATGAACATATCCAAATGTCTTTTAAGGTGAGAGGGGAAAGATTTTAGAGACCTGAGGGCAACTTTTTCACGCAGAGGCTGGTGCGTGTATGGACCGAGCTGCCAGAGGAGGTGGTGGAGGCTGGTACAATTACAACATTTAAGGGGCATCTGGATGGGCATATGAATATGAAGGATTTAGAGAGATATGCTGGCAAATGAGACTAGATTAATTTTTGATGTCTGATCAGCATGGACGAGATGGACCGCAGGGTCAGTTTCCGTGCTGTATGACTGATGACTTTATGTTGTTATTCTAACTGTTTGTATTACTTTGTAAAGGTGCTACATTCATTTGTTATAGCACTTGTCTTTTCAGCAAGATGAGTACACTTGGAAATATTGCCCCTAACTGGATGAAAACCAAACAGCAAGGTTTCATTATTCAAGACCAAAACTATACAAACTTGGTGTGTTTGTGACAAGCCTGTGTGAATCTGTTTTGCAAAGAATACAAAAAGGCTGTTAAGGAGTTATAGTCGTGAGCATTAATTGTCCAAATTAAACTCATATTTCTTGGGCCTGCAAACCGAAGAGTTGACATTATTGGGGTGTCAAAAATAATTGGGGAGAGCCACCAGAAAATTGGGCATCACTTTAAAATGAGAATGAGTCCATTCTGGGGTGATGTTGACAAACACTGTTCACCAAAAAGGGAAATGGAAATCTGGAACTCTAAGACACACCCCCACCACATCCCCTCAACAAAATAGTTCAAACTGAGGGTCAGCTCTAAGTGTCAAAACAATGATTGAAATGTTTTTCTCAAGCAAATATTGTTAGTAAGTTGTTGATAAATCAGATTCTAGACTGAAATCTGGCTTGATAGATCATGCATATTTGTTTTTTATAAACTTGTCAATGTGGTCTTTCACTAAAATGTGAGACTTGTTGAATGCAATGACACAGACCTGATTTTAACAACAAAATAGAAGTTTATTATGCAAAGGAAATGAGGATAAAATAGAATAAACTAAACTATTTGCACATCACACAATATAAAAGATTTAAAAATGTATAGCAGAATAATATCCATCGATCCAAACGCTATCATTTTACTCAAATATCAGAGACTGTTCCCTTCTCTAATACACAGTCGTATCGTCATAGAATCATACAGCATGGGAACAGATCAACATGTTCCCAAATTAAACTAGTCCCACTTGCCTGTGTTTAGCCCATACTCTTCCAAACCTTTCCTATTCATGAACATATCCAAATGTTTTTAAAATATTGTTACTGTAACTGCATCCATCACTTTCTCCGGCAGTTCATTCCATACATGAATCATTCTCTGTGTAAAAAGGTTGCCCCTTCTGTCCTTTATAAAACTTTCTCCTCTCACCTTAAAAATATGTCCACTAGTTTTGAACTCCCCCTCCCCAGGGAAAAGGCTATTCACCTTATCTATGCCCCTCATGAATTTATAAACCTCACTAAGGTCACCCCTCAAACTCCTATGCCCCAGTGAAAAAAAGTCCCAGCTTACCTAGTCTATTTTGTCTGGATGTTGCCTGGTATGGTAGAAATATCGTATGAGAAAAGGCTGAGGCACTTGGGGTTGTTTTCATTGGAGAAAAGAAGGTTTAGGGGTGACTTGATAGAGGTGTATAAGATGATTAGGGGTTTAGATAGGGTCGACAGTGAGAATCTTTTTCCTCGTATGGAGTCAGCTATTACAAGGGGGCATAGCTTTAAATTAAGGGGGGGTAGGTATAGGACAGATGTTAGGGGTAGGTTCTTTACTCAGCGAGTTATGAGTTCATGGAATGCCCTGCCAGTAGCAGTGGTGGACTCTCCCTCATTATGGGCATTTAAGCGGGCACTGGATAGGCATATGGAGGATAGTGGGTTAGTGTAGGTTAGGTGGGCTTGGATCGGCGCAACATCGAGGGCCGAAGGGCCTGTACTGCGCTGTATTCTTCTATGTTCTATGTAACTCAAATCCTCCATTCCCAGCAACAACATGGTACAGCTTTCTGAACCCTCTCTAATTTAATAATATCCTTGGCTTAATGTCAAAGGCGACACTCTCCAGGCATCATCGATCGCCTCAGGACCGCCTGCACTGGAACCACCAGTGTCAGAGCTGCATCACTCGCTGCTGGGCCCACCTCGATGTTGCTATGACAGCATTCAGCCACTGCTCGACTGCTGCCTGCACCAGACCCACCAATGAGATGAAGTTGCCAATCCTCAGGTGCCATTTTTTGCTTCTGGGCCTTCCTCACCGATGTCACCTCTGCCAATGTAGCAGCCACTGATCCCGATGCCAGGTCCCATCCTCATCCAGGAAAATTAAGAACAAAGAACAAAGAAAATTTACAGCCCAGGAACAGGCCCTTTGGCCCTCCAAGCTTGAGCTGATCCAAATCGCCCAATTCCTAAGGATCTGTATCTCTCTGCTCCCCATCTATTCATGCATCTGTCCAGATGCATCTTAAATGAATCTGCCATGCCTGCCTTTACTACCTCTGCTGGCAACGCGTTCCCATGCACTTACCACCCTCTGTGTAAAGTACTTGCCGTTTGTGTCCCCATTAAACTTTTCACCTCTCACCTTGAACACGTGACCTCTCTTTCTTGAATCCCTCACCCTGGGAAAAAGCTTATGTCTATCCACCTTGTCTATACCCTTAATGATTTTGTAGACCTCAATCAGTCCCCCCTCAATCTCCTTTTTTCTAATAAAAACAATCCTCACCTACTCAACCTCCCTTCATATCTAGCACCTTCCATACCAGGCAACATCCTCGTAAACCTTCTCTACACCGTCTCCAAAGCATCTACATCCTTTTGGTAATGTGGTGACCAGAACTGTACACAGTATTCTGAATGCGGCCGAACCAAAGTCTTGTGCAATTTTAACATGACCTGCCAGCTGTTATACTCAATACCCCATCTGATGAAGGTAAGCATACCATATGCCTTCCTGACCACCTCTATCCTCTATCCACCTGTGCAGCCACATTCAGGGTACAATGGACCTGCACTCCCAGATCTCTCTGCTCATCAACTTTTCCCAAGATTCTTCCGTTTACTGTCTAGTTCACTCTAGAATTAGACTTCCCAAAATGCATCACCTTACATTTGCCCGGATTGAACCCCATCTGCCACTTCTCCACCCAACTCTCCAGTCTAACTATATTCTCCTGCATTCTTTGACAGTCCCCTATGCCTTCTGCTACTCCACCAATCTTCGTGTCATCTGCAAGCTTACTGTGCCCTCTTCCAGATCATTTATGTATATCGCAAACAACAGTGGCCCCAACACTGACCCCTGTGGAACACCACTGGTCACCTTTCTCCATTTCGAGAAACTCCCTTCAACAACTACTCTCTGTAAGTTAACGCCTCACTTGAGTCTGTGCTGGGTCCATTTGCTGCCACCACCATGACAAACGGTAAGTAAAGGAAAAGAAAAAAGAAAAACATTTAAAAAAAAGAAAAGCAATGGGACCAGATGAGCCCCAGCTCAGGGGTCCTACACTGCTGCCATCTTGTTTTTTCCCCAAGACAGAAAAAAGAATAATTCCTTATTCATCCGAACTGAGAGCAAGTTAATGCTTTTCAATATTTCCTTTCTTTGGTAATAGAACTCTCACAATACAAACAAATGCCCATTATTATACCAAGAGCTGTCTCTTCCTGTCTCTCTCATCTAGTTTAAAAAAGAGCATCATGTCTCCTGAAATACTAAAACGTTAATCAATAAGGTAGACAGGCAGGAGGCTGGAAGAACATAGCAGAAGCAGGAAGCCTGCAGGGTGGAAAGATAAATGGGGGTGGGTGGGGGTGGGGCTGGAGAGAAGGTAGCTACCCCCCCCCGCTCCCCCCCCCCATTTATCTCTCTACCCTGGAGGCTTCCTGCTTCTAATCCTGATGAGGGGCTTTTGCCTGAAACATCGATTTTCCTGCTCCTCGAATGCTCCCTGACCTGCTGTGCTTTCCCAGCACCACTCTAATCTAAACTCTGGTTTCCAGCATCTGCAGTCCTCACTTTTGCCTGGAAGAACACAGCAGGCCAGGCAGCATCAGGAGGTGGAGAAACCAACGTTTTAGGTCCTGAGGAAGGGTTACACTGGAAACATTGACTTCTCCACCTCCTGATGCTGCCTGGCTTGCTGTGATCTTCCAGCCTCCTGCTTGTCTACCTTAGAATCCAGCAACTGCAGGTTTTTTTTAAATCTCTAACCAAGTTAATCAGTAAAGCCCCTCATATGCATGGACCAAAACTACATGCCACAAATTTGAGATCTAAGTTGAAAAATAAATGCAATCACCAATGTATTCAGACATTCAAACCTTGGTGGTTAAATGGAATTAAGATAAAAATCAGCCCATGATAAAACTGAATGGGAGTAACCTTGTCATGGCGGTAATGTCCCTGGGCCAGTAACACCAAAACAAGTGTTATAGGGATGTGAGTTCAAATCCCACCATGGTAGCAATCTGCCATCCTTACCACAACTGTGGGGTGGCATGGTGGCTCAGTCGTTAGCATGGCTGCCTCACAGCGCCAGGGATCCAGGTTCGATTCCAACCCTGGGCGACTGTCTGTGTATAGTTTGCACATTCTCCCTGTGTCTGCGTGGGTTTTCTCTGGGTGCTCTGGTTTCCTCCCACAGTCTAAAGATGTGCAGGTCAGGTGAATTGGCCATGCTAAATTGCCCAAAGTGTTCAGGGATGTGTAGGTTAGGTGCATTAGTCAGGGGGAAATGTAGAGTAATAGGAGAATGGGTCTGGGTGGGTTACTCTTTAGAGGGTCAGTGTGGACTTACTGGGCTGAAGGGCCTGTTTCCACACTGTAGGAATTCTAATTCTGATTATAATACTAATACAGATGTATTACTATGTCGTTCACTCCTAACTGCCCTCTTGCCTGACCTAGCAAGCCATTCAGTGGAACAACAATAATTGCTGGTCTTGCCTTGAAAGAATAAGAAATTAAGAGTGGGGGTTTAAGGAGCAATCAAACATTGGCCTAATGTTTCCAGTAATGTATTCCTGAGGGATGATTAATCATATCCTTCATGGAAGGAGTAATTTATTTTTTTAACAGAGCTGCTGTTGTAATGTCACTGGCTTCTTAATCCAGAGATCCAGGTTAATTTTCATGGATACAAATTCCACCCTGGCAGGCACCTAAAAGAGTTCAAATTTAATAAATTAAGGAATCAATTCATTGATCAAATCTGTTTGTATGAAATTACCAGCAATTGTCATTGAAATCCCTCCTGCCTCACCTTGGGGAAGTAAATATGCCAGCCTTACTTGATCTGGCCTAGACGTGATTCCAGGCCCACAGAAATGTGGCTGACTCTTCACAAATGTCCCGATCAAGTTACCCAGTTATATAAAGGGACAGAGCACTCAATATATTACCAGAAGCTGGACCACATTCCCAAGGGCAGTTAGGGATGGGCAAAAAATGCTGCTGGCAGCTCAGAGGTGGAATGCCCCCATGTAATGTTGGATGAATCCAAAGTCAAAGAAACCTTACAATGAAAAAGCAGGCCATTTGGCCCTTACCCGGCTTTCAAAGGACATCACACCCACCCCATCCCTGTAACCCTGCAATTCACATGGTTAACCCACATCCCTGGACTCTATGGACAATTTAGCATGGCCAATACACCTACCCTGCACATCTTTGGACTTTGGGAGGAAACTGGAATACTCAGAGGAAGCCCATGCAGTCACGGGGAGAATGTGCTAACTCCACAGAGACAAATACCAAAGGCTAGAATTGAACCGATGTCCCTGGTGCTATGAGGCAGCAATGCTAACCACTGTGCCACTCAATTCATTTGCATAAAGTGGTTTGCTCAGACATTTCATAAGGCAAACATTGCTGATGAAGGGCTTATGCCCAAAACACCAATGCTCCTGCTCCTCGGATGCTGCTTGACCTGCTGTGCTTTTCCAGTAATACACTTTTCGACTCTGACTCTCCAGCTTCTGCAGTCCTCATTTTCTCCCAATTAAGAGTCAAGCCCATTGCTGAAGGTCTGGAGTCATGTAGAAGATAGACCAGGTAAAGGTGGCTTATTTCCCAGTGTATCACTTTATCTTTTCTTAATCACTGGCAGTGAGTTATCAATTGGGTCCAAAATGCTGCCCATCCGACCTCTTTTAAAGGTGTGAGACCAAATTTCCATTAAAGGCTTATTAGTTTGACAGGGTAGCATTTGAATGTGCACATCAGAACGTCGGTCTGAGTTGCCAGATTGCACACCCAGTGACATTACCACTAGGCCACGTTCACCTTCACTGTGAGCACTGATTCCCTGTTGAGGGTGACCACGTGTTCATGAGGTGTTATTAGGTGTACTGTTTATCGACCTCCTGGATCTGAAGTAGCTCTGGGCTCACTGTGGAGTATTCCACAAGGCTGAGGTCTTTATGGACAACACATTAGTGTGAGGTGGTCACGCTACAGAAAGTCAATGGGCAACTTCAGGTATAGAACATAGAACAATATGGCACAGAACAGGCCCTTCCACCTTCGATGTTGTACCAACCTGTGAACTAATATAAGCCCATTCCCCTACACTATCCCATCTACACCCATGCGGTTATCCAAGGATTGTTTAAATCTCCCTAATGTGGCTGAGTGAACTACATTGGCAGGCAGGGCATTCCATGCCCTTACCACTCTCTGAGTAAAGAACCTGCCTCTGCCATCTGTCTTAAATCTATCACCTCTCAGTTTGTAGCTGTACCTTTTCATACAAGCTGATGTCATCATCCTAGGAAAAAGACTTTCTCTGTCTACCCTAGGTACAGTTAAAGCACCACGGGCCCCCCATTTCTCTAATCAAGATTCCTTTTGGGATACTGTTGGAGGAGACGGTTTCTCAGGAGAATGCAGTGGGAGCCAAGTCCATGGGCAAGCGGTGACTTATCTTCACAGCAGGGGTTGAGGAAAAAGGTAGGAGAGCAACAGTGGGAGGCGGTTTTGTCATGAGAACGTAAGAAGTAGGAACAGGAAGAGGCAATTCAGCTCTTCAAACCTGCTCTGCCATTGATGTGATCATGACAAATCTCATAGAGTCGTAGTCATTGAATCATCGAGTCATACAGCATTAAAAACAGGCCATTCAGCCCACCATGCCTATACTTGCCAGCAAACACCAACCTACACTCATCCCATTTACCAGTACTTGATACATAACCTACTATGCCCTGGCATTTTAAGTACTTACCTAGATGCTTCTGAAATGGTGCAAGGGTATTTGCCCTTACCACCCTCTCAGGCAGTGTTTTCCATAGTCCTACCACCCTCTGAGTGAAAGAATTCTCACATCTCCTCAAAAACAATTGCTCATCACCTTAAACTGGTCTTGGGCATATCTGCCAAGGGGAGCTCTGAGGAACTCTGCCACTCTGTCTGGGCCTCTCGTTAACTTTGATCCTCCATTCAGTCTCCTCTGTTCCAGGGAAAACAAGCCCAGCCTATTATTCTCTCCTCATAACTGAGACTGTTCATCCCAGGTTACATCCTGGTGAATCTCCCCTTCACCCTCTCCAGTGCAATCCAGTGATAATATGGTGACCACAACTGCACACATGACCCCTAACCAATGCCTTTTAAAGTTGGAAAAGACTTCCTTGCACCTATATTATATGCCCTGGCTAATGAAGGCATGAAACCTGTATAGCTTCATCACCAAACAGTCTACCTGGGCTGACACCTTCAGGCATCATTGGACTTATACACCAAGGTCCCTTTGTTTGAGTACTGCCTAGGCTTCGACCTTCATTGTGTATATCCTTCTCTTATTAGACCTCTCAAAATGCATCACCACAAGACCATATAGCAGCCCATCAATCCACCACTTGATCATGACTAATATGTTTCTCAACTCCATTCTTCTACCTTCACCCTTGATCCCCTTACTCATCAAGAACCTATCTATTTCTGTCTTAAATATCTCAATGATTTGGCCTCCACAGCCTTCTGCAGCAATGAGTTCTACAGAGTCTGACAAAATTCCTTCTCATCTCAGCTCTCAAGGATTGCCCCTTCACTCTGAGGCTGTGCCCTCAGGTTCTAGTTTCTTCTACTAGTGGAAAAAATTTCTCCATAGTCACTGTATCTAGGCCTCTCAGTATTCTGTAAGTTCCAATCAGATTCCCCTCATCCTTCTAAACTCCATTGTGTACAGACCTAGAGCCATCAAGTGCTCCTCATATGACAAGCTCCTCATTCCTGGGATCATTCTTGCAAGCCCACTCTGGAAACCCTATAAAACCAACACATCCTTCCTTAGATATAGAGCCCAAAACTGCTCACAATGTTCCAAATGCAGTCTGTCCAGAGCCTTGTACAATCTGAGCAGTACATCTCTGCTCTTGTACTCTGGCTCTCTTGAAATGCATGTTAACATTGCATTTGCCTTCCTAACTGCCAACTGAACCTGCTTACTAACTTTATAGGATTCCTAAGTCCCTTTGTGTTTCAGATTTCTGAAGCCTTTCCCCATTTAGAAAATAGATTACGCCTCTATTCTTCCTACCAAACTGCATAACGTCACACTTTCCCACATTGTATTCCATGTGCCACTTCTTTGCCCACCCTCCTAGCCTATCCAAGTCCTTCTGCAGTCCCCCCGCTTCCTCCAGACTACCTATCCCTCCATCTATCCATCTGCAAACTTAGCAACAATGCCATCAGTTCCTTCATCCAAATCATTAATGTATAACATGAATAATTATGGTCCTAACACTGATCCCTGCTGATCTCTACTAGTCAAAGACTGCCATTGTCAAAAAAGACTCCTCTATCCTCACTGTCTACTTTCTGTTAATCAGCCAATCCTCAATGCATGACAGTATCTTGCCCTAATACCATGGGTTCTTATTTCACAGTCTCCTGGGCAGCACATTATTAATGGCTTTCTGGAAATCCATAAAGATCACATCCACTGGCTTTCCTTTGTCTAACGTGCTCATTATCTCCCCAAGGAATTCTGACAGATTTGTCAGGCATGACCTCCCTTGATGAAGCCATGCTGACTCAGCCCTATTTTACCATGTGCTTCTAAGTACTCTGCAATCTCATCCTTAATAATGGACTCTAAACAATATTCCCAGAGATCACTTTTGTCAGGAAAGTCTATCTGCCATTGCTGTGCCCAATTTAACAGCTTGTTCAGTCCTAATGAAAGGTTCCAACCTGAAACATTGACTCCCCTTCTCCTCTGATGCTGCTTGACCTGCTGTGCTTTTTCCAGCTCCACTCTTTATCCATTCTGACTCTCCAGCATCTGCAGTCCTCACTATCTCCAACATCAGACTGTAGCCAACCTATCCTACTCATTATCAACAATACCACCAATTTTCATGTCATCTGCAAACTTACGAAAAATGCCTCCAATATTCACATCCAAGTCATTAATCTAAACAACAAACACTAATGGTTCCAGCACTGCATCCAGTGGTACACCACTGGTCACAAGCTTCCAATTATGAAATCAACACTCCACTGTTATTGTTGTCTCCTATTTATAATCCAATTTTGGATCCAGTTTGCCAACTTTCTTTGGATCCCACGGGCTCTTACATTTTGGACCAGCCTTCCAGATAGGACCTTTTCAAAGACCTTACTGAAGTCCATCTAAACAACATGAACTGCACTGCCCTCATCCATATATTTAGTCACTGTTTCAAAAAGCTCAATTAAATTAGTTAGGCAGGATCTGTGCTGCCTATCTCTGATAAATTCCTGCTTTTCCAAGGATTGATTAATTCTTTACAAGAGTTGATTCATCTCATCTCAACCTCAACTCCATTTCCTGCCACTTTCTGTAACCCTTTAACTTCACCCCTTAACTAATTAATCATCTGTCTCCTGCACCCTTAGATTTACTCAGTCACAGTACTCTGGGGTAGTGAATTCCATAGATTACAGAGAAGTTGTTTCTCTTCATCCCTGTTTTAAATGTGCTACCCCTTATCCTAATCCTCTCGTTCTGGATTGCCCCCCATGAGGAAACATCCTTTCTCCATTGTCTTTGTCAATCCTCTTTAGCATCTTAGATACCTCAAGGAGATCGCTCCAGAGAATATAGGCCTAAACTGTTCAATCTCTTTTCATAAGGCAAACTCGAGAATCAATAAGGTGGACAAATATGTGTCTCTATAGCTGCAGATGTGACACCAGGATGGTTTATTTCTTTCCTGTTCCCAGGGCCAAGCAAGTCATTGAGTGTCTACAAAACATTCTGAAAGAGAAAAGAGAACAGTCAAAGGTTATGGTTCATGTTGGCGCCAACATAGGTATAAAGAGGGACAAGGTCTTGCAATAGAGTATAGGGAGCTTGGAGATTAATAATTCAAAGGTAGTAATTTTAGGGTCACTCCTAGTACTACATGCTAGTCAGTCATAAAACCCGTACACCGTGATAACAGGCTATCCAGCCCAAAAGGTCCACATCGACCCTCCGAAGAGTAACCCACCCAGACCAATTCCCCCTATCCGATATTTACCCCTTATTAATGCACCTAACCTACATACTTTTGAACACTATGGGAAATTTAGCATAGCCAATCCTCCTAACTTGTACATCTTTGGACTGTGGGAGGAAACCCAAGCAGACATGGGGAGAATGTGCAAATTCCACACAGACAGTTGCCCGAGGCTAGAATTGAACCCAGGCAGAAATGCTAACCACTGAGCCACCGCGCCACCCCGCGAAGTTGAGGTTTCAAAGGACAATGAAAATAACAGCACAAGAACAGGCCCTTTCTGCGTCGATCCGGATTGTCTTTCAAAACCTATCACCTATTTTCTGAAGGTCTCTATACCTCTGCTCCCTGCCCATTCATGTATCTGTCTAGATACATCTTAAATGATGCTATTGTGCCCACCTCTACCACCTCCACTGGCAATGTGTTCCAGGCTCCCACCACTCTCCATGTGAAGGACTTTCCACACATATCTCCCCTAAACTTTTCCCCTCTCATTTTGAACTCGTGACCCCTAGTAATTGAGTCCCCCACTCTGGAAAAAGCTTCTTGCTATCCATCCTGTCTATACCTCTCATGATCTTGTAGACCTCAATCAGCTCCCTCTCAACCTCCATCTTTCTAATGAAAATAATCCTAACCTACTCAACCTCTCTTCATAGCTAGTGCCCTCCATAACAGGCAACATCTTGGTGAACCTCCTCTGCACCCTCACCAACACATCCACACGCTTTTGATAATGTGGTGGCTGTATGCAGTATTCCAAATGTAGCCAAACCAAAGTCTTATACAACTGTAACATGACCTGCCAACTCTTGTACTCAATACCCCTTTCAATGAAAATAAGCATGCCTTATGCCTTTTTGACCACTCTATCAGCCTGAGTTGCCATCTTCAGGTTACAATGGACCTGGACACCCAAATGTCTCTGTATATTGATTTTTGCCAGGACTTTTCCATTTACTGTATAGTTTGCTCTTGAATTGGATCTTCCAAGATGCATCACCTCGCATTTGCCTGGATTGAACTCCATCTGCCTTTTCTCCACCCAACTTTCCAATCTACCTATATTCTGCTGTATTCTCTGACAGTACCCTTTACTATCAGCTCCTCCACCAATCTTAGTGTCATCTGCAAACGTGCTAATCAGACCACCTATATCCTTGCTCCAGATCATTTATGTATGGCACAAACAACAATGGTCCCAGCACGGATCCCTGAGGAACACCACTGGTCACAGTTCTCCATTTTGAGAAATTCCCTTCCACTACTACTCTCTGTCTCCTGTTGCCCAGCCAGTTCTCTATCCATCTAACTAGTACACCCTGGACCTCATGCAACTTCATAACACCTTAATGAAGTCCATGTATGTGAGATCTACAGCCCTTCAACAATCAACTTTGTCACTTCCTCAAAGAATTCTATTAAGTTGGTAAGACATGACTTTCCCTGCACAAAACCATGCTGCCTATCACTGATAAGCCCATTTTCTTCCAAATGCAAATAGATCCTATTCCTCAGTATCTTCCCTAGCAGCTTCCCTGCTACTGACGTCAGGCTCACTGGTCTATAATTACCTGGATTATACCTGCTGTCCTTCTTAAACAAGGGGACAACATTAGCAATTCTCCACTCCTCCAGGGCCATACCCGTGTTCAAGGATGCTGCAAAGAAATCTGTTAAGGCCCCAGCTGTTGCCTCTCTCACTTTTCTCAGTAACCTGGGATAGATCCCATCTGGACCTTGAGACTAATCCTTCTGAATGCCTTTTAGAATACCCAACACTTCCTCTGTCCTTATGCTGACTTGACCTAGAGTAATCAAAGATCAATGCCTAACCTCAACATGCGCCATGTCCCTCTCCTCAGTGAATACCAACACAAAGTACTCATTTACAATCCCACCTATTTTCTCTGACTCACGCATAACTTTCCTCCTTTGTCCTTGAGTGGGCCAACCCTTATCTAGTGACCCTCTTGCTCCTTATATATGAATAAAAGGCTTTGGGATTTTCCTTAACCCTGTTTGCTAAAGATATCTCATGGCCCCTTTTAGCCCTCTTAACTCCTCATTTTAGATTGGTCTTACATTCCCAATATTAGTCCAAAGCTTTGTCTGTTTTCAGTCATCTAGACCTTAGGTATACTTCCTTTTTCCTCTTAGCTAGTCTCACAATTTCACCAGTTGTACATGGTTCCCTAATCTTGCCATTTCGATCCCTCATTTTCACGGGAACATATCTCCCCTGCACTCTAATCGACCTCTCTTTGAAAGCCTCCCATGCATCAAATGTGGATTTACCTTCAAACAGCAGCTCCCAATCCACGTTCCCAGCGTCTGCCGAATTTTGGTATAGTTGGTCTTCCCCAATTTAACATTCTTCCTTGAGGACCACTCTCTTCTTTGTCCATGACTATTCTAAAACGCACAGAACTATGATCACCACTCCCAAAGTAATCCCTTACTTTCTTAAAGCATTAGGAGACTGATGGGATTTCAACATACAACCTTCTGATCTGCAGTCAGATACACCACCATTGCACCACAAGCCCATACGTTCAATATGTCACAGGTAGATAAGGTAGTGAGGAAGGCATTTGCTTTTATTGGTCAGTGCCACAGTTAGAGGGTTTAAACTATAGGGAGAGGTTAAATAGACTGGGGCTGTTTTCCCTGAAGATTTGAAGGCTGATGGGGTGATCTTCTAGAGGTTTATGAAATCATGAGGAGCATGGATAGGGTAAACAGACAAGGTATTTTTTCTCCCCAGGTGGGGGAGTCCAAAACAAGAAGACATAGGGTTAAAGTGAGAGGGGAAAGATATAAAAGGGACCTAAGGGGTAACTTTTTCACGTAGAAGGTGGTGCATATATATAATGAGCTGCCAGAGGAAGTGGTGGAGATTGGTACAATTACAGCATTTAAAAGGCATCTGGATGGGTATATGAATAGATATGGGCCAAATGCTGGCAATGGGACTGGATTGATTTAGGAAATCTGGTTCGCATGGACAAGTTGCATTGAAGGTTTTGTTTCTGCACTGTATAACTGTATGACTCCATGACTCCATGGAAGAAGGTAGATTTCTAGAGCCTGAAGATATCAAGGGGTTTGGGAAAGGGTGAGAGTGTGATGTTGAGATAGAAGATTGACCCTGATCATGTTGAATGGTGGAGTGGACTTGATGGACTAAATGGTACCTTATTTTCTGTGTTTCTATGTTGGCCTACCTATTGATATCCATATCACACAAAATAATAATTTTTTTGAAGTAAATAAAATGTATATTGCACTCATTAAAACTAATCATTAGTTCATATCCAGAACACGTTACTGTTTTTCATCATTAATGATAATGCAATGGCACTGTTTAACATTTCATCATTAAAATTGTTCCAATATTTAAAATGTTGTCAGCCCAACATCAGGCAGAGTGCATTAGGGTCATGTATGTATTTCTATGTTTTGGATCGAGATTTATCCCTCACTAACATGCACATTTTAATTCTGTTTATTGATTTAAGCCTCTTAAGGTAAATAGATTATTAAGCCTTTCAAATTATTAAATGATTTTAAATGATCAAGCAGCCAGCTGGCTAATCGCAGTGACACAAACTTTAACAGATGTTGAGAGACATACATTCTTTTACAAACCTGCCTGCCTCCAAACGCCAGAAATATTGTATCCTTCCTCATTAAACAGTTCATGCTCCATCATTTAAGCAGCCTCAGATGTATGACCCAGATTTTCCTAGTGGATATACTGGCAAGGTTAACGGCGCTCACCCCCCCAGTTAATGTACAAATGTTAAAGCAACTTCAATAAAGAGGCAGATGTGCAGCCAACCCAAGTATGTCAGATTGCACCAAGTCACTAATAGCTTCACAAAATGGTCTCTCATTGTCTGCCACTGAGATTAATTGAGCAGTGCTTCATTACTTTGTTTGCGTGGTAGGTACAACTACTCTCGTCAAAGCGTGTTGTCCAATGCAGATTTATGACATGGTGGTAATGTCACGAGACCAGCAACTAAGTGGCCAGACTGGCAATCAGGCTAATTCCCTGAAAATGTGAGTTCAAATTCCACGGATCATAAATCAAGAACAGCTTCTTCTCTGCTGTTATTAGCCTCCTGAATTGACTCTCAAATTTTTAAATTTAATGCTGATCCTTCTCTCTGTGCATTTTCTCTGCAGCTGCAGCATTGTATTCCTCTCTCTGTTCTTTGCCTTAATGCACTTTGTATCACATGATCTGACTGTATTGCATGCAAAGCAAAACTTTTCACTGCACTGAGGTACACGTGAAGATAATTTCTTTTTCTTTATTCATTGGATGAAGGCATCGCTGGCTGGGCCTGCATTTACTGCCCATCTCTAATTGCCCAGAGGGTAATTAAGAATCAACTACATTGCTGTGGGTCTGGAGTCACATGGAGGACAGACCAGATAAGGATGGCAGTTTCCATCCTTAAAGGGCATTAATGTTTTTCCGACAATTGACAATGGATTCAAGGTCATCATTAGATTCTTAATTTGAACCCCCTGTCACCAGAACATTACCTGGGTCCAGCGATTTTCCCGTCAGGTCATCACCGCCCATAAATCAAATCTGGAATTGAAAACGAATGGCAATGATGAAGCTCTCATTGAATATTTAAACAAATCCTATCTAGTCCATTGTACTTTTAGCTCAGATCCAGAGTAATGTGGTTGACTTTTAAATACTCTCTGAAATGGCCTACTAAATCATTCAGTTCAAGAGCATTTAGACCGGAATAATAAATGCCAGTTTTGCCGCTGATGCCCACATCCCTGAAACAGAATTTCTGAAGTTCACTGTTGATGTGTATTAATTAATGTCTGACATGGAAATTAACAATCATGATCTCAGGTAGTGGATGTTTTCTGAATGACAGAGTCAACAATGGTTTAAAAAAGAGGAGTGATGTTTGACAAATCTTAGAGCTTTTTAAGGTTGGAGTCAGCAGGTAGAAAAGGGGATGCAGTGCAGATGAGTTTTCAAAAATGATTTGATATAGTGTCATGCAATGTAGCTGTTTTGTATCTCTTGAAGGAGAGTGTTGTTAACCTGAAGTGTCTGCTCCATGGAAAGCAAAATAAATAGATTTTTAAAAAAATTTAGACAAGAGAAGTATGAGTGGGTAGATTCAAACTCACACGGAGCCAAGGTTTCAGTTTTTGCTTTCAGTTTTGAAATTGGGGATTTTGGGGTTGAAGCTGCTAGACACAGCTCTCTCTCTGATGCTAAGTTCATTCTGTCAGCGTTCCTTCTCCTAAACTGGAGGAGATCACAAGTGAGGGAGTCTGAGGAAGGGTCACTTACTGCAAAAGGTTAACTCTGATTTCTCTCTACAGATGCTGCCAGACCTGCAAAGCTTTTTCAGCAATTCCTGTTTTTGCAAATGAGGAAATCTGTTTTGCTGAATTTGCCCTTATAAGAGTGTGTTTATGGAATGCTGCTGTATTGGCACAGTTGATGAACAGTATATATATATATATATAATTTTGTTAAGTATTTTGATAGAGCTAAAGTTCGGCCAATTATTCTTTTTTTGTTTGTATCTTAACTGAGGTGTAAGAGTAAAGTGTGTTTTGCATAAAACCCAATAGCTTGACATTTCGAATTACATCTGGAACACAGTGCCTTACACTTACCTTTAAATAAGATACATTTAGGGTCTAGGTCATCTCCTTGATATGTTTTGAGGGGGCTTGATCTGGTTCAATGCAGTGCCCCTAAAACTGGGAATAACATATTAGCATATATTGAGGATCCCTTAACAGACAAAATTGAAGAGTGGGAGTGAATGGGGAATTTTTAGGTTGGTGGTGAGTTGTAACTTGACGTGTATCATAAGGACCTGTACTTGACTTTCAGCTAAGTACAATCTACATTAATGACTGAAATGAGGGATCTGAGTGTAATTGATTTAGTGGGTACAAATTTAGGTGGGAAACTAAGCTTTGGGAAGGAGACAAAGTCTATTTGCAAAAAGATGTTAACAGGTTAGGTGAGTGGACAAGAACATGGCAGACAGGATATGATATGGCGAAGTGTGAAGCTATTGACTTCAGTTGGAAAAATAGAAAAGCAGAATATTTTTGTAAAAGTAAGAGGCTGGGGAGTCAGGAGGAGGATAGGAGCACTTAAAAACAATAGAGCAATAATTATGGGTGACTTTAATCTTCCTGTTGATTAGGTTAATCAAATTGGAAAAGGTAACAATGACAGTTAATTATTGGAGTGCGTTAGGTATAGTTTTCTGAAGCAATATGCCATAGAGTGAACTAGGGAGCAGGCTATCTTGGATCTCATGTTGCGTGACGAAGCAACTTCAATAAATTATCTCAGAATAAAAGATCCCTTAGGCATCAGTGATCATAACATGATAGAATTTAATATTTCGTTCATAAGTGAGAACGTTGATGAGAAAGAATTGTGTTTAACCTAAATGAATGGAATTGTAATGAGAAGAGAATAGAGTTAGCTAAAGTGAACTGGGTGGAGAGATTAACAGGACTGACAATAAGCACGCAGTTTATGGAGGTAAATCATGACTCTCAGAAACAACACATCCCAGTAAGAAGGAAGGTCCACTTGACTCAAAACATTAACTCTGATTCCTGTCCATAGATGCTGCCAGACCTGCTGAGTTTTTCCAGCAATTCCTATATTTGTCTAGGGTGACCTAGGAGTTCAGGTACATAATTCTTTGAAGTTTGTGTCACATATGGACAGGGTGGTTAAGAAGGCGCTGAGCACACTTGCCTTTGTTGCTCAGTCCTTTGAGTATAGGAGTTGAGATGATGCATTGAGGTTATATAAGACATTGGTGAGCCCTCTACTGGAAAACTGTTCATTTCTGGTCAATCTGTTATAGGAAGGACATTATTAAATTGGAGAGGATTCAGAAGAGATTTCCCAGGATGTTGCCAGGAATGGAGGGTTTGAGTTTTAAGGAGAGGCTGGATAGGCTGGGACCTTTTTCCTTGGAGTGTAAGAGGTTGAGGGGTAACCTTACAGAGGTTTAAAAATCATTAAGGACATAGATAAGGTGAATAACAAGGGTCTTTTCCCGAGGGTGGGAATTCAAACTAGGGGCATATTTTTAAGGTGAGGGGGTAAGTTTTAAAAAGGACATGAGGGGCAACTTTTTTAACGCAGAGAGTGGTTCATGTGTGGAATGAACTGCCAGAGGAAGTGGTGGATACAGGTTTAGTTACTAATTTAAGACATTTGGATAAGTACGTGAATAAGAAATGTTTAGAGGGATATGGGCCAAGTGCAGGCAGATGGGATAAGTTTAGTTTGGGAACATGTTGGCATGGACTGGTTGGACCGAAAGGTCTGTTTCCGTGCTTTTTGACTCTATGACTCCATAACTGCAGATACTGGAAATCAGAAGCAAAAACAGCATCTGTGGAAACAAATCCGAGTTAACGTTTCAGGTCGGGTAACCCATCTCAGAACTGGAAATTTGAATCGCTTTAAAATGTTTTTATTTCAGTGCTCACAATGCAAATGTAAGTTGAACTGGACAAATCTTAGTGAATCTCTTGAGGAGGTCGTTAAGAAGGCAAATAAGAAAATGTTTGAATTCTGTCTATATGGACAGAAGTCATATTATGAGGCTTATCCAGTTCCAAAGGAGAGTCAACCTGGACCCGAAGCATTGTCTCTATTTCTGTCTCCATTCATGTTTCCAGACATATTGAGTTTCTCCAGCACCTTCTGTTTTTATTTCAGATTTCCAGCAGTATTTTGATTTTGTGTGACAAGGCTTGATGGAAGAGATTATTGACAAAATTTACAGATGCATGGATTTGGTGGTAACCTTTCAACTTGTGTTAAAAATTGATTGGGAGCAATAAGGATCTGTACTCTGATTGGTGAGGTATGATCAGCCATGTTTACCAGGGATCTGCTGTGAGGCCTCAACATGAATTAAGGAATGGAGGGCCATATATCTAAGAGGAGTGGACCACATCAAGTTAGGAGGAACATTGAGTAGTGAGGACAAGAGCAGGATTTGAAGAGATAAGTGTAGACATTAGGTATAGGGAAAGATTATAGCAAAGTGTAGTTATACAGGACCATTGGTGAAACCACATCTGGATTACTGTGTACAATTCTGATCAGCTTGTTTGAAAACAAAAACGTGATTGCTTTAGCTGCAGTTCAAAGAAAGTTTATTTGACTCAATCCTTCAATGAAGAGGTTATTGATGAAGAAAACTTGAACAGGTTGGACCTTTACTTGTTGAAGTTTAGAAGAATGAATGATGATCTTTTTGAAACATATGAGACCCTATGACAGGGAGGATTCTGAAAGGATGGTTCCCCTTATAAGATAGATTAGAGCTAGGGGGCACTGTTTAAAAATAAGAAGCTCCATTTTTTTTTAAGAACAGTGTTGAAGAGACAATTTGTCTTCCCTCAGAGGCTTGTTAGTGTATGAAATTCATTGCATATTCCCTACAGTGTAGAAGCAGGCCACTCAGCTAATCAAGTCCACTTCAACCCTCTAAAGAGCATCACAACCAGACCCAGACCCCTTATCCATTCTTGTAATCCTATATTTTCCATGGATAATCCAACTAATTTGCATACCCCTGGACACTAAGGGGAAATTTAGCACAGTCAATCCACCTAACCTGCACAGTTTTGGACTGTGGAAAGAAACCAGAGCACCCAAGCAGAAACCCATGTGGACACGGGGAGAACGTGCAAACTCTACACAGACAGTCGCCTCCACGCAGACAGGTCCTTGGCAGTGCAAGGCTGCAGTGTGAACCACTGGGCCATCATGCCACCCTGTTCTCATTCCCATTCCTAGAAAACAGGCTGAGTTACTGAATTTATTTAAGGCCGAGTTCGATTTTTGGAAGATAAAGGAATCAAGGAGTATGGAAAACAGGGATGAGACAGAAAAATCGAAAGCACCATCAGATGAGCCATGATCCAGCTCAGTGGCAGGACAGGCTCAAAAGGCCAAATGGCCTATTCCTGGTCTAATTCTGGCTTTCCTAATTAGAATTTATGGTGAAAAGTGCAAAGTCATTTACTTTGGCCCCCAAAGCGATAAACTGGAATATTCTTTGTATGGTGAAAATCTTGGAATTGTAAACACGCAAATCATCCAAGGCTATTCAACGCGTGCCCAGCTAATGGAATGCTAGCTGAAGAGTTTGAATATGAAGATGAGGAAGTTATGCTTGAGTTATGATGATGATGATTTATTGTCACTTGTACTCTACAATGAACACAGTAAAATACAGTGAAAAGCTCCAACTGTTGTCGCAATCTGGTGTCATTTGAATATTTTAAGAATAATAAATTAGTCATTGTGACCAGCCCTTAACTGAGTAACTGTGGGCAGATTTCGACACTGCATCAGGGAAGGGTGTGCTGAACTTGGAGCGGATGCAGCAATACTTCACCAGAATGAAACCTGATTTGATTTGATTTGATTTATTACTGTCACGTGTCCCGAGGTACAGTGAAAAGTGTTGTCTTTCATGCTCTACAGGCAGATCGTACTAAACAAATGCACCAGGGTTACAGAACAGAGGGCAGGATACAAGGTTACAGCTGCCAAGAATGTGCAGAGAGAGAGATCAGCATTAATATTAATGAGGAGAAAGTGAGGGCTGCAGATGCTGGAGATCAGAGATGGAAATGTGTTGCTGGAAAAGCGCAGCAGGTCAGGCAGCATCTAGGGAACAGGAGAATCGACGTTTCGGGCATTAGCCCTTTCCTGAAGAAGGGCTAATGCCCGAAACGTCGATTCTCCTGTTCCCTAGATGCTGCCTGACCTGCTGCGCTTTTCCAGCAACACATTTCCATCATTAATATTAATGAGGTCCATTCAAAAGTCTGGGACTGCGAAATTGAATTTATACAGAGAGGTTCCAGAAACCTGACTGAAAGTTGAGGGTTGATCTGGTTGGGGAATGTAAATTGTTAAATGGAATTGGCTGAATAGGTACAGATAAACTATTTCTCCTTGTAGCAGAATCAGGCTTATAAACTTAATATTAGAGCTAAGCTGTTAAGGAGCAATACAGGGAAACACTTTTTCACATGAATGGTAGAGAGGTCCCCCCTCCCTTAAAACTATGGATGCATTTGGATAGTTGGTGATTTGTAGATTATATAGAATATTCTTTGGGTATCAAGAGATATAGTAGATGGAATTGCGATTCAGATCAGCTGTAATTTAAATTATAGGTTTGAGGGACTGAATGGCCTTCTGCTATTCCTAAAGCCCTTAGAATCCTACCCATCCACACAAGCACTCATGTTCTTTAATTCTCGTTTAAGGTGTGTTCAGTATTCCACAATGAGGGAAGCTCCCACCTTAAGTATAACCTGATGAAAGGTTCTAATGATTTGTGAGACAAGTTAGGACACTATGCATGAACAGAAGTAGCAAGCTTGGGCGAGAGACAGAGACAGCTGACAGGATGCTATCCAATTTTGAGGGTGTGAGTACACACAGCAGGAGGTGCAACAAAATTTCCCTTGTGACATTCTGATTTGGAACTATATCACTGTTCCCACTTTGTCACTGGGTTAAGCTCCTTTGGATTCCCTTCCGAACAGCATTAATGGTGTACATAGAAACATAGAAAATAGTATTATTAAGCTGGAGAGGGTTCAGAAAAGATTTTACATGATGTTGCTGGAATGGCGGTTGCGAAAACAAGGAATAACAGACAAAGAAAAGTGCAGCACAGGAACAGGCCCTTCGGCCCTCCAAGCTAGATCCTTTACCTAAACCTGTTGCCTATTTTCTAAGGATCTGTATTCCTCTGCTCCCTGCCCATTCATGTATCTGTCTCGAAACATCTTAAATGACGCTAATGCCCGCCCCTACCACCTCCACTGGCAACGGGTTCCAAGCACCCACCACCCTCTGCGTAAAGAACATTCCATGCATATTTCCCTTAAGCCTTTCCCCTCTCGCCTTGAACTCGTGACCCCTAGTAATTGAGAGCCCACTCTGGGAAAAAGCTTCTTGCTATCCACCCTGTCTATAGGGTGGATATTGGGCGGCATGGTGGCTCAGTGCTTAGCACTGCTACCTCGCAGTGCCAGGGACCTGTGTTTGATTCTAGCCTCGGGCGACTGTCTGGGGGTTTGTACATTCTCCCCGTGTCTGCATGGGTTTCCTCTCAAATTCCAAAGGTGTGCAGGTTAGGTGAATTGGCTGGGCTAAATTGCTCACAGTGTTCAGGGATGTGTGGGTTAGGTGTATTAGTCAGGGGTAAATATAGGGTAAGGGGAATGGATCTGGGTGGGTTAATCTTCAGAGGGTCAGTGTAGATTTGTTGGGCTGAAGGGCCTGTTTCCACACTGTAAGGATTCTATACCTCTCATGATTTTGTAGACCTCAATCAGGTCCCCCCTCAACCTCTATCTTTCTAATGAAAATAATCCTAATCAACTCAACCTCTCTTCATAGCTAGCAACCTCCATACCAGTCAACATCCTAGTGAAACTCCTCTGCACCCTCTCCAAAGCATCCACATCCTTCTGGTAATGTGGCGACCAGAACTGTACACAATACTCCAAATGTAGCCAAACAAAAGTCCTTTACAACTGTAATATGACCTGCCAACTCTTGTCCTCAATACCCTGTCCAATGACAGAAAGCATGCCGTATGCCTTCTTGACCACTCTATCAATCTGCGATGCCACCTTCAGGGAACAATGAACCTGAACAACCAGATGTCTCTATACATCAATTTTCACTAGGACTTTTCCATTTACTGTATAGTTAGCTCTTGAATTGGATCTTCCAAAATGCATCACCTCTCATTTTCCCAGATGGAACACCACTGGTCACAGTTCTCCAGTTTGAGCAACTCCCTTCCACTACTACTCTCTGTCTCCTGTTTCCCAGTCAGTTCTCTATCCATCTAGCTAGTACACCCTGGACCCCATGTGGCTTCACTTTCTCCATCAGTCTATCATGGGAACCTTATCAAACGCCTTGCTGAAGTCCATGGATATGACATCTACAGCCCTTCCTTCATCATTTAACTTTGTCGCTTCCTCAAAGAGTTATTTTAGGTTTGTAAGACATGACCTCCCCTGCACAAAACCATGTTGCCTCTCACTGATAAGCCCATTTACTTCCAAATGAAAAATAGATCCTATCCTTCAGTATCTTCTCCAGAAGTTTGCCTGCCACTGACGTCAGGCTCACTTGTCCAGAATTACCTGATTATACCTGCCTCCTTTCTTAAATAAGGGTACAACATTGGCAATTCTCTAGTCCTCAAGGACCTTTCCTGTGTTCAAGGATGCTGCAAAGATATCTGTTAAGGCCCCAGCTATTTCCTCTCTCACTTCCCTCAGTAACCTGGGATAGATCCCAACTGGACCTGGGGACTTGTCCACCTTAATGCCTTTTAGAATACCCAACACTTCCTCCCTCCGTATGCTGACTTGACTCAGAGTAATCAAACATCTATCCCTAACCTCAACATCTGTCATGTCCCTCTCCTCGGTGAATACGGATGCAAAGTACTCATTAAGAATCTCGCCCATTTTCTCTGATTCCATGCATAGGTTTCCTCCTTTGTCCTTGAGTGGGCCAACCCTTTCTCTAATTACCTTTTTGCTCCTTATATACAAGTAAAAGGCTTTGGGATTTTCCTTAATCCTTATAAGGAGTTATAAGGAGAGGCTGGATAGGCTGGGACTTTTTTCACTGGAGCATAGTAGGGTGTGGGATGACCTTATTGTGGTTTATAAAATCATGACGGGCATAGATAAGGTGATTGGTAGGTATCTTTTCTCTAGGGTGGGGGAATTTCAACATTGTGAGGCATATGTTTAAGGTGAGAGGAGAAAGATTTTAAAAAGATGTGAGGGGCAACCTTTTTGCATGGAGAGTGGTTTATATGTGGAATGAAGTTTCAGAGGAAGTGGTGGATGTGGACGCAGTTACAATTTTTAAAAAAGCATTTGGTTAAGTAAGAAATGCTTGGAGGGATATGTTTCAAGTGGAGGCAGGTGGGACTGATTTAGTCTGGGATTATGGTTGGTGTGGATTGGTTGGGCTGAAGGGTTTGTTTCCGTGCTGTATGACTCTATGACTCTAGATAGAAGCAGGAATGGCCATTCTACCATTCAATGTAATCGTGGCTGACCCTGTGTCTCAAAACCATGCTCCCTTACCCCCCCACCCCCCACCTCTCTCTTTCTATACCCCTTTGTGTCTAGAAATCTATCTCTTTCTTAAACGTATTCAATAGCTTTGCCTCCATGGCCTTTTGTTTTTAATTCATTCATAATCAGCCATCCTCTGAACGAATACAAGAAAAGCACATATTGGTTAAACTTCTGTTTTGGTATCTCTCTTGGTTGAACATTTGTGCTTTTCCTTAAACCTCTGTGAGCTCTGTGGATGTGTTTTCTCACACTAAAAATGTAGGCTGTTGATGAAAAATTTCATTTTTCAACTGATACCAAATGTTCAGTTGGCTCTCTCTCTCTCTCTCTCTCTCAACCTAATATTCTCCATTTCTGAAGAGCCATTTCAGACACAAAAGCATTCCTGGGGATTTTTCAAAGCAAAATCGAAAAGACAGTTCCAAAGATAAAAAAAACATTCTAAGCCTAGTTTCTAATAATAAAGCAGTGGGAATTGAGAACGCACAGGGAACTGCAAATAAAATATTTTGATTTTATCTCTCACATGGTATTTCTCCGAGTCAAGATAAAAAACAGATTTCCTCAAATTGATTTGTCAGTGACCACTGATGTAATATGATGGACATAAAATGAGATAATTAAAACCTTTAAGATTTTTAATCCCCTCAGGTATTTGCTTCTTGATTGAACGTCGAGCTGTGGAAATGAAGATGCTGTCAACAACTGAGATTTTGTGGTTAGGGATGTTCAAAAGATAATGTATGTTACTCTGAGCAAACTAAATCCCAGTCAGTATCTTTCAAGGAACATAGTACTAGCCTTTATAAACATAATGAATGCGTCTTTGTGTCAATTAGTGAGCATAAAAGAAACTGGAGATTTTTCAGGTTTCCTCACAGAATCCTATTCAAGCGCGTATATCTCCAATACATTGTCCACTTTTAAATTTGTAAGCGCCTATAGTGAGGATTTGCATCTGGCCTGCTATTTGCTAACACTTTATCATTAACCATTAGAAATGGTCAAATAAAAGCAAAAAATTGTGGATGCTGGAGATCTGACATTAAAACAGAAGAGAGAGTCAGCAGATGTAGCTTAGAGATACAGAGTTAACATCCAACTCTCCTTCAGAACCTAAATGGGCGTTCTAAAAATGTGCTCCCACTGCCCCTGGCCAACATATACGAAATGTATTTTAAATACATCAGTCGGAGGTGATAGTTGTCATCATGTTTCATCATTCAGCCAAATTGTACAATGGCTTCTCCTCTACACATCGTTGTCTTTGTCTTCTGTTTAACAGGCACTGGTACTGTTCCCATAAGGACAGGAGCAGTTCAAACACTAGTCCATCTCTTTACTAAACATAACATATCATTTTTGCCAGAGTCTATTCAGTGTAGTAAGCTAAATAAGAACTCGTCATTTTTAATCCACTGAGGAGTTTTCTTCTTGGGTTCTTGGCCCAAAGACAGGTCCAACCCATGATCTCCAATACAGGCAGGGCAAGGAGGCAGGTCTCAGATCCAAGTCGCTCAGTGGTTAGCACTGCTGCCTCACAGCGCCAGGGAGCCGGGTTTCATTCTGCCCTCAGACAACTGCCTGAGTGGAGTTTACACATTTCTCCGGGTGCTCCAGCTTCCTCCCACAATCCAAAGATGTGTAGATTAGGTGAATTGGCCATGCTAAATTGTCCAGGGTGTCCAGGGATGTGCAGGCTAGGTGGATTGGCCATGCTAAGTTGTCCAGGGTGTCCAGGGATGTGCAGGCTAGGTGGATTGGCCATGCTAAGTTGTCCAGGGTGTCCAGGGATGTGCAGGCTAGGTGGATTGGCCATGCTAAGTTGTCCATGGTGTCCAGGGATGTGCAGGCTAGGTGGATTGGCCATGCTAAGTTGTCCATGGTGTCCAGGGATGTGCAGGCTAGGTGGATTGGCCATGCTAAGTTGTCCAGGGTGTCCAGGGATGTGCAGGCTAGGTGGATTGGCCATGCTAAGTTGTCCATGGTGTCCAGGGATGTGCAGGCTAGGTGGATTGGCCATGCTAAGTTGTCCATGGTGTCCAGGGATGTGCAGGCTAGGTGGATTGGCCATGCTAAATTGTCAATGGTGTCCAGAGATGTGCAGGATAGGGTGATTGGCCATGCTAAATTGTCCAGGGATGTGCAGGCTAAGTGGGTTAGCCTTGGACAATGCAGGGTTACTGGAATAGGGTAGGGAGGTGGGTCTGGATGGGATTCTCCTCGGAGGGTCAGTGAAGACTCTATGAGCTGAATAACCTGTTCCCACACTGTAGCAATTCTAACCCTGCCTGGGTGGGAATCAAACCTTGTATTGTTGGCCCACCCTGCCCTCCAGTGCCTGGGAATCTGAGTTACTGTAACAATGCATGTTCTAGTCTGGGACCAAGGATAGTGTTGGCAGAGGCTCCACATTTCTAACCATCTCATGGATCACCAAGAATCTCTCTCGCTGTTATCAGCTGCTATTGGCGTGTGCTGGAAGGATAATGCCCTGTTATGAATACACTTTCTATGGCCATCAAGTTCTGGAGTGGGATTTGAACCTAGATCTTGTGATATAGAGGCAGGGACCATTTTACCACAAGACTCAAGTGATCGAATACTGAGCACTACTGCAGACCAGGGTCAAACTTTACATCAGATGCCTGTGTTGGCTGTTGAGTGACTTACTAATAGAGCATGTGGATATGTCTTCCCTTGTCATTTGATTTGGCACTGTTCAATAGCTTACCAGAGTTTCTTCATTTAGTTTACATCACTACTGGGTCCTCTTCATTGAATCCTCTACAATCTACATTATTGGACAGGGCATGCACTTCCAGCAATTATCGAGTTATACAACCATACAGCACGGAATCAGACCCTTCGGTCCAACCAGTCCATGCTGACCATAATCCCAGACTAAACTAGTCCCACCTGCCTGCTCCTGGCCCGAATCCCTCCAAACCTTACCTAGTCATGTACATATCTAAATATCTTTTAAACATTGTAACTGTACCTGCATTAACCACTTCCTCTTGTTACGACATGGGGTAAACGCTCCTGCTAAATTTAAAACCAGCAACACAGAAAAGATTTATCCTGTGCAGTAATCTGTAAAAACTCGAGTGGCCAAGACTATTTAAAGTAAAAATTAACAACTTTATTTCTTAAAGTATAACAGAGAATAATTAACTAACAACTCTTTACCATTCCTAACTCTAACCTATCTGTTACCTTCCCTTCTATAATACTAATCTGATAAAACTTTGAGGAGAAAGTGAGGTCTACAGATGCTGGAGATCAGAGCTGAAAATGTGTTGCTGGAAAAGCGCAGCAGGTCAGGCAGCATCCAGGGAACAGGAGAATCGACGTTTCGGGAAGAAGGGCTTATGCCCGAAACGTCGATTCTCCTGTTCCCTGGATGCTGCCTGACTTGCTGCGCTTTTCCAGCAACACATTTTCTAATCTGATAAAACTCCCAATTAAGATTTACAAAATAATACTTATCTCAAAACCAGTCAGCTTTCAATTCTTGTCTTTGGACCTTCCTGTGTCTTCTTTTCTTCTGGTTAGGAATTTCTGCGTCACAGGTTACTGATCAAAAAGGTGCTCTTAAAAGAGCTATTTTTCAGGCAGTCTGTTGACATGCTAGATTGTGGCAGTTCTCCTCTCAACTGATCAATTTTCCTCGATCTTATACTCCAGAGCATCGGATTGTGTCATTGGTTTTTAAGATTACAATATACTCAATTCAAACTGGATTGGAGTTTGATATAGTTCAGGTATAATTTAAACTGATTGGCCGAATTCAAATTTGTTTTTGTTTCCAAGCAACGAACTAATCAAGTTGTTTGACCCAGTGTTACATTGTTACCTTTTTGAGTACACTTGGTGCTGTGTCTGGTAATTCTGCTGCTTTTAACTCTCTTAAAGGTATACCCACATCTTCATAACACTCTGGAAGTTCATTCTGCACACAAACCATTGTCTGCAAAAAAAGTTGCCCCTCATGTCTTTTTCAAATCTTTCTCTTCTCACCTTAAAAATATTCCCCTGATGTTGAAATTCCCTACCCCAGGGGAAAAAAAAAACACCTGTCATTCATCTTATCTATACCTCTCATTATTTTATAAAACTCTATAAAGTCATGTTTCAAACTGCTACAGTGAAAGAAGTTCCAGTCTATCCAACCTCTCCTCATAACTCAAACCTTCCAGTCCTGGGCACATCCTGGTAAATCTCTTCAGAATCCTCTCCAGCTCAATGATTCTACATCAGTGCAGTTACAGTGTGTTATTTGTACTTCCTATTGATATTATTGCCAGTCACCCACAATGGTTTGAAATTGGCCTCCATTCACAAACTTCAAAGCAGAATGGGTAATAGATTCTATTATGGACATAGATGACGAGGAGCAGTTTTCTGAGATTCCCAGTGCATGTCTCTGACCAGCGACAGAGATTGCATTGCTGGTGACTACAACTTTGCACCTTCCCATTTTAATGTCAATCATAATTCCTCTGAAAACTGATGATTTGATGTTTCCTAACCTGCAGCTTTTCAAAAACAAAAATTATTTTCATTGACTGACATTGTTAAATTGTTCTGGTAACACTTCAGAAATATTTAGTTTGTTGTGGTGACCTGAGGTAATGAAAGTCACTATATAAATGCAAGTCCTTTCTTTCTTTAGGAACCATTCTCAGTGTGGTTTTATTAAACTGCATCTGATCAGACTCAGTGTCTGCTCAAGACAGATGGCCACAATAATATGATAAACACTTGAACTTCTGTTAGGACAGACTCTCAGTGGAAAAAGGAAGGAAGGATTTGAACCTTGTTTAAGTTCTTTGGCACTTTTGTCCCATTTATGTTGCATTTGATCAGTAGTGAAGTTTGAAGTACCATGCACCATTATGGGAAGATTTGCAGTCACATGAATGATAGCTTTAGGAGAGAGTCAAGATTAGAGTGGTACTGGAAAAGCACAGCAGGTCAGGCAGCATCCAAGGAGCAGGAAAATCGACATTTCCGGCAGGAGCCCTTCATCAGGAGTGAGCATCCCTGATGAAGGGTTGTTGACCCAAACATCGATTTTCCTGCTCCCCAGATGCTGCCTGACCTGCTGTGCTTTTCCAGCACCACTCTAACCTTGACTCTAATCTCCAGCATCTGCAGTCCCCACTTTCGCCTAGTTTTAGGATCTGGTCTGACTTTCAAAACGACAAAATGCTTTAGGCTTAGCCTGGACTCTTGCAGGTCAACTAATTGGAGTCAGGGACTGTGTTTCCCAGGGGAGAAAGAGTCTTTTTGCTCTTTCGAAGATGTGGCACAGGCAGGGTTGGATCCAGTGATGCCCTTCTGTGCTCTAATATTCTATAACTCCACAATTAGGCTGCTCCCCCTTGAGATTGTTCTTTATTCAGAAGATTTTTCTGCATGATTCCAGAACAAGTTTTCTATCGGGATTTCAAAACCCATTTTCGAATGAATATGAGAGGTAAGGAGCCATGATGTGGAGGTGTTGGGACTGAAGTGGACAAAGTCAGAAGTCACACGACACCAGGTTATAGTCCGACAGGTTTATTTGAAATCACAAGCATTCGGAGCACTGCTCCTTTGGAGGGTAAGTGACTTACTTGGATGTTGCCTGGATTAGAGGGCTTGAGCTATAAGAAGTGAGAAAACTCAGGTTGTTTTCTTTGGAGCAGCAGGGGCTGAGGGGAACCTTTCTCGAACACTATAAGATTATGAGATGCATAGATGGGGTTGAGCATACGCATTTACGGTGAGTTCAAAGGAGATGTGAGGGGCACATTTTTTAGACAGAGAGTGCTTGGAGTTTGGAACACGCCGTCAGAGATGGTGGTGGAGGCAGCTACAATAGGGATGTTTAATGGGCTTTTAGATAAGCGCATGAATATACAAGGAATGGAGGAAGATGCACTGAGGGCAGGCAGAAGGGATCAGTTTAATATGGTGTCAAGTTTGACACAACATCGTGGGCCGAAGGGCCTGTTGTTGTGCTGCACTGTTCTATGTTTGTTTTAGTGGAATGCATTCAGAAAGTAATTTAGGACCAGCTCTCACCAACATGTTGCTGAAACTAAAAGGATTGAACTAATTTAGGATTTACTTTCAGACCATGAGATGTATACAATTCAGGGCACCATAGAATTATAAGTTGTCGGAGCAGGAGTAGGCCATTCAGCCCATTGAGTCTGCTCTGCCATTCAATGAGATCATGGCTGATTTGATAATCCTCAACTCCACTTTTACTCCACAACCCTAGATTCCCATCCTGATTAAAAATCTGTCTCAGCCTTGACTACACTTAGCAATCCAGCCTTGACAGCCCTCTGTAGTAAAGAATTCCACAGCTTCACTCCCCCCCACCACTGAGAAAAGATTTTCCTCCTCATTTCTATCCTAACTGGGAGATCCTTTACTCTGAGATGATGTCCTCTGGTCCTAGACTCTCCCTCCAGGGAAAACAACTTTTCCATATCTACCTGGTCAAAACCCTTGAGAATCTTGCATGCTTTAATGAGGTGTCATCTCATTCTCCTGAACTCCAATGAGTGCAAACTCTCCTCATAAGACAGTCCCTCCTTACCGGGATCAGTGTAGCGAACGTTCTCTGGACTGTCTCCATTGCCAATCTATTGTTCCTTATGTCAGGGGTCAACACTGTTCATAGTATTCCAGCCAAGGTCTGATTCCTGCTTTGTAGAGCTTGTACCAAGCCCAAGGTGGACAGAGGAAGCGCTTCAGGGATACCCTCAAGGCCTCGCTGGCAAAGCGCAGCATTCCCACAGACACCTGGGAATCACTAGCCCAAAATGGAGGAGGAACAGCTGGGAAGGCGTTGACCACCTCGAGACTTGCTGTCGGGAAAAAGCAGAGGCCGGGTGAAAACAGCGAAAGGAACACGTTGCCATACCAACATCTCACCCATCCCTTCCCATGACCACCTTCTGCTCCAAGTGTAACAGAGCCTGCGGTAGTCACGTTGGCCTGTACAGCCTCTAAGGACTTACCCTGAAGAGTCATCCTTGTCCACAGCGTATCGCCAACGATGATGGTGTATAATTTTAACAAGGCCTCCCTATTTCCATACTCTTATGTCCTATAAAGTAAAGGCCAATGCTTCATTTACCTTCTCTATCACCTAGTGAGCTTGAGCGATTCCTGCACGAGGACTCCCAAATCCCTCTCCCTCCATTTAAATAATATTTAGGGAATGCAATTATGGCGTGCACAGTTCAATGAGGGAGTGTTGCTGAACAAAGAGACCTTGGAGTGCAGGCTCATAGCTCCTTGAAAGTGGAGACGCAGGTAGATAGGATAGTGAAGAAGGCGTTTGGTATGCTTTCCTTTATTGGTCAGACTATTGAGTAAGAAGTTGGGAGGTCATGTTGCGGCTGTACAGGACATTGGTTAGGCCACTGTTGGAATATTGCATGCAATTTTGGTCTCCTTCCTATCGGAAAGATGTTGTGCAACTTGAAAGGGTTCAGAAAAGATTTACAAAGATGTTGCCAGGGTTGGAGGATCTGAGCTACAGAGAGAGGCTGAACAGGCTGGGGCTGTTTCCCCTGGAGCGTCGGAGGCTGAGGGGTGACCTTATAGAGGTTTACAAAATTATGAGGGGCATGGATAGGGTAAATAGACAAAGTCTTTTCCCTGGGGTGGGGGAGTCCAGAACTAGAGGGCATAGGTTTAGGGTGAGAGGGGAAAGATATAAAAGAGACCTAAGGGGCAACGTTTTCACACAGAGGGTGGTGCGTGTATGGAATGAGCTGCTCGAGGATGTGGTGGAGGCTGGTACAATTGCAACATTTAAGAGGCATTTGGATGGGTATATGAATAGGAAGGTTTTGGAGGGATATGGGCCGGGTGCTGGTAGGTGGGACTAGATTGGGTTGGGATATCTGGTCAGCATGGACAGGTTGGACCGAAAGGTCTGTTTCCATGCTGTACATCTCCATGACTCTAATTGTTTGGACGTGTGCTGATGGACAGCTTGTTGCAGAAAAGCAATGTCCAACCTTCTTGTCTGGGGGATCAGAAGTATTTAATCAGTTTAGCCAAAGGGTGAATGAACACACACCTATAACCTCTTCGTCATAATAAACCCAACATTGCTAGTTGGAAAACTGAATAGAGTAAAAAGTGTGTATTTATCAAATTTCCTTAATTCATCCACTGGCTTGTAACAATTGCTGTTTAGGACTGGAGATAATGTTGACAGTCAAATACTCATAGAACCATAAATAAGTAGCACAAACATATTTCCTGTATTAAGTATTCGTACCCAAGTTCTGTTTCAAATTATAATTACACCCTGGAGAGATTTCAAAAACAGAATGATTTTATTCAAGGCTATCGGTAAATGTGGTAAAATTACAATGTACGATGGATCAGCAATGCTTATCTGTCATACTTATTAAAGTGACAATCCAGTAAACAGACCACAACTTTACATGTGCTCAGTCATCCTGAAGCTGAAATCATTTTGATCTTTCGGGATAAGGCTATTTTCCATGGCAGGCCATGTTCATGAATTAAACCACAACAGCAGAGACAGCGGTGTAAGGCTGCTTCCACTGGACCTGCGGTGCAGAAGCTCAGTTAAGGCTCTGGGGGAAGTGGGCTCTAATCCCACCACAGCAGCTGGTTGCATTTAAATGCAGCTAATAAATCTGGAAATGAAACTGATCTCAGTCATGGTAACTATGAAAACATTATCAAATATTGCAAAATATGGTTCCATTCAGTGAAGGAAATCTGCCATTCTTACTCAGTCTGACCTCCGGGTGACTCCAGAACCACAGCGATGGGGTTGACTCCTAACTGCTCTCTGAAATGGAGATACTCAGTTCAAGGGCAATTGGGGATGGGCACCAAATTAAATTCCCTACAGTGTGAAAGCAGGCCATTTAGCCCAACAATTCCACACCGCCCCCTCCGAAGACTAACTCACCCAGACCCGATATTTACCCCTGCCGAATGCACCTAACACTGTGGGCAATTTAGCATGGCCAATTCACCTGACCTGCACAGATACTGCCTCAGACAGAGGCTTTCAAGTTTTAAAAAGAGCACTTGTACAATGAAAGTGGAGTGGCCAGTTCACCCCAGCTCAGCTTTTCTTTGGGTAATGTGGAAAAAAAGCTGCTGGAGCCCAAAGAAGCAGGTCCCAGGTGGTCCTCTCTCTCTCAGACATCTCTCCTGTGAGACCCTGGGTTTGATTTTGCCTTTTGTGCCAAGGGGGTGTTTATGGGGATTGTTGCAATATTTGGAACAGCATGATTAAGTTGGGATGATCTGTTGGGTTTTCAGAGAGGTTAAGTTATTTGGTATTCTGTTTCTGTTGTTTGTGTTTCATTCAGTAATCGTGTAAATAAATTCTGCTTTGTTTTAAACTAAGTGGTTTGACCAGCTGATTCTCTCTTGGGATATCCACTTTACACCTGTTTAAAACAACCAGCAAAGTTAGGGTCTGGGCTCCCTTCTTGAAATGTATAGAGGGGTTTGGGCCTGGTCCATAACAGTTATGAGAACATTTCCAAGGCTGACCCTTTTTCAATAACAGATATAAGGGTTCCAGGATGGAGAGCAGGTGACATAAGTATTTTCCATAATAATTCACCAACCCAAGGAAAGATTTAAGCTCCAGTACAGACATGGGAGTAGGGGACCTTTGATTGCCCTCACTTTATCTTCCAACAGGTGTAATCTGGTATTGTCAACTCTGTAGCTCAAGCAGGTCACTTGGGATGCCTGGAACACACATTTCTCTCTCCTATGCCATGTGCCCCACTTTGCAGAAGCTTCAAACACATGCCCAAGCTCTCCAAGTGCTTCTTATTGTTATTAGCATGTCATCTAGATAAACGGTTATCTGGGGTAGACTTGTAAACTGTTCTCCATCATCTGCTGGAAACCGGAGCACCCGGAGGAAACCCACACAGACACGGGGAGAATGCGCAAACTCCACACAGACAGTCGCCCGAGATTTGAATTGAACCCGGGTCCCTGGCACTGTGAGGCAGCAGTGCTAACCACTGAGCCACTGTGCCACCCGAAATGTTGACGTTGCCAGTGATGCCTGTGAAATGTTAAGTGGAAAGAAAATATTCCTGATATTTGGGATGCAATGTCCCATAATATCCCTTATCCATGTCATACTGTCAATCTATACAGGCAATGTGGTGGCTCAGTGGTTAGCTGCCTCATAGTGCCAGCGACCTGGGTTCAATTCTGTGCGGAGTTTGTGACAATTCTGTGACTGTCTGTGTGGAGTTTGCACATTCTCCCCGTGTGTATGTGCGGGTTTCGTCCAGGTGCTCCGGTTTCCTCCCACAGTCCACAGATGTGCAGGTCAGGTGGATTGGCCATGTTAAATTACCTATAGTGTTCAGGGATAGTTAGGGATGTCCAGGTTAGATGGGTTAGCCATGGGAAATGTGGGGCTACGAGGGATCGAATGTGTCTGGCAGGTTGCTCTTCAGAGGATCAATGTGACTTGATTGTCTGAATGGCCTGCTTCCACACTGTAGAGATTCTATATTTAAATCAGAGACTCTTGGCTGGTTAGGGGTGATCTCATAGAGCTTTGTACAATTATGAAGGGCATAGCTAAGGTGCATAGCATGTGTCTTTTCCCTAGGGTGGGGGATTTCAAGACTAGCGGTATATTTTTAAGGTGAGAGGAAAAAGATTTATAAAAGACATGATGGGCAACCTTTTTTCCACAGAGAATGGTTCATGTGTGGAATGAACTTCCAGAGGAAGTGGCAGATGTGGGTGCAGTTACACCTTTAAAAGACATTTGGATAAGTTCATGAATAGGAAAGGTTTGGAGGCATATGGGCCAGGAGCAAGCAGGTGGGATTTTGTCCAGCATGGACTGGTTGGACCGAAGAGTCTGTCTCTGTGCTGTATGACTTGATGACTCTATAAAAGCTATTTGAGACCATTTGGCCCTTCATGTTGAGGAAAGCTCTCAACTAGAGTTAATCCTTTTCACATTGGAAGCACATGAATTCGTCTGGTTCAAAATTACTTTCTGGATTACGTTTAATCGTGGTCAAACAACCAGAAAGGGTAAAATGGATTGCAAACCGAAAATGCTGAAAGCAAGCAACAAGAATTCCCCTGTCGTTGTTGGTGGGAATGGGCAGTTGGTTTAATTTGCTCTTGAACATGGATGTTGAGGAGCAGGAATGTATTGAATGGGGAATTCCTGTCAGCCAGCACCCTGCTCTGGCACAGCAGTACTCAGCATGACCAACACCGAACACCACTTGGCACATGTGCTCCAATTAGTAAATAAATTTGGGACTCAGATATTGGCTGAAAAGCTATTTTGTTATGGGTTAAATGATTTTCTTCTGAAAATAACCTATGTTGCTTGCACATGTGAAAACACCAGACGGTAATAAATTATTAGACTGATTTGGAACTTGTTCAGAAGATCCTATGTCTTCTGCCTTTGGTGCCTAATCACTGTAGAATCCGTCAAAAGTATCCAATTTGTTTCTGTCAGAAATTAATATAGTTTAAAAACCTTTTAGTCTGACTCAGCTCAGCTGTAATATCCTTGAGACCAGTCAGTACCCTTGTCCCTGAGCCACATCTTACTGAGGTGACACAAATCACACCATGATCTCATTGGGGTGGCACGGTGGCTCAGTGCTGCCGCACAGCGCCAGGGACCCGGGTTCGACTCCCGCCTCGGGCGACTGTCTGTGTGGAGTTTGCATGTTCTCCCCGTGTCTGTGTGGGTTTCCCCTGGGTGCTCTGGTTTCCTCCCACAATCCAAAGATGTGTGGGTCAGGGTGAATTGGCCGTGTTACATTACCCATAGTGTTAGGTGCATTAGTCAGGGTAAATATAGGATAGTGGAATAGGAAATGGGTCTGGGTGGGTTACTCTTCGGAGGGTCAGTGTGGACTTGTTGGGCTGAAGGGCCTGTTTCCATAGTGTAGGGAATCTAATCTACGGCCTAAATCCGTTTACCCGCCTTTGGCCTGTACAACTGAATACCTTACCTTAACAAAAAACAATCTACCTCAGATTTAAAATTAACAACAAATCCAGCATCCACGGCTATTTGTGGAAGAGAATTCCAAACCTCTCCCATGTTAGAAGTGCTTCCTAACATCACTCCAGAATGTTCTGGCCCTAATTCTCAGACTATGCCCCTAGTTCTAGAACAGTGGAATTGGTTTGTGTTTATCTGCCATCTCTTCCTGTTAATATCTTAAAAACGTCAATCAGATCACCCTTTAACCTAGGCCTAATTTACATAATCCCTCCTCATAATTTAACCCCTGAAATTCAGGTATCATTCTTGCAAACCCTCTGGCAGGCCAATCTATTCTTTCTAAAGTGCAGTACCCGGATCTTTACACAGTGCTCCAAGTGGAGTCGAACCAAGGGTTTGTAAAACTGCAGCATAACTTCAGCATCCTTACACCCCAGTCTTTGAAATAGAAAGGCCGACATTTTGTTGGCTTTCTTGATTATTTTCTGCACCTGTCAGTGACATTTTAAAGATCTAGGCACCTGAACCCCCAAGTCTCTTTGGATATCCACTGTATTTAACTTCACATCATCTGGAAAGAAGTCTAGATCATAGAATGGAATACCTACAGTGAGGGAGGTTTACATCCACTCCAACCCTCTGAAGTGCATCTCACCCAGACAGTGCCCTCCCCTATTCTTCTTAGCCTGCATTTCCCATGGCTAATCCACCTAGCCTGCATATCACTGGATACAATGGCCAATTTAGCATGGCCAATCCACCTAGCCTGCACATCACTGGATTGTGGGAAGAAACCCACACAGATACAGGGAGAATATGCAAACTCCATGCAGTCAGCTCAGAATGGGTTCGAACCCGTGTCCCTGGCGCTATGTGGCAGCAGTGCTAGCCATTGAGCCACTGTGCCACTCCAAACCTCTTGTCAGTCCAAACTAGATAGGATCTCAATTATGGGGAATGCCTGGCAATCACACACCAGTCAGGTAGTGGCAAGGTCTCCAATGAATTACAGAATTGTTACAGTGTAGAAGGTACTGCCCATTGTGTCTGCACTGGCAGTCTGAGCACTTTAACTTAATGCTAACCTCTCACCTTTTCCCTGTAACCAAGTACATTGCTTCTATTTCAATAATTATCCAACGCCCTCTTCAGTGCCTCAATTGAATCTGCCTCTACCACACTTCCAGATCCTAACCATTCAACATGTGAATTCTTGTGCAAAGTGCATAAAATCTGTGTCCTCTGGTTCTTAATCCTTTGGGAACTTTGTGTGCACTGTTTCTCCTTGTCTTTTCTGGCCAGGAACATTCTCACAAACTTTTTCTGCAGTCTTTTCAAAGTGTTCCTGCACTTCCTAAAGTGTGGCATCTAGAACTGTACACAATACTCCAGCCCAGGTCTCCAATATAAACTCATTATAGCAATACCTACTCTTCTACACAATACCCTTATTAATGAAGCGTAGAACCCAGTGTCCTTCATTAGCTCTCTCTACACATGCTGCCATCTTAAATAATTTATGCACATATACAGAACCCCACTGGACCCCAGGACAGAACCCCACTGGTCCTCACCTACCACCCCACCAACCTCCATATACAGCGTATCATCCGTCGTCATTTCCGCCACCTCCAAACGGACCCCACCACCAGGGATATATTTCCCTCCCCTCCCCTATCAGCGTTCCGAAAAGACCACTCCCTCTGTGACTCCCTCGTCAGGTCCACACCCCCCACCAACCCAACCTCCACTCCCGGCACCTTCCCCTGCAACCGCAAGAAATGCAAAACTTGCGCCCACACCTCCCCCCTTACTTCCCTCCAAGGCCCCAAGGGATCCTTCCATATCTGTCACAAATTCACCTGCACCTCCACACACATTATTTATTGCATCCGCTGCACCCGATGTGGCCTCCTCTATATTGGGGAGACAGGCCGCCTACTTGCGGAACGTTTCAGAGAACACCTCTGGGACACCTGGACCAACTAACCAACCACCTCGTGGCTCAACACTTCAACTCCCCCTCCCACTCCACCAAGGACATGCAGGTCCTTGGACTCCTCCATCTCCAGACCATAGCAACACGACGGCTGGAGGAAGAACGCCTCATCTTCCGCCTAGGAACTCTCCAACCACAAGGATGAACTCAGATTTCTCCAGTTTCCTCATTTTCCCTCCCCCACCTTGTCTCAGTCAAATCCCTCGAACTCAGCACCGCCTTCTTAACCTGCAATCTTCTTCCTGACCTCTCCGCCCCCACCCCCACTCCAGCCTATCACCCTCACCTTGACCTCCTTCTACCTATTGCATTTCCAACGCCCTTCCCCCAAGTCCCTCTTTCCTACCTTTTATCTTAGCCTGCTGGACACACTTTCCTCATTCCTGAAGAAGGGTGAATGCCCGAAACGTCGATTCTCCTGCTCCTTGGATGCTGCCTGACCTGCTGCGCTTTTCCAGCAACATATTTTCAGCTATGCACATATACAGCCTGGTCCTGCACATCCTGCAGAATTTTGCTCTTTGGTTTACATTGTCTCTCTATGTACTTTCTACCAAACCGTATCACCTCTCATTTCTCCACATTCAAATTCATTTCCCACCTATCGATCCACTCCACAAACTTGCAAATGTCCTTTTGAAGTTCCAAACTGTCCTCACAGTTTACAAAGCTTTCAGGTTTTGTATTGTCTGTAAACTTTGAAATTGTCCCCAAATCTAGATTATTGATATATCTATCAGAAAGAGACAGATTCCTAATAACAATCGCTGGGCAACTCAACTATAGACTTTCGTCCAGCCTGGAAGATAGCCAATACTCTCTGTTTCCAATGTCTCAGCCAATTTGTATCAATATTGCTATTGGTAGAATCCCCAAATGCAGAAGGAGGCCATTCAGCTCATCGAGTCTGCACTGACCCCTTAGGGAACACCACAACCCTGCTACCCTATATTTTCCAATGGCCAATCCACCCTGACCTGCACACCTTTGAACTGTGGGAGGAAACCAGAGCACCCAGAGGCAACCACACAGACATGGGGAGAATGTGAAAACTCCACCCAGACAGTCACCCGAGGCTGGAATCAAACCCAGGCCCTTAGTGCTGTGAGGCAGCAGTGCTAACCACTGAGCCACTGTTAGTCTATGGTCTATAACTTTCCTTACAAGTCTGCTGTATTAGAAAGTCCATGCACAAATACATCAACAGCCCTGGCCTCATCAACTATCCATGTTGCCCCTTCAAAAAACACCAACAAATTAGTTAAATGTGATTTTCCTTTAACAAATCCATTCTGATTCATCCAAAATAATCTGCATTTTTCAACATGTCTATGTTCAGGAGAAATATGTTCAAATCCTACCATGACAGAAAGTGGAATTTGAATTCAATAATAAAAATGTCTGGAATTAAATGCCAGTACCCTTTAAGGAAGGAAATCTGCCATTTTTACCCAATCTAGCCAACACGTGACTCCAGTGCCCCAGCAATGTAGTTCACTCTGAAATGGCCCTAACATGACATTTAGTTCCAGGGCAGTTAAGCATAGACAACAAATGCCAGTGATACCCACACCCCATGCCTGGAGATGCTTGTAGAGTCATAGAGTCATGCAGCACAGAAGAAGACCCTTCAGTCCAATCGCTCCATGTTCCCAAACAAAATTAGTCCCATCTGCCTGCACTTGGCCCATATCCCTCCAAACGTTTCCTATTCATGTACTTATCCAAATGCCTTTTAAATGTTGTAACTGCGCCCGTATCCACCTCTTCCTCTGACAGTTCATTCCATACACGAATCATTCTCTGTGTGAAAAAAGATTGTGTAAACTCTTTAATTCATTGTGCCCTTAGAAAAGGTTCTCTTCCTTTTGCTCAATGCTATTATCAGTGATGTTTTGTACAACATATCGTAAATGTTTAAGAATGTTCTGGAGGGAGCTGAATAAAAAGGTTAATCAAAATGGTTGCTGACTCAGCATAAACATGATACTGTGCATGACAGAATGGCATGACCCTTAGTGGGTGTGGAAGCTGTTTTTCACTCATGGTGTGGCTGTCGCCTGGCTTGGCCCTAACCTGCTGGAACATCCTGTTACAACCACATAACTTCTGTATATCTGCAGAAAGCGCAAATGTTATCAAACGGGTGAATGTAATATCTGGAGTGTGGATTGACTCACGGTCTGAGAACAATACCTCGTTACGTACAGTCCTGAGAAACTGTCAGCTTGGCATCTTTTGTACTATATAAATCTGCGGCGATCTGGAGCACTTTGGAGATGCACCGGATCATACTAAGGTACAGTGTGCGCCCCATGATACCATGCAGTAAAGTTTGTCAGTGCTCAAAGTCTGAGTTTGGGGAATATATTCAACAGTGGGAAACCTAAACTCATGAGCGACGTAAGACTGCTATTATATTCTAGAACATTTTCCAAACATCAGGTAACAGATATTGAACAGCCAAGGGGAGAAAGTAACCAGGCTCTAGCACTTCTGATTTCTCACATTTTCTGTCAAAGTTCAATGGAGGTTTTGGCAATCAACCCCTATTGAAAAGCAGCACAGCTTTAACTCCATGTCCCATCTCTTTGCTCACTTCATGCTGCCTCTCTTTGAATGTAACAATGCTATTTGATATTTCCCTCACACTTAACTTCTCTTTTAAATCCTTAGGACCCTGTGGTTGCATTGACAGTAAAACTGCTAATGTTCACCGTAGTGTCTTGTGAAACCAAAGCCGAACTTAAATATTTGCAGCTGAACATTTTATTTTATTCATCCACGGGATGTGGGTGTCGCTGGCTGGGTCAGCGTTTCCGACTCATCCCTGATTGCCCTGAGGGCAGGTAAAAGTTAACCACCTTGCTGTGGGTCTGGAGTCACATGTAGGCTGGACCACGTAAGGATGGCAGATTTCCTTCCCTAAAGGACATTAGTGAGCCAGATGGGTTTTTCCAACAAGCAAAACTGCAACCAAATGACAGTCAGCAACTTTGGCCTCGCAGGCTTGGAATTGCTTTATGTATTTCAGAGAGTCCCTGGACAAGCAGCAAACAGATCACTGTTGTGAATCCCAGAATTCACTTCTTTTCACCGCCGTAGCTGGAATTCTCCTCTGCGAGTGGGAGACAGTGGTATTTTTTACGGTGGCCAAATAATTCCTGGGTTGGTAGGGCTTGGGGGATGTGGGGGAGGGGGGTTATTTGGATAACAACCATGTTAGGTATTCCATGGGATCTCCTCCTGAATTGGTCAGGAGAGATTGTTTGGTTCAGGATGGCGGGTTAGAGGGCCTAGTTGAGGAAGTGCCTCTGGGTTACAGGATGGAGTAGCAGCCTGCAGTTGGAAGGCGAGTGGGAGAGAGGGTGTTTCGTGCTGGAGGAACCTTCTCTGCTTTAAACTTCAAGTTGAAAATGTAGGTTCAGCAGCCAGGCCACTCTGTTATAAGGGGAGAATGAGGGAAGAACTTTTGCTGAAGGCAGCTTGTACTGTACGTGCACAGAGTAGGCCGTCAGGCCTGCCTGTATTGCTCTGGTCTGCCTCTGGGGGGCTCCTTTGAGTCCTCTGCTGCCTGTCAGAGTCCCAGCAGAAGGTCACTGGTGGCTCCCTGAATTGGCCTCAAATGACATTAATGATGGTGGGAAGGTTGAGTAGGTCAGACCTGGACCCATTACACTTTAGGAAAATGGGAGAAGACCTTATTAAAACATGCAGCATTCTTAGGGCATTTGACAGGGCAGATGTCGAGAGGTTCTTCCCCCTTGTGGGAGAATCTAGGATCAAAGAGGGGCATCATCTCAGAATAAGGAATTGTCCATTTAAGACAGAAATGACAGAGGGGGCATTTCTTCTCTCAGAGAGGAGTGAATCTGTAGAATTTTATACCACAGAAGGCTGGCAAGGCTGGGTCATAAAGTATATCCAAGGCTGAGATAGAGAGATTTTTAATCAATAAGGGAATTACAGGTTATGGGGAAAAGGCATGAAAGTGAAATTGAGGATTATCAGATCAGCCCTACTCTCACTGAATGGCGATGGGCCAAATGGGTCTAATTCTGCTCCTGAGTCTTATCATCCTGTGAATCTGACCAGCCACAGCCCAGAGATGGTTAGGTTTACTCTGCTGGTCTTGAATCCCTAGGCCAGGCTGATGTGGCTTTCGTTATTTCCCACCCACCTTCGACACGATGGATATCCTGACCCCGGTGTCGGTGGGGAGATTGGAGTTGGGCTGTTTGGCTCCAATTAATCTTTGTGACTACCTGGATACAATTGCTCACAGCCACCCCAGAAATATGTGGGACAATTTCTGTCCAACATTGGAGTGGTGGAACCAGCTCGAACTGTGTCTGAGATTCCCAGCTTGGACTGGGCTCATTTTTGGTAAAACCTGAACACTCCTTCATTGTGTTCGATCCATATTTTGACCCTCAGTCATGATTGGACCATTTATATTTAGATTTACCCTTGGTGCTCCAAGAGTGAGATTCTGAATGCAAATCCCTCTCTGCAGCAAAACCAGAAGCCTAACCAAATAATTTGGTGATGAATCATTCTGAACTTGTCGTATCTCTGAAAACAAGTCCACGTTGTACTATCTCATTCCTCCACTAACGATATCTGCCTTGCTCTGTGAGGTAGAATTGCTTCCAGTTGCTGTTTGATGTAAGTATATTAGCGGTGGTTTCCTCGTGACCTCTAAATTTACTATTTACGATTTCACTCATAATAATCGCCAATGTATTTGCAGTATCTCTGCGCACAGCCTGAAGAAATACTGTACCCTGTTTCACAGAATCCCTACAGTGTGGAAGCAGGCCAGTTGGCCTGTTGAGTAAACACCGATCCTCTGAAAAGCACCCCACCCTATCCCCGTAAGCCTGCATTTCTCATGGTTAACCCATGGCTAGCCTGCACATCCCTGGACCCTTCACTACAGCGTTCTTGCGCAACCCCGCATTATAAAAAAATTGTGCTGTAGACACAGTGCTTAAAATACTGGCGATGTAATCATGATACAGCCAACGCACATTTTACAATTGTGTCCTCCATAACCACCTGATGAAGGAGCGGTGCTCCGAAAGCTAGTGCTTCCAATTAAACCTGTTGGAGTATAACCTGGTGTTGTGTGATTTTTAACCACGTTTTAAAAGTTTGTGTTAAAGAAACAGTGTCCCTAAGTTTTCAATCACGTTACAGCGAATTCACGTTAACAAAATATACATTATAGTAGAATGACTTGTATTGGCAATTGAGCATGGCCAACCAACCTAACCTGCACATCTGGACTGTGGGAGGAAACCCACACAGACACGGGGTGAATGTACAAACTCCACACAGACAGTCGCCCGAGGGTGGAATCAAACCCGGGTCCTTTGCGCTGTGAGGCAGCAGTGACACTGTGTCACCCAATATCAGCAATGGTTTCCTCATGATTTGAAGCTATTGTTCATGATTTCTCTCATAATCAACACTAATGTATCGCTGGTATCTTTACGCACAGCCCGAAGAAAATGGAATCCATTTTGACAGTTTGTAGTGGTTAACACCCACAACTATATCATAATGATTAAAGCACTATTCCAATGATTAACTTTTTAGTACTGGGTTCATTGGATTGTAATCCTGTTATTGGAAAAGCAAGCTTACAGTTCCCTCATTTTCTTTTGGTGTTCAGGCCAAAATACCCCTGCACCTAGAAATAGATCATTGTGTGTTTTGACTTTGTTGCTGTTTGTGCGATCTCACTGTGCTGCAGATGAGCTGGGTACTTTGTATCAGTATGGCATTATGCCTTGGAAGTTAATTTATTGCAAATTACTTTGCCACATCCTGAGGTCATGAAATTGGATTTATGTTTTTAATAGACAAAAGCAAAATCAGTTTGTACTCAGTTTTGTAGAAAAGGCTTTATGAGGTGTCTCAGTGCTAACAATCAGTAAATTTAACAAAACGCTTTTGAAATTTTAACTATACCATCTCCAACATTCTTTATTAGTCTTAAACTGTGTTAATTCCTCTGTTGTTGGAGCCATCTATCCCATGAAGATAGTAGTACGTATTATCGGGCTCAGTTACAAACACTCACATGTTTAAGAAAAGTATCATAGCATCACTACATCACCATTTGGCCCATCAAGTCCACACCAACCCTTTGAGGAGCATCCAACCTGGGCCCATCCCCCGCTAACCTTATTCCCTGTAATCATGCATTTCCCATAGCTAACCCCCCTAGCCTACACAGCCCTGGACACTTTGGACCATTTAGCATGGTCAATCCACCTAACTGGTACATAGAATCACTACAGCAGGCCATTCAGACCATCAAATGCACACTGACCCTCTGAAGAACATCCCACCCAGATCCATCCCCCACTAACCTTATTCCCTGTCACCCTACATTGCCCATGGCTAAGCCATCTAGCATACATATCTTTAGACTGTGGGAAGAAACCCATGCAGACACAGGGAGAATGTGCACATTGAACCTGAGTCCCTGGCACCGTGAGGCAGCAGTGCTAATCACTGAGCCAGTAATTGCAGTTTCATAGCTGCCAGCTGATCAACTCCACCTTGGAACTACAGAGTTACAGGATGATTACAGCACAGAGGAGGTGATTTAGTGTATCATGTATTTGCTGTCTCTCTCTCTCTCTCTCTCTCTCAGAGTGATTAGCTTAGATTCACACTGCTCCATTACCTGTAAACAGTTTCCCCTCCCAAATGATCAGTTCTTTGATTAGATTAGGTTATTTAAGTGTGGAAACAGGCCCTTCGGCCCAACAAGTCCACACCGACCTTCCGAAGAGTAACCCACCCAGACCTATTTCTCTCTGACTAATACACCTAACACTATGGGCAATTTAGCATGGCCAATCCACCCTAACCTGCACATCTTTGGACTGTAGGAGGAAACCGGAGCACCCAGAGGAAACCCAGGCAGACACGGGGAGAATGTGCAAACTCCACACACACAGTCACCCGAGGCTGGAATCGACCCTGGGACCCTGGTGCTGTGAGGCAGCAGTGCTAATCACTGAGCCACCATGCCGCCCGTGGGAAGCAATGATTAAGTCTCCTTCAGCCACACTCTCAGGCAGTGCTTTCCAGGTCCTATCCAGACCCTGTATTAAAATATTATTCGGAACCACACTTCTGCCAATCACTGCAAGTCGGCATCCATTGGTTCTTAATCCTTCTAGCAGTGGGAACAGTTTCTCTCTGCTACTCTGCCCTGACCTCTCGTGATTTTGGACACCTCTTAACCCTCTCGTAAATAAATCTTTTCACACTATTCTGAAGAGATTGAACATTAACAGAGCACAGATCAAGTCAACGGAGTCAATTCTAGTGATCATGTTACAGCTGTCTTGTTGCACAATCTGTAACACATGGTAAATTCTGCATAGCAAAATGTTAATGAAAGTAAACAATGAGCATGCACGCAGAGCAAACCTCTCCCTTTAATGTTGATTTTGATTAATGACAGTTTTCCTGGGGTTGGGGGGGGGGGGGGGGGGGGGGGGGTCCTCTGGGGAAAAGGAGGGCGCCTTTAGCTTTTGGAGTGGACAGACCATACGCTTCACTGTCATTCCCCCTCATCTTGTGAAAATGAAATCTGAAAGATGAATGTACTGGGAAGTCTGTCATATTTCATATTCATTTCAGAGCTTGTTAACATTTGGTAATAGCCTTCAGATGCAGGCCGCTTCTGGCTCATACCCGGAGACTTAGAATCAGACGCATGGACCTCAGCAACAAACACTGCTTATTTTGCTGTCTGAAAAATTACCTTGACTCTTTCTGATTCTGCACAAACACAGTTTGAAGTCCGTAATAAAACATTTTCAGGAAGGATTGACTGGTACAAATTCCCAATTTGTTACTGGTTTGTTGAAAACGATTAGCTTCATTTTTACAAGCCTGCAGATGATATATGACATTTGCAGCTCCTTCAACTTATCCGTGATTCCGGTGATGTTATGTTTTACAGCTTGTCACGTACATTTTGCAGGAGGAAGTGAGGACTGCAGATGATGGAGATCAGAGTCGAGAGCGTGGTGCTGGAAAAGCACAGCAGGTCAGGCAGCATCAGAGGAGCAGGAGAATCGACGTTTCGGCATAAGCCCTTCATCAGGAATCGTGTATATTTTGCACTCAGTTTTCAAGTATTGAATCCTCAGTCAGATATTCTGTATTGTTTTAAAAAGAATTATGTTTGCCTGCAATGTTGCAGTTATCATATTTATTCTATCAGAGTAGCTATAGTTTGCTTGAATCAGCAAACTATTTTCAATTTGTCTTTTCATGTTTTGTAAATTCATTCAGGGCATTGCTGGCTAGACTAGCATTTATTACCCAGAAGACAGCTAACAGTCAACCATATCACTCTGGGTCTGGAGTCATGTGTGGGCCAGACTGGGTATGATCGACAGTTTCCTTCCCTAAAGAGGATTAGTGAACCCAGATGGGTTTCCCTGACGATTGATTCATGGTCATCGTTAGACACTTAATTCTAGATTTTTATTAAATTCAAATGCTACTATCTGCTATGGCGGGACTTGAACATCAGAACATCACTGAGGTTTCTGGATTAATGTTCCAGCTATAATACCATTAGGCCATAACGTGTCCCCCCACCACCGAGTTTGTGATGCTGAAAGGTTAAAGATTGGTCAGAAGATTGGAAACTTAATATGCCCTTCATGGAGAGGGTAGCAGTCCCTCAGTACTGCTGTGAAAGACCAGCCTGTATTATGTAGCAAATTGCCAGAAGTGAACCTTGAGTGTATTGCTACCATTGAATCACAACTAGCAATTGATATGTGTCAAATGTGACCACTTTAGTTCAATTTGGTCTCCATTTGACTCTGATATAAATAATTGGGTTTGTTAAACATGCTTTTAAATCTAACAACCATGGTCAAGATTTGAAGTGTTTCCTGGTGGGTAAACTGTTTACTCCCACTTTTATTCAAGTGGTTTATGCATCTTATAATTGTTCTGCAGACTCTCAATTGTCAATGCATGCCTTAGTGCAGTGGAGAAGGCTACTTCATTGTCATTATGTTCGATTCCAGTCATCAGGATGGGTGCACCTGACAACTGGTGACAGTTTATGACATTTGAGTATTGCTTGACAAAGAGTCATGTTGTCAAAGCAGATCATTGTGAAATTCTCAGGACAGAATTGCAAGAATACCAAATCTCAGAAGAAACAGCAATGCATTGTGCATGAAGAAAAGGTTTTGATTGGTTGCCAAGTCAACTTTGATTGTTTGCTGTAATTCCAGGGAGAATGCAAGAGGAAAATATTGCCCCGCACACTTCTGTTTAATTCGAGCAGAGTGCAGTGTTTGGGCACATTCTTTGTAGCTGCAGAGGACATGGCTCTGTGTATGAATAGATGGAGCTGTTGGAAATGCACCAATCACATGGCAATGTCACAACCAACCAGAGTCAACTTGACAACCAATCAACCCTCTCTTCTCATGTAGTATGAGTTGTTGTTATCTATGAAATATGGTATTCTTGTGTCTATCCTGATGAATTCAAAACAAAGGATCTCGATTGGCTATCTCTTTTTTGGCAATATTCAGCTTTCAAATTACAATGTTGCTATTAATAATATAATCATTATAAAGGAAAGCCCTAAATAATGGGTGAGTGTAGACCATAAGACCATAAGACATAGGAGTGAAAGTAAGGCCATTCGGCCCATCGAGTCCACTCCACTTACCCGCATTCTCCCCGTAGCCCTTAATTCCTTGTGACATCAGAGAATCTTGTTTCTGATTATTCAGTGATAGTCTGCACCCAGACTATTACTGATTGGTATATGTATCAGAATTGTGGTGTCATGTATCTTTTTGAAGACCCAATCACTTGTGTAAACACTACCTTCTTTCAAATAAGGCAGTACCCTGCTCAGGTGGGTACAGAAGACCCAGTTCTAATAGGAAGGCCATTCTGATTGGTGTCCTGCTCAAACTTCACCCCTCAACCAATATTACTGCCTCAAGATTTTCTGCTCAGTGTTTTATTGCTCTTTAATGTCACATTGGCTGCTGTATCTTTTATATCATTACAGTAATGACATATTGAAAGTACTCCATTGAGCGGAAAGCACATTATGACATTCTGAGGTTGTGAAGGGCACGACATGAATGCAGGTCTTTTAACTCTGTACTCATTTTCCATTAACCTTGGTGACATGAAGATAGAGAAATGCGACTGCAGGAGGCAATTTCAAAGGGAATGCGAGAAGAATACTCGATTCCTTTAGCACAATGGGTTTAAGATTTCAATCCTGATCCTTCAGCAACCACTCAATCTTTGCACTGGTTGTCCAAATTTCTGGCTGAATCCTCAGCTAAAGAGAGATGGGTGAAGTTCTTTTCATAGCCCTGCGTGTGGGCCAAATGGAGCAAGGGTCCTATTGTCCAGTCACTCAAACAGATATTCAATAGCAATTGGCATCCCCATCCCCAGTCATCATTATCAACCACTAAACCATAATACTTCCCAGTCCTGCCTTTGTTTCAATTGGTAATGGCTCAGTGGTTAGCACTGCTGCCTTACAGCACCAGGGACCCAGATTCGATTCCAGCCTTGGGTGACTGTCTGTGTGGAGTTTGCACATTCTCTCTGTGTCTGCGTGGGTTTCCTCCCACAGTTCAAAGATGTACAGGTCAGGTGAATTCTAAATTGTCCATAGTGCTAGGTTTATTAGTCAGAGGGAAATGGGGCTGGATGGGTTACTCTTCGGAGGGTCGGTGTGGACTGGTTGGGCTGAAGGGTCCATTTCCACACTGTAGGGAATCTAATCTAATCTAATCAAAACTCCTAGCGATTTGTGATGTTTCCCATCCCCCAGGACCCTCGTGATACCCATCCAATTCCTCCCTACACCCTCTAAGTCATCACGGTCTGCAATCCATCCTTTCCTTGACGATTATCAGCCCGAATCCCTCCCCCACATCCCAACATTGCCAACCTGATGAGGGACCAGTCCCGTTATTAACCATCCCCCCCCAAACCCCCACTGTTGCCCACTCTCACCCTCCAACCCATGTAGCCAATTAACACTGGCCTTACTGTTCTGGCCAATTAACAATTAGTGAGCTGTAGATCAAGTAAATTAAACTGCAGTTAAATTCAGGCCTCTTTGCTTCCAATATTACTGGATTTGCCCACTGTGCTCCCAAACTGCATCCCCCTCCCACACCCCGTCCTTGGCACCACCATCTTACAGGAAGCTGAAGACCCTGGAGTCATTTATCAAACAGATTGGGAGGGTCACAGAGCTCTGTCTTGGTGGATGCCCCTTCCCTTCACCTCCACTGTGCCTTTTTGCGTTCAGTCAGCTTCAGCTTGCATAAAGACCATGGACCTGCTGCCCCTGTCCAAGGTTCCTAGTCCGTATCTTGAGAGGTCCACCCAGCATGCAGGGAGACCCCAGAGTGAAGCCAGGCCCAGATTGGGAAGTGGATCAATTGTGTCAGTTGCCCTGATTATGTCCACCTTTGAACCCGAAAAGGATTGGTGTCTGTGATGTTAAATACTAGATCACAGATTCAGCAGTTGGCCATTATTCCTGCGTACTGAAACACTCATTGGTGCCTACGGCAGAATCCAAACACTGTAGGTCAGTTTTATGTAATCCACAAGCAAATTAGAATCCCTACAGTATGGAAGCAGGCCCTTCGGCCCAACACCGACCCTCCGAAGAGTATCCCACCCAAGCCCGTTCCCCATTACTCTACATTTACCCTGACTAATCTACCTAACCTACACATCCCTGAACACAATGGGTAATAGCAAGTTTTGAGAAGATTTGTAGCTCAGGTTGAGGTGCTGGATGTAGGTTTGCTCGCTGAGCTGGAAGGTTTGTTTTTGAAATGACCCTTCCAGCTCAACGAGCAAACCTACATCCAGAAATATTAGATTAGATTAGATTAGATTACTTACAGTGTGGAAACAGGCCCTTCGGCCCAACAAGCGCACACCGCCCCGCCGAAGCGTATACCACCCAGACCCATACTCCTACATTTACCCCTTCACCTAACACTACGGACAATTTAGCATGGCCAATTCACCTAACCTGCACATTTTTGGATTGTGGGAGGAAACCGGAGCACCCGGAGGAAACCCATGCAGACACAGGGAGAATGTGCAAACTCCACACAGAGAGTCGCCTGAGGTGGGAATTGAATCCGGGTCTTTGGCGCTGTGAGGCAGCAGTGCTAACCACTGTGCCACCATGCCGCCCACAAATTACCCATTGGTAATTACCCATGGCCAATCCACCCTATTCTGCACATCTTTGGACTGTGGGACTGTGGAAGCCAGACCACTCCCACACAGACACTGGGAGAACGTGCAAACCCCACACAGGCAGTCACCCGAGGTTGGAATCAAACCCGGGTCGCTGGCGCTGTGAGGCAGCAGTGCTAACCACTGAGCCATCGCGCTGCCCATGTGGATGTAGAGACCAGAAATTTGATAAAGTATCAGTGGTTGTTAGGAAATCAGTGTCGCATCATCAGCTGCTAAAAGAGGTTGTATCATTTGAGATTGACAGCCACATTGGGAACTGGATTGGGCATCAGTATTGGCACAGGCAGGAAGTGATTCTTAAAAGTGGGGTTCGGTCAATAGTGGAGCCTTGCAGAGACCTTTACCAGCAACAGATCTCTCTATATCCTCTCTAATAATGGCAGCGTGTGCAAGTTCATGCAATTGCTATGACAGAGGCACCAATATTCTTCCCATCTTGCAACTAACTGGGTATTGTTCCTGCTCATGCTGGTATCTGCTATTGGGCATGAGTTGGAAGTAATTGTGAGTAGAATGTGCAAACTGTTCAGATACATTACGAATGTCCCTTCCTCAGCCATTGAGTACCAGAATGGCATTTGAACCTGGAGTTGCCACATCGGAGGAAAGAGTGTCCTCTCTATGTCATTTCTTTAACCAAGACTGTAGTTAGAAGGAGTTTTACACAAGCTTGCATGACTATTGTGAGAGCGCCAGAGAGGATTATTCCCAAATGTCTAGATGGGCTTGTTTGGTTTTAGTTATTTATGTTCAAATGAGTTTAACTCAGTCTAGAGAACTTGGATAGAGGTTTAACCTTCAGGATCAGCCAGTCCATGTGCTAATGTTGTTTAAGTGTTGAAAATCGCACAGTTTACTTTCACTGAAAGTCCTCATGTTATTCAATAAGGTAAGAATACCACATGAGTTAAGGATTGAATTGAGTCAGAAACTCCAACCCCTGAATTTCTCCTCTAAGTCCCAGGCTGGCTGGTCAATCATTAACATTGCCTTGTAACACGGAGACCTCAACTAAATCCAACAATGTAAATGCAAGTCTGCCAAAAGGACCAACATGACCCCCAAGGAGACCTTGTTTATTTATTGTCAGAGACAATATTTCCTATTTTACGTGATTCTATTCTTCTAACCTCTCCAATGTTCTGCTTGCTCTGTCTTTATGGCAAGAATGTATTGAACTCCTTTTGATTAATTAGCCAATCTTCTGAGGAGTGGTTGACTTACCTTCATCTGTGCTGCCTCACAGATAACGCAGACCTGAACAAATAAGGTTTTCTGAAGCATTCTCATTACACAACAAAAGAAAGACATACATTCTTCATGGCGCTAGCTGCATTTCTGGAAGGCAGAACACTGATGACAAAGATGGCTGGTGTCACTGAGGACATGTCTTCCTCTTTGAAATACATCCAAGGAACAAAATGATCCATCTTCTTATTTTTATCAAATTGAAAGCACAGCTTCATTTTCAAGTCAGTTTTGTTGGTGGACTTGATGTTGCCTTTTGATAATTAATGATTGATGCATTTCCTTACCTTTCTTGTCTGCATTCTTCAATAACCTTACGACATTGTTACTTATGCAGAAACTAATCTTTTTTTTAATAGGTTGCATCAACCCCAATTAATTGCCAACTTCGAAGTATGGTCTGTTTTATGTACTTAGTTTATTTGAATTTTGTCTTTTGAAAAATGCATGCACATTGGAATTCTATTCCATACATGAGGTCAGAAGGAATAGAAATATTTTGTACAACTTGACAGGAGTTAGGTAAAAATTTGTTTAACCCTTTAGCAGGCTCGACAACACAGATACTGTTCGGACGGTGTCAAAACCTGGCGTTCTGACTGATATTTCAGGATGTTGCTTTCAAGTAATATCTACTTAGATTTTATTTAATTTTATAAAAGAAAACCTAATAAATGCCATTAATTTTGGTATTGCTAAGCAGAGATGTACAGGCAGAAAGTGAGGTCTACCGATGCTGGAGATCAGAGGCTAGAATGTGGTGCTGGAAAAGCACAGTCGGTCAGGCAGCATCCGAGGAGCTGGAGAAATGTCAATGAAGTGCTTATACCTGAAACGTCGATTCTCCTGTTACTCAGATGCTGCCTGACCTGCTGTGCTTTTCCAACACCACACTTTCAGCAGAGGTGTACAGTTCAAGCTTTAATCTTGCACACATTTGTCAGACTTGCAATACAACTCACTTATACTGACAAGAAGCTATTCTTAAACAACAACCTGTCCTCTTCAGACAAGAGCAGTAAGTCCAGACAATGTGCCCCTTTTTGAATTAAACCAAAGTTGAAGCAAGGGACAATAGTTCCTCAGTACGCTCTCCTTTGCAATGCTCAGCCGATCAACACCATTTCTCACACGGTACAAATTGTTGCTCCTTTGCAAATTTGCTATTCTTGCACCTGTCCTGATGAGTGCAAGACAAAACAAATCTCACTAGCATGTCTATTATCTTCAGCAATGTGGAAGTTCTGTGCTGCCAAATCAATTTAATGCATTCTGAATCTTTCCAGGTAAAATTTGCAATTTTAAACATGAATTTCAGATTCACACACAGAAGCCATTCAGTCTAACTGATCCACGCTGGTATTTATGTTCCATGTGGACCGCCTTCATTTTACTTATCACTCTGTCAGAATCTCCCTTGTATCTTTTCCTCCTTATGTTCTTGTTCAGTTTTGTCTTAAGTACCTCAGTACCATTCAGCCTGGCTACAAATGAACAATGCCTTTGTATTAAAACCTGTCCACCATCATACAAGGCTCAGGGTTGGAATGTGGAGGGATGCTCTCCCCTTGCCCTGGATGGGGGCAGCTTCAACAGCACTCAAGAAGCTTGACACTATTAAAGACAAGTCAGCTCATTTGATTGATACTAAATCCACAAGCATCCCCTCCCTCCACCACCGACGCTCAGTAGCAGCAGGGTGTACCATCTACAAGATGCACTGCAGAAATTCACCAAAGATCCTCAGACAGCACCTATCAAACTCACAAGCACTTCCATCTAGAAGGACAAGGCAGCAGATACATGGGAACACCACCCCTTAAAGATCCCCTCCGAGCCACTCACCATCCTGACTTGGAAATAAATCCCCGTTCCTTCAGTATCGCTGGGTCAAAATCCTGAAATTCCCTCTGCTTTGTGGGTTTACTTACAGAGAGCTAATGCTTCCAAATAAATCTGTTGGACTATAACATGGTGCTATGTGATTTTTAACCTTTTATTAGAAGGGTGGGAACGTAAAAGCCATGAAGTATATAAGCTACTTTACATCTAAGATGGATTTTGAGGTATTAGGGAGCGCTCACTGGCGATTCATTAGGGATGTTAACTGGTCCGAGGAAATGCAATCATGTGAAAATTTGGTTTGCTTTTGATTAGTACAAGGCTGCCTACATTGCAAACTGACATAAATCTGTACATAATTGAATGATAGATAAAGGCAGAAAGTGGCAGATTGTTTCCAATGGTTGTGGTGTCAAGAATTTCCTTTCTTTATTCTTACATGGGTTCAGAAAAGATTTACAAGGATGTTGCCAGGGTTGGAGGGTTTGATCTACAGGGAGAGTCTGAATAGGCTGGGGCTGTTTTCCCTGGAGCACTGGAGGCTGAGGGATGACCTTATAGAGGTTTATAAAATCATGAGGGGCATGGATAGGATAAATAGATGAAGTCTTTTCCCCGGGGTGGGGGAGTCCAAAAATAGATGGCATAGATTTAAGGTGCGAGGTGAAAGATTTAAAAGGAACTTGAGGGGTAACTTTCTTACACAGAAAGTGGTGTGTGTATGGAATGAGCTGCCAGAGGAAGTGGTGGAGGCTGGTACAATTACAACATTTAAAAGGCATCTGGATGGATACATGAATAGGAAGGGTTTAGAGAGATTTGGGGCAAATGCTAGTAAATGGGACTAGATTAATTTAGGATGTCTGTTCTGCATGGATGAGTTGGACTGAAGGGTCTGTTTCCGTGCTGTACATGTCTAAGACTCTATGTGGGCATTGTTGATAATGCCAGCATTTGTGGTTCATCCCTAACTGTTCCTGGAAGTGAGTGGATTACAATGCCATTTCAGAGGCCAGTTAAGAGTCAGTCACATCGCTGCGTATCTGGAGTCACATGGAGGCCAGACCAGACAAGAATGGCAGATTTCCCTCCTCAAATGACATTAGTGAACCAGATGGGTTTTTAAAAATCATATTTGGATCCTTAAGCCTGTTTTGCTATCCAATACAATCAGGACTGATCTGATTATGGCCTCAAATACACTCTCCTACTTATCTGATTCCCTTGGCTATCACACGTCTGTCAATTTCTGTCTTAAGTGTGTTCAATGAACCAGCTTCCACTTGTATCTGGAAACATGGGTTCCATAGATTCTTGATCCTCTGAGAGATAGACTGATTTAGGCTCCATGGCCTATTTTCACATTTTATCCTCCATGTATTTCCATCTATTAAGACATGTTCAAAAGAAGGTTTAAAGAGTAATGTGATTTGACTGAATGTTGATGGCTTTCTGATATTCCACTTCTGGATGTAGGTTTGCTCGCTGAGCTGGAAGGCTCATTTTCAGATGTTTCATCACCATACTAGGTAACATCTTCAGTGAGCCTCCGAATGAAGCGCTGTTAGTGTAGCCTGCTTTCTATTTATATATTTGGGTTTCCTTGGGTTGGTGATGTAATTTCCTGCGGTGACATCATTTCCTATGGTGATATCACTTCCTGTTCTTTTCCTCAGTCTAATGTCATTTACAAAATACCTTGCAAGAATGTAACAAACATTACATTGGGCAAACAGGCAGAAAACTAGCCACCAGGATACATGAACATCAACTAGCCACAAAACGACATGACCCACTCTCACTAGTATCCTTACATCTGGATGAGGAAGGACACCACTTTGAGTGGGACAATACATCCATCCGAGGTCAAGCCAAACAGAGACATGCACAAGAATTCCTAGAAGCATGGCATTCCAACCAGAGTTCTATCAACAAACACGTTGACTTGGATCCCATTTACCAGTCCCTGAGAAAAAGAACAGGAAATGACATCACCAGAGCAGGAATAGACTATTCAGCCCCTCTAGCCCAATCCACCATTCATTGTGATCATGGTTGATCTCTTCTTGGTCTTAACTCCACCTTCCTGCCCACTCTCCATAACCCCTCAACCTATTGCTAATTAAAAATCTGTCTGTCCCATCCTTGAAATTATTCAGTGCCCAGGAGTTCACCGCATTCTGAGGAAGGGAATTCACAGATTCACGATTCTTTGAGAGAAGTAATTTCTCCTCATTTCTGTTTTAAATCTGCTACCCCTTCTTTTACAGCTGGGTTTTTTTCTCATTCTGGATTACCTTACAAGGAAACATCCTCTCTCAGTCAATTTTGCAAATCCCCTCTGCATCTTCTATCCCTCAATTAGATCTCCTCTCATTCTTCTAAACTCCAAAGAATATCGGCCTAAGTTGCTCAGTGTCTCTTCATAAGACAAGCCCTTCATCTCTGAAATCAATTGAGTGAACCTCCTCTGAGCATGCTCCAATGCAATTACATCCTCCCTCAAATGAAGGGACAAAACCTGTACACAATACTCCAGATGTGCTCTCACTGATGCCTTGTGCAGTTTCAGTAACAGTTCCTTACTTTTATGCTTCAATCTTTTAGCAATAAATGCCCAAATTCCATTTGTTTTCCTTGTAATCTGCTGTACCTGCATGGCAGTCTCTCTTTGTGGTGGTCTCTTGGTGACCCAATGTGGCGGTCCCTCTGTGGTCTCTCACTGATCGGGTGTAGTGGTCCCTCAGCCGTCCCTTAGTGGCTCGTCATAGTAGTCTGTTGATGGCCAGGTGTGGTGATCTCTCGGTGACCCGATGTGGTGGTCTCTCAGTGACCTAGTGTGGTGGTCTCTCTGTGGTCTCTCGCTGGCCTGTCATGGTGGGCTCTTAGTGGCCTGTCGTGGTGGTCTGTTGATGGCAAGGTGTGTTGGTCTCTCGGTGACCCGGTGTGGTGGTCTCTCGGTGACCCAGTGTGGTGGTCTCTTGGTGGTCTCTCGCTGGCCTGTCATGGTGGGCTCTTAGTGGCCTGTCATGGTGGTCAGTTGATGGCCAGGTGTGGTGGTCTCTCGGTGACCTGGTGTGGTGGTCTCTCGGTGACCCAGTATGGTGGTCTCTCGGTGGTCTGTCATAGTGGGCTCTTAGTGGCCTGTCATGGTGGTCTAATAATGGCCAAGTGTGGTGGTCTCTCGGTGACCCGGTGTGGTGGTCTCTTGGTGGTCTCTCGCTGGCCTGTCATGGTGGGCTCTTGGTGGCCTGTCGTGGTGGTCTGTTGATGGCCAGATGTGGTGGTCTCTCGGTCTGGTGTGGTCTAAGCTTGGACTTCTGGTCTCGAGATGGCTCCAGAGCAGTCTTCTGGCCTCAAGAACCTGGAAGTGAAGCCTGATGCAGCCTGGAGTCAAGGCCGGTGTAGACTGGAGGCTATGTGTCAGTGTGGACTGAGTTGGAAGGGCTGTTATTTTGGACTTTTTATTTCTGTATATTTCTAATTATTTTCCCTGGGCGGCACAGTGGCAAGTGGTTAGCATTGCTGCCTCACAGCAGTTCAATTCCCACCTCAGGCGACTGACCGTGGAGTTTGCGCATTCTCCCCGTGTCGGCGTGGGTTTCCTCCGGGTGCTCCAGTTTCCTCCCACAGTCCAAAGATGTGCAAGTTAGGTGAATTGGCCGTGCTAAATTACCCATAGTGTTAGGGGTAAATGTAGGGGAATGAGTCTGGGTGGGTTGCGCTTCGGTGGGTTGGTGTGGACTTGTTGGGCCGAAGGGTCTGTTTCCACACTGTAATCTAATCTAAGAATTTGTACTGAAGAACCTGCACCTCAGTACCTTTGTACATAAGTGACGACTTGTAAACTTTTCATTGTTCTCATTTGAGTACGTGTGACAAAAAAGCTTCACTCTTCCTATCTGGTTGTAATCGAGAGATTCATCTGTAATGGCTTTTCTTCCTGAACCATTACCTTATCCCCTGAAATTCTCATGTACATTCTGCCCCTCAGCGATAATATCAACAGATGTGTCAGGTTTACATGTTTGCTAAAGATACCCAGCCCAACCTCACTCCCACCGCTCTCAACCCCTCCACTGCCTCTGCTGTGTCCCCTTGCTTGTCCAACATTCAGCGCAATAACATTGACATTCAGTGGTATTGCCATCTCTGAATCCCCCACCATTAACATCATGGGGGTTACCATTTACCAAAAACTCAACTGCAATTGTCACCTAAACACAGAGAGGCTGCAAGGGAAGGTCAGAGGCAAAGAGTCCCGAGACCAATAACTTCTCAAAGCCTGTCCGCTATTTACAAGACACATGTCAGGAGTGCAATGGAATAGAATCATAGAGTAATAGAGATGAAAAGCACGGAAACAGGCCCTTCAGTCCAACTCATCCGTGTCAACCAGATATCCCTAATTAATCTAGTTCCATTTGCCAGCACTTGGCCCATATCCCTCCGAACCCTTCCTATTCATATACCCATCCAGATGCCTTTTAAATGCTGTAATTGTACCAGCCTCCACCACTTCCTCTGGCAGCTCATTTCATTCACGTACCACCCTCTGCATGAAAACGTTGCCTCTTAGGTCCCTTTTATATCTTTCTCCTCTCACCCTAAACCCGTGCCCTCTAGTTCTGGAATACGTTTGATGCTATTAGGCAAGAACGTTCAAAAGCTGATTGGGCGCAGATGTTCGTAGGTAAAGGGACAGCTGGAAAATGGGAAGCCTTCAAAAATGAGCTAACGAGAGTCCGGAGACAGTACATTCCTGTTCGGGTGAAAGGAAAGGCTGGTAAGTGTAGGGAATGCTGGATGATGAAAGAAATTGAGGGTTTGGTTAAGGAAAAGAAGGAAGCATATGTCAGGTATAGACAGGATAGATCAAGTGAATCCTTAGAAGAGGATAAAGGCAGCAGGAGTATACTGAAGAGGGAAATCAGGAGGGCAAAACGGGGACATGAGATAGCTTTGGCAAATACGGTTCAGGAGAATCCAAAGGGTTTTTACAAATACACTAAGAACAAAAGGGTAACTCGGGAGAGAATAGGGCCCCTCAAAGATCAGCAAGGCGGCCTTTGTGTGGAACTGCAGGAGATGGGACAGATACTAAACAAGTATTTTGCATCAGTTTTACTGTGGAGAAGGACATGGAAGATATAGAATGTGGGGAAATAGGTGGTGACATCCTGAAAAATGTCCATATTACAGAGGAGGAAGTACTGAAACACATTATTGCAGATGCTGGAATCTGTACTGAAAACAAAAAAGTGCTGGAAATCACAACGGGTCAGGCAGCATCATGGAGAGAGAGCAAGCCAGCATTTCCAGTCTCGATGACTCTTCATCAGAGCTGATTAACTTGCTCTCTCTCCACAATGCTGCTTGATCCACTGTGATTTCCAGCATTTTTTGTTTGTTTTCAGTGTGGTGGAGTACCGCCTACTTGCCTGGATGGGGACAGCTCCAGCATCACTCCAGAATAACGCAGCCCAATTGATTGGCACCATATCCACAAACATCCACTCCCTTCACCACCAGCGCTCAATAGCAGCAGTGTGTACTATCTTCAAGATGCACTGCAGAAAGTCACCTCAGAGAGTACCTTCCAAATGCATTACCACTTTCATCTGGAAGGACAAGGGCCGCAGATCCCCCTGAAAGTTCCCCTCCAAGCCACTCACCATCCTGACTTGGAAATACATTGTCATTCCTTCAGTGTCTCTGGGTCAAAATCCTGGAAGTCTCTCCCTAAGGGCATTATGGTCAACCCACAGCAAGTGGACTGCAGTGTTTCAAGATGGCAACTCACCACCACCTTCTCAAGGACATCTATAGGGGCAGACATTAAACACAGGGCCCAGTCAGTGATGCCCATATCCCAGGATTAGAGGAAAGCTGATGCTCTCCTTGAAGCAAGGCAGCAGTAGCATTGGTGATTAGGAGGGGCTTGCTTTCAGAGTGGTGCCAGCTTGTGCATCAAGTGCAAAACATAAGGGTAGAGAAGGAAAGGAAAGGCAGCAAATCCTGCCCTCCAGATCCCACCTCCTCATCGATGTCCATTCCCTTGTGCCCAAAGATCCACTGATCAGCTTGTTCAGTCATATGGCAATCCATGGCAGAAACCCACACCCTTCAGTAGACGTCAGCATTGAGTCAAGAGACAGAAGACAATAACACTGGCCGAGTGAACAGGAACTGGTTCAAATTAAAAACTGTAAACCAAAAGACATTGTCTTTAATTTTCATCACAAAGTCCCCATCCATCCCACTAACTGTCAATGTTTTGAGGCTGAGCCAATATGCTTGTGATAGTGGTATCCTGTCTCACCCAAGGTGACAGTCTGAACCCATTTCCTCGGGCAGCTAGCCTGGAGACAATTAACATCATGGTGATAGACCTAGGTAGACTTTGCAATGGAGAAGATTGGGATATGAGGCTGAACTTCTAGTTTGAGAGAATTTCAAAGCTGTGAACAGTCCACATCCAACTTGAGTTCGTCCGAATGGGAAGAACCCTCTCCTTCCATCTTGTGCTTGTATATTGGCCTGTTGTTTTTTGAAGAGAGGCTTTATGACAGGTAACAGACGGTCTATTTGAAGCCAATTAAGTAAACAGCTTGGAACAATAGAAGCAGCCTGAATGGGTGGAGTCCAACTCCAACAAAACAAGGATTTTTAGTTTTAGTTTTTCAGTTACTGTGTTTGGAAGTTGCTGGATATCTCTCCCTGCTATTCTCTATCTCTCTCAAAGTTTTCTCTTGATGTCTTTCCTCCTGGATTGGAGGATAGCCTGTGAGACAATCTAGGAGAAAGTGAGGACTGCAGATGCTGGAGATCAGAGTCAAGAGTACATTGCTGGAAAAGCACAGCAGGTCAGGCAGCATCTGAGGTGCAGGAAAATCGACGTTTAGGGCAAAAGCCCTTAATCAGGAATGTGATATAATCTATTTTACTGATTTTGCCTTTGCCAAGGGCTTATGGGATGTGGCTATTTAAGAGCAGTAACTGTCCAGTAGTTAAATAATCTATTATTCTGTTAAATTTTGCAATAGCGTTGTTATTCCAATTTTTTTACTTTATTGTATTTTAACTATAGTGTATGCATGAAATGTGTTTTGCTTCAAGATTGACAGTTTGAGCAATTGAATTACATGCAGAACCCAATGCCTGGCATTTACCTTTAAAATAAGGAAACATTCTGGCCTACGCAATCTTCTTAATATATTTGGAAGGGGTTTGGTCTGATTAATAACAGAAAGTACTTCAAATTCAAGACCCACCCTCTCCAACAGTATTGAAGTATGAGATCGCAGTAGCTGGCAGGGTTCTGCTGTGGACGATGGGCTTATACAGGGCAGCGAAAACCTCAAGGGCAGTCAGAAATTCCAGTCCCTTGGTCTAGCACAAGGCAATGAATGATATTAGCCCCAATACCTGCAGAAACCTGGGGGCTGACTGGAAATTCTCAGTCCGCCTTGTCTTCATTGAGCTCAAAGAACCCTCGATGAGGATTCTCAATTGTCCACTGTGTGTTGGGAGATGGCTATCTCCCAATACTGATCCCCAAAACAGGCCCAGAAAGGGGGATTGTACATGGGAAGCGTGGGTGACTCAGTGGTTAGCACTGCTTTCTCACAGCACCAGGGACCCGGGTTCGATTCCAGCCTCGGGTGACTGTCTGTGTGGAGTTTGCACATTATCCTCGTGTCTGCATGGTTTTCCTCCGGGTGCTCTGGTTTCCTCCCACAGTCCAAAGATGTGCAGGTCAGGTCGATTGGCCATGCTAAATTGTTGGGAACATTAGTCAGAGGAAAATTGGTCTGGGTGGGTTACTCTTCGGAGGGTCGTTGTGGACTTGTTGGGCCGAAGGGCTTATTTCCACACTGTCGGGGAATCTAAATCCAATCTAGGCAGCACATTACCCAGAAAGACTATTCCCAGCTCTTGCCACCTCAGCTCCCAGCCCTGCAATTTCCAAAAGTCCAGCCCCATTGTGTGCGCAATGGCACTTGAACTGAAGCCATTCTGAGGCCAGTATGCGAGTTCGGCTCAATAATACGGCCCGCATAAACTCCTGCTGATCCAGTGATCCAGTAGATGCTGCAATGTCAGAGCCGTCTCTCAGACCTGGATCTGGTGCACCAGTTACTGTCAGTCAGCTGCACTGAGCAGGCCACATGCCTGACTTCCAAAACAAGCTCCCTATTCCGAGCTATGCCGCAGCCAGCAGTCAGCAGCCGGCCAGAGGAATCCCTTCCCGGAAAGAAAGACGCAACATCCCCACTTCCTCCTGGGAGTCCCTTTCCCCAGACTGGCAAAGAAGCATCCTCACAGGTGCCATCTATTTTGAGCGTCTTTAACAGGCCCGGGTAATGGGCGAATGTGAAAGTCACCTTCTCAAACACAGGATGAAGCATCGTCTGTTCAGTCAGTCTAGGACCACTTCTCATGGGAAGAAAGATAATCCTCAATCTGTCCAAGAAACAGAAACTACCACTTAGGTGTGACTGGCAAATGTGTATTTTTTATTCAGTCACTTTGCTGGCTAGGATTACCCATCCCAAGGTGCATATAAGAGTAAACCACATTGCTGTGGGTCTGTGCAGTAACATGTAGACCACACAGGCAGGTTCATTCCCTTATGGACATCAGCAAACAATTCCTGACAATTGATTTATTATTAGACTCTTAATTCCAGATTTCATTGAATTCAAATTCAACCATCTATTATGGTGGGATTTGAACCCAGGTCCCTGAGGTTCTGGATTAATAGTTTGCCTATATTACCACTAGCCCATCACCTCCCGTAACAAAGTTGAAAGCTAAAGCCTTTTTTGGAACTGAGTATCTGATTTTGGCAAAAGCTTCATGAAATAAAGCTATTAATTAAAACAATCCTTTACAGAAATTCTCTCCAATTTTTCATACACTGTTAAAAGCATCTCATCTTTCGGCCTTGCAATAAATCTCCAGAGGGAAAACATTTATACCAGAATGATAAGCGCAAAATATTTATTTAAGAATATTTCTGGTTACATTAAAAGGCTGGTCAATTTAGATTAAACTAGCCTGAAAAATTAATTTGTCTGAAATAAAAGGACTTAATGAGTACGAAGGATGGTGACTACATAGGCAGATTCAATGTTTGCAGAATTCTCCTGAAAGAATAAAATCGTGTAAAGGCAATTTTATGAAATGAAAAAAGAAAGTGATGGAGAAACTCAGCAGGTTTGGTGACATCATTGGAGAGAGAAAGAGAGTTGACATTGTGGATTTGGTGATGAAGAGAAATCTTTCCACTTACAACGGTGTCACACATTGCCATCTCCCTTATTACCTTCCTCCGTCACTTTCCAGGAGAAGAACAGCCCCCCAGTGGGGCAGAAAGATTCAGGGCAAGTGGTGTCCTGCCTAACATTCAGATTCTCACCCCTTCTGTTGAGATGATCCTATTTCTGACTGTCCCAAGTCGCTGACTCACTGTGTCCAAGCATCCAGAACTGGGATTGGAACCTGCCCTTGACATAACTTGCGAGGAACATAGAGGCTGAGGGGTCCAACTGCATGATGTTCATGTCACATGTAGACAGGTTGGTTAAGAAGGCATTTAGCACACTTGCCTCCATTGCCCAGGCCTTTGAGTATAGGAGTTGTGTAGTCAGGTTGAGTTTGTACAGGTGAGGCCTCTTCTGGTGTACTGCGTCCAGTTCTGATCGCCCTGCTATAGGAAGGATATTATTAAACTGGAGAGTGTTCAGAAAAGATTAACCAGGATGTTGCTGGGAATGGAGGGTTTGAGTTATAAGGAGAGACTGGGACTTTTTTCACTGGCTTGTCCGAGATTGCAGGGTGAAGTATAGAGATTTACACAATCATGAAGAGGATAGATACGGTGAATGGCAGATGTCTTTTCCCTAGGGTGGGAGGTTTCAAGACAAAGGGGCATATCTTTAAGGTGAGAGGAGAAAGATTTAAAAAAGACATGAGGGACAACTTTTTCACACAGAGAGCAGTTCACGTGCGGAATGAACTGCCAGGGAAAGTGTTAGATGTGGGTATAGTCACAACACTGAAAAGATATTTGGACAGATACATGAATAGGAAAGGTTTCGTGGGATAGGGGCCATATACAGATAAATGGGACTAATTTAGTTTGAGAAACTTGGTCGGCATGGACGAATTGGACCGAAGGGTCTGTTACCATACTGTACCAATCTATAATTCCTCACCCACTTCCTTCCCATCAAGACACTATTCAAAAGGGCCACAACACACTGCAGCACACCAGAACTGCAAAAAGAGGAAGAGGAACACATATACAAGGTATTCGCCAAAAACAGATATCCTCGCAATTTCATCAACAGATGCCTAAGGGAAAGACAACAGAACGAGGACATGCCGCAACCCAAAGGACTAGCCACACTACCATACATCAAGAACATCTCTGAAATGACAGCCAGACTACTGCGACCACTAGGACTTATAACAGCATACAAACCAACAGCCACTCTCAGACAACTCACCAGAACGAAGGACCCGATACCCAGCATGAGCAAAACTAATATAGTGTACAAAATCCCATGCAAGGACTGCACAAAACACTATTTAGGACAAACAGGAAGACAGCTAACGATCCGCATCCATGAACATCAACTAGCCACGAAACGACACGACCAGCTATCCCTAGTAGCCACACACGCAGACGACAAGCGACATGAATTTCACTGGGACAACACTACCATTATAGGGCAAGCCAAACAAAGAACAGCCAGGGAATTCCTAGAAGCATGGCACTCATCCACAAACTCCATCAACAAACACATAGACCTGGACCCAATATACCGGCCACTACAGCGGACAGCTGAAACTGACAACCGGAAGCGGCAGGGACAGGCCACTATGAATGCCGGAGGAAACACCACAGAAGCGCTTCACAGGAGGCTCCCAAGCACTGAGGATGTCACCTAGACAGGGGACGAAACGTTTGCAACAAAAACTTCCAGCTCAGCGAACAGAACCACAGCAACGAGCACCCGAGCTACAAATCTTCTCACAAACTTTCCCATACCCCTGTTAAATGTCAGGACCGTGAATCTTGCCACAATGGACTTTAACTTAACTCTAAGTATTTCAGCTCCTGTGTTTCAAACCTAATGGATGAATCTTGTGAATAATTTGGTTAGTTTCTGATACGTGCATTGTAGAAAGAACAGAAAACCTTTCTGCTCATGATTTGACCAACCCCTACAATGCCTACCCTGCCCTTTATCAAGACTTGTTTTCGTCTTAGAAAATTAAAAGTCACATGGCGCCTGGCTATAGGTCATATAACTATAACCTGGTGTCGTGAGACTTTTGATCTTGTCCACCTCAGTCTAACACTGGCACCTCCACATCTTAGAAAATTAATGCAGCATCTCCACATCAGAATATAGATGGGAAAATGAATAAATTAAACAACATTGTCAGTATGCATACTAAATAAATCCCGGACTAAAAAAAAATGCAAGATTGCAATTTACGTGTTGAGATACACTTGAGCAGTTAATCTTTAAATACAAGTATTTTCTTTCTGCTTGGATTTCTAACCGGTATTAGCTAACTTAATAATTTACTTGGAAGGTTACACTTTGGTGAACTTTATTCTGTTTAACTCACGGTTGAACAGTTTCAACTTGTTAAACACAAAAAGAAACACTGATCCTTGTGGAGAATCTTTTATGGCCACTCTATGTTCCTCAGTGCTTTCCACCCAACGTTTATTCTTGAAGTGTGATGTGATGTGGGAAATGCATTAGCCAACTCCCACCAACAGGATAAGGGCCAAATAATGTGATAGACATTGGCCCTCATGCCAGGGGAACTTCTTCTGCTGGTGAGGTGGGGGAAGGGGAAATGAGGAAACTGGTGAAGTCCACATTGATGCCCTGGGGTTGAAGTGTTCCGAGGCGGAAGATGAGGCGTTCTTCCTCCAGGCGTTGAGTGGTGAGGGAACGGTGGTGAAGGTGGCCCAGGACCTCCATGTCCTCGGCTGAGTGGGAGGGGGAGTTGAAATATTGGGCCACAGGGCGGTGTGGTTGATTGGTGCGGGTGTCCCAGAAATGTTCCCTAAAGCGCTCTGCTAGGAGGCGTCCAGTCTCCCCAATGTAGAGGAGACCGCATCGGGAGCAACGGATACAATAAATGATATTGGTGGATGTGCAGGTAAAACTTTGATGGATGTGGAAGGCTCCTTTAGGGCCTTGGATGGAGGTGAGGGAGGAGGTGTGGGCACAGGTTTTGCAATTCCTGCGGTGGCAGGGGAAGGTGCCAGGACAGGAGGGTGGGTTGTAGGGGGGCGTGGACCTGACCAGGTAGTCACGGAGGGAACAGTCTTTGTGGAAGGCGGAAATGGGTGGGGAGGGAAATATATCCCTGGTGGTGGGGTCCGTTTGGAGGTGGCAGAAATGTCGGCAGATGATTTGGTTTATGCGAAGGTTGGTAGGGTGGAAGGTGAGCACCGGGGCATTCTGTCTTTGTTACGGTTGGAGGGGTGGGGTCTGAGGGCGGAGGTGCAGGATGTGGACGAGATTCGTTGGAGGGCATCTTTAAACACGTGGGAAGGGAAATTGCGGTCTCTAAAGGAGGCCATCTGGTCTGTTCTATGGTGGAACTGGTCCTCTGGGAGCAGATACGGTGGAGGTGGAGGAATTGGGAATACGGGATGGCATTTTTGCAGGATGTAGGGTGGGAAGAGGTGTAATCCAGGTAGCTGTGGGAGTCGGTGGGTTTGTAAAAAATGTCAGTGTCAAGTCGGTTGTCATTAATGGAAATGGAGAGGTCCAGGAAGGGGAGGGAGGTGTCAGAGATGGTCCAGGTAAATTTAAGGTTGAGGTGGAATGTGTTGGTGAAGTTGATGAATTGTTCAACCTCCTCGTGGGAGCACGAGGTGGCGCCAATGCAGTCATCAATGTAGCGGAGGAAGAGGTGGGGAGTGGTGCCGGTGTAATTACGGAAGATGGACTGTTCTATGTAGCCAACAAAGAGACAGGCATAGCTGGGGCCTATACGTGTGCCCATGGCTACCCCTTTAGTCTGGAGGAAGTGGGAGGATTCGAAGGAGAAATTGTTAAGGGTGAGGACCAGTTCAGCCAAACGAATGAGAGTGTTGGTGGAAGGGTACTGTTGGGGACGTCGGGAGAGGAATAAACAGAGGGCTTGGAGGCCCTGGTCATGGTGGATGGAGGTGTAGAGGGATTGGATATCCATGGTGAAGATGAGGTGTTGGGGGCCGGGGAAACGGAAGTCTGTGGTGGAGGGTATGAGTGGTGTCTCGAACGTATGTGGGGATAGGACAGTGTCAAGGGAGGTAGAAATGAGTTCAGTGGGGCAGGAGCATACTGAGACAATGGGTTGGCCAGGGTGGTCAGGCTTGTGGATCATGGGAAGGAGGTAGAACCGGGCGGTGAGGGGTTCCCGGACTATGAGGTTGGAAGCTGTGGGTGGGAGATCTCCTGAAGTGATGAGGTTCTGTATGGTCTGGTAGATGATGGTTTGGTGATGGGGGGGTGGGGTCATGGTTGAGGGGGCGGTAGGATGAGGTGTCCTTGAGTTGGTGTCTGGCTTCAGCAGTGTAGAGGTCTGTGTGTCAGACTACCACTGCACCCCCTTTATCTGCTGGCTCGATGGTGAGGTCCAGGGTGGTCAGGCTTGTGGATCTTGGGAAGGAGGTAGAACCGGGCGGTGAGGGGTTCCCGGACTATGAGGTTGGAAGCTGTGGGTGGGAGATCTCCTGAGGTGATGAGGTTCTGTATGGCCTGGGAGATGATGGTTTGGTGATGGGGAGTGGGGTCATGGTCGAGGGGGCGGTAGGAGGAGGTGTCCTCGAGTTGGCGTCTGGCTTCAGCGGTGTAGAGGTCAGTGCCTCTAGAAAGCAGTTGATGCCTGGTTAAGAGGAATAATCGAGGAGATAGTGAGGACTGCAAATGCTGGAGATCAGAGCTGAAAATGTGTTGCTGGAAAAGCGCAGCAGGTCAGGCAGCATCCAAGGAACAGGAGAATCGACGTTTCGGGCATAAACCCTTCTTCAGGAATGAGGAAAGTGTGCCCAGCAGGCTAAGATAAAAGGTTGGGAGGAGGGACTTGGGGGAGGGGCATTGGAATTGCGATAGGTGGAGGGAGGTCAAGGTGAGGGTGATAGGCCGGAGTGGGGTGGGGGCGGAGAGGTCAGGAAGAAGATTGCAGGTTAGGAAGGCGGTGTTGAGTTCGAGGGATTTGACTGAGACAAGGTGGGGGGAGGGGAAATGAGGAAACTGGAGAAATCTGAGTTCATCCCTTGTGGTTGGAGGGTTCCCAGGCAGTAGATGAGTCGAGTAATAATCTCTGGATGACTGCTGATGCCACGTGCTACTGAGGCGAGGAACAGAGAGCAAGTTGAGCTAAACACGTGACTACAGGGCTGGTGTTGGGAGGGAGGGCTTCAGGTACATAAGTCATTGGGGTACCTTCTGGAGAAGGTGGGTTCTGTACATTAAGGACAGGTTGCATTTAAGCTGGAGGGGCACCAATGTCCTCAGCAGGAGATTTGCTAGAGCACTTCGGGAGGGTTTAAACTAGTTTGGAAAGGGGGGTGGGAACCAGTGCTTCAGAGCACAGGAGAGGGTAGTTGTTGAACGGGCAGAAATAGAATGCAGAGAGTCTGCCAGGAAGGATACACAGTTGATAGGAGGGGGGAGTACATTGTTAATTCGAGAGGGCATCACAGCTGCAGAATATGAAGTTGTTGAGGAGGGTTTGTCTACTGAGTCAGTATAGGTGGAAGTCAATAACAGGAAAGGAGCTGTCACTTTATTGGGTGTTTTCTCCAGATCCCCAAAAGCAGCAGAGAGATGGAAGAACAGATTGGACAGCAAAACTTGGAAAGGTGTGGATGTAACTGAGTTGTTGTTATGGGTGAATTCAACTTCCCCAATATTGATTGTAACCTCCTTAGTGCAGATGGTCTGGATGGAGCCAATTTTGTCAGAAAGGATTCCTGACTCAATATGTAGATAGGCCGACTGGGGGGAGGCCATATTGGATTTGGTGTGAGGCAATGAGCCAGGCCAGGTATCAGATCTCTCGGTGGGAGAGCATTTCGGTGACAGTGACCATAACTGCCTCACCTTTACCATAGAGACAAAAAAAAACTGCAGATGGTGGAATCTGAAGTAGGCAGGCAGAAGGCTGGAAGAACACAGCAAGCCTGGCAGCATCAGGAGGTGGAGAAGTCAACGTTTTGCATGCAACCCTTTGTCAGGACTATGTGTTGTTGTGGGGGGAGCTGCAGGTAAAGGGAGTGGCGGGGGCAGGTCTGGTGAAGTGGGGATAGGTGAAGACAGGCAGAGGGTACGACCTGGTTGGTCAATGGGAGGAAGGAATCCGAGTGGTGGCTGAGAGGAGTGGAAGGGTGGGAGAAGGGCTTGGAAGGGAGTCTGGGGGATTGGAAGGGAGGCTATTTGAAATTGGAGAACTCAATGTTGAGTCCTCTGGCCTGTAGGGTGCCCAGTTGGAAGATAAGGTGTTGTTCCTCCAATAGGAGCTTTGGTTTGTTTTAGCAATGGATGACGCCGAGGGTGGTTCAGATCCACAAGCCCAACTACCATGGCCAACCTATCATCTCGCCATGCTCCTGCCTCATCGAGCTCTTGTCCTACCTCGAGTCCATCCTCTCCCCCTTAGTTCAGGCCCTTCCTACCCACACACACGATAAAACCACACCCTTCATACCTTCAGCAACTTCCAGTTCCCTGGCTCCCAGGGCTTTATCTTTACGATGGATGTACAGTCCTTATACACATCCATACCCCACAAGGACACCTCCAGGCCCTTTGCTTCCTCCTCCCCAACAGACCCATCCAGTCCCCCTCCACCAATACCCTCCCCTGCCTTGTCGAACTCGTCCTCACCCTCAACAAATTTTCCTTTAACTTATCCCATTCCATCCAAATCCAGGGGGCGGCCATGGGCACCCGGATGGGCCCCAGCTATGTCTGCCTCTTTGTGGGCTATATCGAACAGTCCCTCTTTAGTACCTACTCAGTCACTGTGCCCCAACTCTTCCGCTGTTACACTGACGACTGCATCGGCGCAGCGTCCAGGACCCAGGCTGAACTGGAGCAGTTCATTGACTTTGCCCACAACTTCCACCCCATCCTCAAATTCAATTGGTCTGTCTCAGACACCTCCATCCCCTTCCTTGACCTCTCCATTTCCATCTCCAGCAACAATCCCCAGATGGACGTTTACTACAAACCCACAGACTCTCATAACTACCTGGACTACACCTCTTCCCACCAAGTATCCTGCAAGAACTCCATCCCGTTCTCCCAATTCCTCCGCCTCCACTACATCTGCTCGGATGAGGAGACATTCCATTCACGAGCATCCCAGATGTCCACCTATTTTGAGCAACGTGCTTTTCCTCCCTCTGTCATCACTACCGAACTACCTCCATTCCCCACTCCACCGCTCAACCCCCCCTCCCCCACCAATGAAATAAAGACAGGGTCCCCCTTGTCCTCACCTACCACCCCACTAGTCTCCACATCCAATGCATCATCCTTAAACACTTTTGCCAACTCCAACTAGACCCTATCACCAAGAACATCTTCCCCTCCCCACCCCGCTCTGCCTTCCCCAAGAACCGTTCCATCTGACAGTCCTCGGTTTGCGCCACTCTCCCCATCAACCCCCCCGAACCCACAGGTATCTTTCCCTGCAAACGGAACAGATGAAAAACCTGCCGGCACACCACCCCTCTCACCTCCATCCAGGGCCCCAAACACTCCTTCCAGGTGAGACAGAGGTTCACCTGCCTCTCTTCCAACCTAGCTTACTGCATCAGGTGCTCCCGATGTGGTCTCCTCTACATCGGGGAGATGGAACGTTAACTTAGGGAACGGCTCACCGAGCATCTCAGTCAGGCTCTCAATGGCCGAGTGACTGCCCAATTCCCAGTCACTGCCCAATTTAATTGCCCTTCCCAATCCCTTTCCGACATGAGCATCCTTGGCCTCCTCCGTTGCCAAAACCGACCACAGCTCTTATTGGAGGAACAACACCTCATCTTCAGTCTGGGCACCCTACAACCCGGAGGAGTCAACATTGAGTTTGCCAATTTCAAATTTCCCTTCCTATCTCCGACTCCCTTCCCAGCCCCTCCCCCTCCCTTCCCCTCCTCCCAGCCACCAACCAAATTCATTCCTCCCATTGGCCAACCAGGTCATACCCTCTATCTGTCTTCACCTATCCCCATTTCACTACCCTGCCCCAGTCAGCCCCTTTATCTGCAACTCCCTCCTACACCCACCCCCAGTCCTGAAGAAGGGTTAGACCTGAAGTGTCTGCTTCTCCACCTCCTGATGCTGCCTGGCTTGCTGAGTTCTTCCAGCCTCCTGCCTGTCCTCATTACCACTGCCATGGAGAGGGATGGGAACAGGCATTGTGGGAAGGTATTTAATTGGGGGAGGGGAAATGATGCTGCTATTAGACACTGTGGAGTATAAATTGGGAATAATTGTTCTACAGGAACTGCACAACAGAAATGTGGAAGCTGTTTAAGGAGCACTTGTGAATGTTGGATAACTGTCCCACTGAAACAGGCAAGAAATGGTAAGGTGAAGGAGCCTTGGATGACAGGGGAAGAGGAGCTTCTCATTAAGAAGAAGAAGGAAGCTTACTTAAGGTTGAGGAAGCAAGGAACTGGCACATCTTTCGAGGATTACAGGGTAGCTAGGAAAGAAATCAAAATGGACTAAAGAGAGCTCGGGAGGTGGGCTGGGGTGGAGCAGGGAGCAAGAAAAAGCCTTGGCGGGAAGGATTAGGGAAAACACAAAGGCATTGTATGCTTACATGAGCAATAAGAGAATGATCAGAGAGAGGGTAGGAATGATCAAGGATAGTGAAGGGAACTTGGAGTCTGAAGAGGTTGAGGAGGCCCTAAGAGAGTCTTTTGCTTCAGTATTCACTGGAGAGAGGGACCTTATTGATAGTGAGAACACCATGGACCAAGTTAATAGGCTTGAACAGATTCATATTAGGAAAGTGGAGGTGCTAGAAAGTCTGGGAAGCATCAAATAGATAAGTCCCCGGAGCCGGACCAGATATATCCACGGTTACTACAGGAAGTGAGGAATGAGATTGCTGCACCTCTGGGGATGAGCTTTGCATCATTACTCTCCACGGGAGTAGTACCGGATGATTGGAGGAAGGCTAATGTTGTTCCTCTTTGAAGAAAGGGAATAGGGAAATCCCTGGGAATTACAGACCAGTCATTCTTATGTCTGTGGTAAGCAAGGTACTGGAAAGGATTCTGAGAGTTGGATTCATGACTATTTCGAAAAACATAGTTTGATTAAAGATAGTCAGCATGGCTTTGTGAGGGGCAGGTCATGCGTCACAATCCTCACTTTTGAAGATGTGAGGAGATAAGTTGATGAAGGTTGAGCAATGGATGTGGTCTATATGGATTTCAGTAAGGAATTTGATAAGGTTTCAGGAAGTTAGGAGGTATGGGATACAGGGAAATTTGGCTGTCTGGATACAGAATGGCTGGCTGAAAGAAGACAGCAAGTGGGAGTGGATGGATAGTGTTCCACCTGGAGGTGGGTGACCAGTGGTGTCCCGCAGGGATCTGTTCTTGAGTCTCTGCTGTTTGTGGGTTTTATAAATGACTTGAATGAAGAAATGGAAGGATGAGTTAGTACATTTGCTGATGACACAAAGGTCAGTGTTGTTGTAGCTAGTGTTAAGGACTGTTGCAGGCTACAGAAAACTTTGACAGGATGTAGAGCTGGGCTGAGAAGTGTCAGATGGAGTTCAACCTGGATAAATGCTAAGTGATTCATTTTGGAAGGTCGAATTTGAATGCGGAATACAGGGTTAAATACAGGATTCTTGGCAGTGTGGGGGAACATCGGGATCTTGGGGTCCATGTAACAGATCCCTCAAAGTTGTCACCCAAGTTGATTGGGTTATTAAGAAGGCATATGGTGTTTTGGCTTTTATTAACATGGAAATTGAGTTTAAGAGCTGCGTGGTTTTCCTGCAGGTCTTTAAAACCCTGGTTTGACCACACTTGGAATATTGTGTCCAGTTCTGGTTACCTCATTATAGGAAGGATGTAGAGAGGGTACAAAGGAGATTTACCAGGTTGCTGCCTGGATTGGAGGGCATGTCTTATGAAGAGAGGTTCATGCTGGAGAGAAGGAAGAGAGGTGATTTGATAGAGAGGTGTACAAGGTAATGAGGGGCATCGATAGAGTGGATAGCCAGAGACTTTTTCCCAGGGCAGAAATGTCTGTCACAAGGGGTCATAATTTTAAGGTGATTGGAGGAAGATAGGGGGGAGATGTCAGAGGTAGGTTCTTTACACAGAGAGTGGTGGGTGCGTGAAATGCACTGCCAGTGGTGGTGGAAGAATCAGGGTCATCAGGGACATTTAAGTAACTGCTGGACAAGCACATGGACAGCAGTAAATTGAGGGGTGTGTAGGTTAGATTGATCTTAGATTCAGATAAATGCTCAGCACAACATCGTGGGCCGAAGGGCCTGTACTGTGCTGTACTGTTCTATGTTCTAAACAAGATAAGGGGGTATTTAATGATCAGCAAGACACGCAGTAGATTAAAGGATCTTGAGGTAATTATTCACAGATCCCTGAAGTCAGCAGAGCACATGAATAGGATAGTTAAGAAGGCATAATGGCCACTTGCTTTCATCAGTCTAATACTAGAAGGTGTACATTTAAGGTTCAAAGGAGAGGAAAGGGGCAGGTTTTTTACACAAAGAGTGGTAGGAATCTGGAACACACTGCTGGGGGGTAGTAGTGGAGACAGATACGATAGGGATATTGAAGGGACTTTTAGATAAGCTCATGAATATATAAGGAATAGGGGGATATGGATCAAGGGCAGGCGAAAGGGATTTGTTTCATTTGACGTCATGTTCGGCACAACATTGTGGGCTGAAGGGCCTGTCCCGTGCTGTACTGTTCTAAGTTCTATGTTGTGTATCAGTTGTGGGATAGAGCGTAAAAGCAAAGAGGTAATGTTGGAGCTGTACAGAGCATTGGCTGGGCCACAGCTGGAGTACTGTGTGCAGTTCCGGTCACCTCACTGCAGGAAAGATGTGATAGCACTGGAAGGAGCACAGAGGAAATTCAGCAGGATGTTGCCGAAGGTGGAGAAATTGAGCTACAAGGAGAGATTAGATAGGTTTGGATTATTGAGGGGGGACATGACTGAGGTGTATAAGATTGTGAGGGGTATGGATGGGGTGAATATAGAGCAGCTACTCCCCTTGGTTGAGGGGTCAATCATGAGCAGGGGTGTGATAGTTTTAGGGTAAGGGGCAGGAGATTCAGAGGGGAATTGGGAATAAACCCTTACACTCAGTGGGTGATGCAACTCTGGATTGCACTGTCTGGGAAGGTAGTGGAGGTCAGAAATCTTACAACTTTTAGATTAGATTACTTACAGTGTGGAAACAGGCCCTTCAGCCCAACAAGTCCACACCGACCCTCTGAAGAGCAACCCACCCAGACCCATTCCCCTTAACCTAATACTACGGGCAATCTAACATGGCCAATTCACCTAACCTGTACATTTTTGGACTATGGGAGGAAACCCACACAGACACGGGGAGAATGTGCAAACTCTACACAGACAGTTGCCTGAAGCGGGAATTGAACCCAGGTCTCTGGCGCTGTGAGGCAGCAGTGCTAACCATTGTGCCACAGTGCCCCCCCCTCCCCGTTCAAAAGTATTTGGATGAGTACTTGAAATATCGTAACATTCAAGGATATGGACAAGGGCAGGAAATTGGGATGACAGCGCCTTTAGTGGTAATTATTGTGAGCGCGGATTCGATGGGCTGAAGGATCGTTACTGCATTGTATGGATCTATAACTCAATGCTGTTTGAGGCTGGGCTGTGTGAGAGTGGTCCTAAATTGGAGTTCAGTGGTGGACAAACAAAGATCAGAGGCTCAACGTGCAAAGCTTAACATCTCCAGTGGGCCCAGGGAGATACTAAAAATGGCAGACTAACCCAGGCCGGAAAAGCTAGAAGTTAAAACATTAAAAATTAAGCAGTTTAAAAGATTGCTTACAGCTCAGATCGAGCGTCCCCACCATCAAAACACATTATTTCAAAGCCATCGACCCCAAGGCCATTGCATTAAAGTGATAACACTGATTAGGTTAAAAACCCCGGTCTAAGAGGGAAAAGGAGTTTGAAAGATTAATTAATTCCACAGAAAAGATGAGAGATCCTTCAGGACAGCTGCGTTAAACGTGAAAATTGTTTATTTAAGCTGAGGGGAGAGAAAATAGATGGGGTACATTACTACGTACACTAACCCGAGCAACATCACAAGAGGGAGACAGTGAAGAGATTGTAGAGAGATGTGGCTGCTGGGAAGGGTGCGCGGTGTAACATAAGATCAAGAAGCAGAACGTCGCGAGGGTAGGGGGAGGCGCTAAAGATCATGAAAGCATGAAAAGGGCATAGTTGGGAGATGATTATGATCATCCCATCATCTGTTGCAGAGAGAGAGATAGAGAGGAAATGTGGGGAAGCAAGTCCCCCATGTTGGGGACTGCCAGCAAGAAAAAACAAAACCCTGATGGAAAAATGTGGTGGCAAGAGACTTAAATACAGCAGTCAGGGTGGCACGGTGGCTCATTGGGTTCAATTCCAGCCTCGGGTGACGGTCTGTGTGGAGTTTGCGTGGGTTTTCTTCGGGTGCTCCAGTTTCCTTCCGCAGTCCAAAGATGGGCAGGTAAGATGGATTGGCCGTGCTAAGTTACCCCATCATGCCCAGGCTACGTGGGTTGACAGTAGTACATGTGGGATTACAGGGATAGGGTAGGATACTCTTTGAAGGGAGGGTGTAGTCTTGATGGGCCAAATGGCCTCTAGCTGCACTGCATGATAGGTTTGGAAGAGGAATGGATGACTGACAAGAGATGATGGTGAAGACTTGACAACTAGCATTGTGGTGACTCTCAGTAAAATGGGAGAGATTAAAAGAAAAAGCAGCAAGGTAGTTAATCTGATTGAACTTGTCCAAGTTTCACACCAGTACAAAAGGAAAGATCTAGTATTTATATGGACCCTAAGATGACTCACATGCTAACTTGTGCATAGCATGTCACCAGAACAGTAATGTTTAACAGCACATTTAAACATCTGGGGTTGTCCTTTTAAAATAGAGCTAAGACCATTTTATTTCTCTCAGAGGGTTATGAATCTTTGGAACTCTCTTCTTGAAAAGACGGTGTTGGCAGAGCCTTTGAAGATATTGAAGGCAGGGGTGGTGAGATTCACTTCAATCCATGGGGTCAAAGGTTATCAGGATGGGCAGGAATGTGGATTTGAGGTTGCAGTCAGATCAACCATGGTCTTATTGGATGGCAGAGGAAGGGGTTAATGGCCTACTCCTCCCCCTTCTTTATTATAACAGTCAAAAAATTTCACTTTAATGATGTTTGAGGAACCAATATTGGCCGTGTTTCCAGGGAGAGCTCTCCGTCAAAATACCAGAATCCTTTACATTCACCCAATGGGCCTAGTCTAATGTCTCTTCCAAAAGAGGTTACCCACAGTAAGTGCTAATTAGTGCTTTCTACTCCACCAACTGGAGTTGGATTTGAACCCACAGCCATTCTCACTCAGATGAAGGCAAGCTACCAACTGAGCCACAGCATCCAGTGCATGCTGTTAAGAAAAAGCCACAGGGTTTCTCTTTTCATCACTTCACTGTAAATGGTTTGTGCAAGATTGGATTCCAGCGCAAACTGATAAGAATCACTTGAAGTCTGCAATTGATTACAATTAAAATGGTTAATGATGGGCAAACTATACAGGACACTACCCTACATAAAACTGCTGGTGTCTGTGAGGTTAGGAACCGGAACTGTTTTAACTGCAATTGTAATCAGATTAGGAACAAATCCGGTTCCTAACCTCACAGACACCAGCAGTTTTATGTAGGGTAAAGTGCTGTATAGTTTGCCCGTCATTAACCGTTTTAAACTGACCATGTCAAGGGAACTCCGTGTCTGAGCAAACTCTGTAAACACTAAGCTTAAACGTGTCCATTCCTTCATCACTGTGGAGCCAGTAATACAGGACAGGATACGTTTTCTAGCACGGGAACGTCCAACCAGAAGCGAGGTAAGTAAGGAAGCAAGAGGTAAGCGACTGGAAAAGCAGCACACTGTGGATGCTAGAGGTCTGAAACAAAAACCGAAAGTGCTGGAAAAACTCGGTAGGTCTGGCAGCATCGGTGGAGAGCCATGGGCCCCAAAACGTTGACCTTATTACGACCTCCACCGATGCTGCCAGACCTAGCATGTTTCTCCAACGCTTTCTGGTTTTATTCCTGCATTTTTTTTCCTAATGATGCCTGAAGCTAGTTCAGTCTGTTGTTCTTGATAGTTCTCCGTCCTTGGGAAGGGTAGGGTTCTGCCAGAAGCATTTGAGATGTCTTGGGTAGACTCACTAGCGCCAATCTTTCTTGCCGTTTTTAGTCTACTGCCTCAGGAGGCGAAGGAAATTCAACATGTCCACAAAGATGCACCATCAGAAGTATTCCATCTGGAAACATCGCGGCTTGGTATAGCAACTGCTCTAACCAAGACTGCAAGAAACTACAGAGAATCGTGAACATGGCTTAGTCCCTAACTCAAGGCTGAAAATGTGTTGCTGGAAAAGCGCAGCAGGTCAGGCAGCCTCCAAGGAGCAGGAGAATCGACGTTTCGGGCATAAGCCCTTCTATAGGATTCCTGAAGAAGGGCTTATGCCCGAAACGTCGATTCTCCTGTTCCTTGGATGCTACCTGACCTGCTGCGCTTTTCCAGCAACACATTTTCAGCTCTGATCTCCAGCATCTGCAGTCCTCACTTTCTCCTAGTCCCTAACTCAAACCAACCTCCCATCCATTGACTCCATCTACACTTCCCACTGCCTTGGGAAAGCAGCCAATGCAATCAAAGACCCCTCCCACCCCAGGGGTTATAGTCTCTTCCAACCTCTTCCGTGAGGCAGACGTTACAAAAGCTTAAACACACGTACCAACAGATACGAGGACAGCTTTATCGCTGCTGTTGTTAGACTTCTGAATGGACCTCTCTAATTTCAAATTTAGTGTTGATCTCGTTGTTTGTGCACCTTCTCTGCAGCTCTGTTCTATTGCCCTAATGCACTTTGTATGGAGTGATTTGCATGTATTGCACACAAAACAAAACTTTTCACTGTAGCTAGGTACAATAATAAATCAATTCAAATTTAAACTGCTGCTAGCATTTGGGGAAGAATACCCACACAATGGCTGAGGAAGAAAATAATCTGAGTGTTCGCGAACCAGAAATGCATTGATTACACGTAACTAAATAGTTAGGAAAACTACCATCTAAGAGACATGGTTGTGCTGCACATTAGTCAGAACAATGAAAGCCAATATAAAATAGAGGGTGCAATGCTAAAGGGGGTGTAGGAGCAGAGACCTGGATGTATATGTGCACAGATCACTGAAGGTGATCTATGCAGGGAGAGACTTAATAAAGCATGCAGCGACCTCAGCTTTATTAATAGGGGCATAGATAACAAGAGCAAGGAGGTGATGTTGAACTTGTACAAGACCTGTATTAGACCTCAGTTGGAGTAATGTGTACAGTTCTGGGCACCACATAATAAGGAAGATGTGAAAACACTGAAAAGAGGGCAGATGTCATTTACTGCAACTGTTTCAGGAATGGGACGTCCTGAGGATAGATGGAAGGAGTTGGGACAGTTCTCCTCAGAGAGAAGGAGGCTGAGAGGGGGATTTGATCGAGGGTTTCAAAATCATGAGTGGGGCTGGAGAGAGTAGTTAGGGAGGAGCTGTACCCAGATGTAAAAGAAACAAGATTGACAGGGGCACACATTTAAAATGATTTGTAAAAGAAATAAGGGTGATATGAGGAAAAACGTTTTCACGCAGCGTGTAGTTAGAGCGTGGAATCCACTGCCTGGAAATGTGGTGGAGGCAGGTTCAATTGAGGCGTTCAAGAGGAACATTGAATGGTGATTTGGGTAGTAATGGTGTGCAGGGATATGGGGAAAAGGCATGAGGGTGGCATCACGGGATAGATCTGGTACAAGCACGGTGGGTTGAATATCCTTCTTCTGCACTATAACAAATCTCTAATTCTGTCTTGTCTCATCTTAAGAGTGAGTTCAGCACAGGACACTAACAATTCTGGTTCACTCCTCCCAAGATAATATTCTTTAATGTAAAACAAAGCACTGTGGATGCTGGAAATTGCAGGAGAAGCTCAGCAGGGCTGACAGCATCCAGGGAGGGAAAGCAGAGTCAATGTTTCGGGTCCCGAGACCCTTTTTCAGAACTATTCCTTAATATCCTGAAGGTTGGAGCATATGCCATGATGTCAGCTTTGAATTTCTAGCTCTGTTCTGAATCTATCCTTTTCAGCGCGATGGTAATGCTACACCAGATGATAGACGGTCCTCAGTGTGAAGGTGGGACTCCTTAAGATAGTGGGTGCCCCTATCTTATTATCATGGACAGATCTATGCACAACAGTTTGATTAATGAGGGCAAAGCCAACTAGACAGTTCTTTTTCTCTTGCTGGTTTCCATCACCATGTGCTGTTGACCCAGTCTCACAGCAATGTCCTTTAGGATCCAACCAGCTGCTGCCAAGCTACTGTTGGGCATTGAAGAGTACATACTGTGCCCTTGCCACCTTCAGTGCCTCCTCCAAGAGTTGTCCAGTGTGGAGGATTGCTGATTCAACAGTTGAAGGGGTGGAGGTGCAGGAACTGGTGATCACTAAAGAGTTTCCTGCCCATGTGTGCTCTGATACCTTCAGGCTTCATATAGTTCAGAGTCACTATTGAGGATAATTAGAGTCATGCAGCATGGAAACAGACCCTACGGCCCAACCAGTCCATGCCGACAATGTTCCTCAACTAAACTTGGCCCCCTTTGGCCCATATCCTTCCAAACCTTTCCTATTCATGAACTTATCCAAATGTCTTTTAAACTTTGTAACTGTACCTGAATCCACCATTTTCTCTGGAAATTCATTCCACACATGAACCACTCTCTATGTAAAAAAGTTGTTCCTCGTGTCCGTTTTAAATCTTCTCCTCTCACCCTTACAAATATGTCCCAGCATCTTGAACTCTCCCACCCTGGGGAAAAGACCCTTGTCAAAAATCATCTTATCCGTGCCCCTCATGATTTTATAAACCTCTATAACAGTGAGCTTAAACAGTGAAAAAAGTCCCAGTCTTTCCAAGTTATTTCTATAACTCATACCTTCCATTTCTGGCAACATTCTGGTAAATCCTTTGTGAACCCTCTGCAGTTTATTAATATCCTTCTGATAACTGGGTGATGAGAATGACACAGTACTCTAGAAGAGATACTGTGATTCCTTCTCTACTATTGCTACCAGACCTGCTGAGTTCCTCCATCACTTCCTGCTTTTATTTCTGATCTCCAGCATCTATTGGGGTATTTTGCTTTAATTTTACTCCTATCCATTTTGTTCTGAATTATGAGAGTTTGACTTGAACTCTTTATCTTGCATTGGAATCATCTTGTCGAGAGGCTGGCGATGGACGGGGTGGACCGAGCCAGAGGTCACATGGCACCAGGTTATAGTCCAACAGGTTTACTTGAAATCACAAGCTTTCGGAGTGCCTCTCCTTCGTCAGGCGAAGTGAGAATAAACACACAAGCACAGAATTTATAGGCTGAGAGATCGAAAGATTATATAAATGGTATGAGTGGAGTGACAGGCTGAATAAAAAGGAGGCCATCAAAAGTGTCAGATGGTGTGAGTAGAGTGGGAGAAAGTGAGGCTGCAGATACTAGAGAGTCAGAGTCGAAAAGTGTGGCGCTGGAAAAGCACAGCGGGTCAGGCAGCATCCGGGGAGCAGTCTCCTGATGAAGGGCTTATGCCTGAAGCATTGACTCTCCTGTTGTGGTTCTGTTCGCCGAGCTGGGAATTTGTGTTGCAGACGTTTCGTCCCCTGTCTGGGTGACATCCTCAGTGCTTGGAAGCCTCCTGTGAAGCGCTTCTGTGATCTTTCCTCCGCCATTTATAGTGGATTGTATCTGCCGCTTCCGGTTGTCAGTTCCAGCTGTCCAGCTGCAGTGGCCGGTATATTGGGTCCAGGTCGATGTGCTTATTGATTGAATCTGTGGATGAGTGCCATGCCTCTAGGAATTCCCTGGCTGTTCTCTGTTTGGCTTGTCCTATAATAGTAGGACATCGACCTGGACCCAATAAACCGGCCATTGCAGCGGACGGCTGGAACTGACAACCGGAAGCGGCAGATACAATCCACTATAAATGCCGGAGGAAAGATCACAGAAGCGCTTCACAGGAGGCTCCCAAGCACTGAGGATGTCACCCAGACAGGGGACAAAACGTCTGCAACACAAATTCCCAGCTCGGCGAACAGAACCACAACAACGAGCACCCGAGCTACAAATCTTCTCCCAAACTTTGAATTGAGTCTCCTGCTCCTCGGATGCTGCCTGACCTGCTGTGCTTTTCCAGCGTCACGCTTTTTGACAGTGAGGGTAAAGTGTCAACAGCTAAACAGCAAGTGGAGGGATCGTCTGTGATCTGATTATTTGAGGCAGAGAGATGATTGCACCAATTTAAGAATAAGGTGGTGCAGGAGACACAACGAATGTCTGGAATAACATGACAGGAATGACAGTCACATGCCGAGAGTCAAACCAAAGTAATAAGTAATCCAAAATAGTACAAACTAACTTGGGTAGAGAGCTCGTAACAAGTTGTCAAAGTGATGGTGTCAAAACAGGACAGTAAGAAGAGTATACAAATGCAGAACAGTGTGGTGGGGTTACATGTAGTGTGACACTAACCCAAGATCACAATTGAGGCTATCTTCATTGGTATGGAACCCAGCTCTCAGTTTCTGCTTGGTGATTCTGCATTGTTGGAAGTAAATAAATGATCATGATTCATGGTGTCAAAATACCCAACAACTGTAACCTTAACATGTCTCACTTCCTGCCCCAGCATTTCCTAATCTCAAAATGCGTCGCACCAGACCCGTTCTCCTCTTCCGAAATGTTAACTTGAGCCTTGAGCCGCTTTGTCAAGGACCTTGGAAGATATTAAGAAATGAGTCGCCCGAAATTGGCAAAAGACAGGGAAGGAATAAAGGGGTTTGGACGCAAAATCTTAGCAGAATCGGGATGTCTCCTGACGGATGTGGCTTTATTTTAAAGTTCGATATTTTGAAATGTTTGCATTAAGTTCCAAGCACAGACATCTGGTAGTGCTAATGTCAGGAATTTACATTCCGCGCTTGTGAAACAAACATTTTTCAAAGTCCCTGAGAAGCTCAGTAACATAAATAAATCATGAGCTAATGGACAAAGATTGAAACTGTGGCAATTTTGTAGCTTTAAACATGGATATGTTCACCGAATCTTTGGTACAAATTGCTTGCACATTTCAGGAATGGTTCCACTTTCTAATCGTTCACCTGAATTCCTAATAAAGGTGCCCCCCCCACCACTCCCACTCCCACATGTTAGCAAGGTCATGTGTGGTTCAACCCTCCATTGCACAATCAACCTCTTCTTGCCATGTAAACTCATTAGTTCACTGTTCTGGCCATGGGTTTTGTTTGGGAATGTTACTAGTTACAATTGTTTTGGCAGCGATTGTAAGCAGGCCACAGCAGTTCAAACCCTGTAGTCTGGAGTCCTTTCATTTAGGTGCTCAACTTGGGCTCCATCTGATGTCCAGGATCCCACTGAAGCAGTTCTTGTAAAAGATGTCCAATTTTCTTGACAACTTCATGACACTCTTCCATTCATCTCTGGTGTATGGACTCAGGGCATGTAGAGCCTCATTGCTGGATTGATGGTACTGGATGTGGAGCTGCTGGAAGACCAATGTGTTGTCAGATGAATGTTCACCACTGCTCACCATGTTGTATGTGCTAGCTGACTATTAGTTATGAGAGGTGAGACGTACTGCCCATGTGTGCCCTGATACCTTCAGGCCTCATGCAGTTCAGAGTCAATATTGAGGACAATTAGAGTCATAGAGTCAGACAGCATGGAAACAGACCCAGCGGTTTAATCGATCCTTGCCGGCCATGTTTCCAAACTAAGCTAACCCTTTTAGTTTGGGAACCACAGCGCTTGCTTGGTCTAAGGTGTTGGTAGAAAACCATTAGACTGTCTAACGAGAAGACACTCTGAAACAAGATGTAGCTTGTAGTATTTACGAAAGCATAAGGGGCATCGATAAGGTGGATAGCAATAGTCTTTTCCCGAGAGTGAGGTAGTTCAAAATCAGAGGGCATAGCTTTAAGGTGAAAGGAGAAAGATTTGACAGGGACCTGAGGGGCAACCTTTTGACACGGAGAGTGGTTCATATGAACTGCTAGAGGAAGTGGAAAATGCAGGTACAGTTACAACATTTAAAAGACATTTGGATAGGTACTTGAAGAGGAAAAGGTTAGAGGGATATGGGCCAAATGCAGGCAAGTGGGACTAGTTTAGTTTCAGAGACTTGGTTGGTGTAGACGAGTTGAACAGAAGGGCCTGTTACCGTGCTGTTTGACTGTTAGGTGTGCTTGGCATTGTTACTGAGACTTGATGGTGGCCTTGATGTTAGGTCTGACTCATTCAAGATCAAGTCAATGCATCTTAATCATATTAACCCTTTCCGCGTCTTATACAACACAAATCTGCTTTGCCAATTCTTGTGTGGACACCAATCTCTACATTATCCTCCTCCACGATTTCAAGGAAAACATTAATTACTGGAGAAGACGCAACAGAGTTCTTCAGGAGGGTCACTTGACTCGAAATGTAAACTCTGTTGCCTAACCTGCTGTGCTTTTCCAGCAACACCCTCTCAACACTTGTTCCCACCACAGGCCTGCTGAGTTTCTCCAGTAATTATTGCTTCTTTTTGCTTCAGAACCTCGATTACTTTCACTACCCAAACTCAGCAGGCCTACGGTGGGAGAAAACAGAGTTAATGACCCTCCTGAAGAACTCTGTTGTGTTTCTGCAGCAATTTCTGCTTTTGTGCGTTTCAGCTCTCCAGCATCCACGCCTCTCTATTTTATCGTTGCCCTTGATGTACTCTTGCCCAGTGGTGATGGTGGGTAGCTGACTGTTTCCACCGAGTCATCATCGTCTGTGTCTTCTCGCAGCTGGTGTGTTGACCAAACTTGGCACCGTTGTTTCCAAAGCTGCTTTGGCACAGCTTGGTATCCGTGCACACTTCTCAACCAGCAGGTCCTTGGTGCCTCTAGAAATGAGACCTGTCATCTGATGGTGTCGCTAAGGGAATTCTAGCAAAGTCTAGTTGAGAAAGGACATGACATCCGCGAGATGTCCTTGTAAAAAACTATTGTCCTCCTGGAACAGCGAGAAGGAGCTGGTTGAAGAGAGCAGATGAGATTTGAATTATGACTGGAACTGGAAAATGAGGAAATGAAGCTTAAAATCGATCTGATTGGAAAATGGAAGAGGAAATATTCTTGCTAATTAAAGCTATGTACAACTTAACGAGGCACGGTGAGAGACTTGCAGTTGTGGAGAAAACAAAGGTTAGCTCTTTGCTTTAATCTTTTCTTTTGGATATATTTAGGAGCTTCTAACAATTAACTAAAACCCTGGAATAGATAGAGCATGGTGCCACAATGTCTCAAAGGCAATTGTCTTCACTCTCGGAGTGAATGGGATTATAAAGTATCCCCTTGTTCAAAAATAAAACAAACAACTGGAAATCTGAAACAGAAAATTGCTGGAGAAACTCAGTAAGTCTGGCAGCATTTATGAGAAGAAAGCAGAGTTCCAAAGAAAGGATACCGGACTCTGCTTCCTCTCTCCACAGATGCTCTGGATCTACTGAGTTTCTCCAGCAATATGCTTTACTGGTTCTCTGCTACCCTGGATATCTCTGATAACCGTGGTTTGATATTTGTTATGGAATCCACTCTGCAAAGTGTCATTGTGCCTGTTTCTAAACATTTCACACCTATTCCGCCAGACCCTGAAATCCGTGTCCATCATTTCGTTGACTCCAGACTCAATGAATCTGCTGTTCCTCTTGTCCACTCCCAATAAATGTCAGCTCATTCAGACCTGCTCCTCACGTCCAAACCCACAGCGATTCTCATCCCCTCCTCAGTGCCATACTCACGGTCACAATTTAAAAACCCTCCTCTATGGCTCCAGTCCCTTCCATTTCCCGATCTCTCTAATCTCTTCCATTCCTGTCAACAAGCTGCCTCAGAATTTGACATGTCTCCAGTTCAGGTCTTCATCCATGCCCAGTGTGCAATGCTTTTGATTTTGAGTTTATTCTCGAGGACAAAAGTACAGGAACTACAGAGAAAAATAAATGATGTCACCACGCAAGGCGTCAACTTAGGTACAAGAGGGTGGTGCACGTATGGAATGAGCTGCCAGTGGAAGTGGTTGAGGCGGGTACATTAGCAACATTTAAAAGGCCTTTGGACAGGTACATGGATAGGAAACGTTGAGAAGAATATGGGCCAAGTGCAGGGAAATGGGGGTTAGCATGAATGGACATTTTGGTTGACATGGACCAGTTTGGACCAAAGAGCCTGTCTCCGAGATGTTGGACTATATAACTGTATGACTCTAAGTACCCAGGTACAGAATCGCAAGAACAAGGGAGAGAGAAAGAACAAAATTAAAACTTAAACATAGCAGCAATTATAGTACAGCATAAAACATACAAAATTAAGTTAAAAGTTACACAGTACAGACCTTCTCAGTTTGAAGTTGAAAATGAGATAAAGGTGAAAGTTCAAACATTTTAGTCTTTCTGAAGTACTTCAGCATGATTGCACTGCACTTTGAGGAATTGCCTGAAAATCCATGCTGAGGCCATGTAGACTTGGTAATATCTGCAGTTACCGGTGCCCCAGGCTTGAGAATTCCCTTCCTATCGCTCTCAGCTTCACCTCCTTTCTCTCCTGCTTTAAGACACTGTGTAAAATTGTACCTGTTTGGGTCAGCTTTTGATCAGCCGCCTTAATATTTGCCATCAGGACTTGGCTATGAATTCCAATGCTCTTCAGCTGATTTTTCCCATATTTTAGCAAACTGGTAGCTTCAATGAGTTTCATGGAGGGTTTCCCTCTCTGGGCCATAGTGACTATCATTGTGCAGACAGGCCAGTCAGCTCCACAAATCCACACCAACTCTCCCGAGAATATTCCACCCAGATCCATTCCCCTACCCTACACATCCCTGGAAACTATAGCATGGCCAATGCACCTGGCCTGCACATCTTTGGACTGTGGGAGGAAACCGGAGCACCCAGAGGAAACCCACGCAAACATGGGGAGAATGTGCAAACTCCACACAGACAGTCGCCCGAGGTTGGAAGTGAACCTAAGTCCCTGGTGCTATGAGGTAGCAGTACTAACCACTGAGCCACCCTGCTTCCCAAGCGATGCTGTTCTATCCTCAAGCAACCTTCTACTGCATGTTAAAGATGCTCCCAGCGTCCACAATGGCTTTCACGGTACATTGCGCACTCAAGTTGGAGGCACAATGGCTCAATGATTAGCACTGCTGCCTCACAGCGCCAGGGACCTGGGTTCGATCCCACCTTCGGTTGACTGTCCATGTGGAGATTCCACACTCCCCCTGGTGTCTGTGAGGGTTTCCTCCCACAGTCCAAAGATGTGCAGGTTAGGTGGATCGGCCACCCTAAATGTGGGGTTGCAGGGATGGGTTTGAATGCTCTTTGGAGGGTTGGTGCAGTCTTGATGGGCTGAATGGCCACTTTTGTACACTATAGCGACTCTATTCTTGTGCTGTACCTCATACCACTGGGTCCATCTGGCATTGGCATCGTGGGTACCATATTTAAACCTTGGTTGGTCTCATATCAAAAATTGTGAGGTAGGAATCATCAATTCTGAGTGTATCTCGAGACCAAAGGAAATGGCTGAGGTAGGAGAGTTGGCACTCCAGCTCACAAGCAGAGAACTGGAGCTTGGGGTCGGTGGGGTGTTGGAGGGGAGGACCACCCTCTTGCCCCTGGTCTGTCAGCTGAGACCAGACACGGCCAGTGTGGACAGTGATACATACCCAAGTCAAATGGCCTCCTCTTGTACCCAGCTACAATTCTATCCCCAGATCACAGGCAGGTCAACGGTTGGCTGAATTGTTCAGCAGTGCCATAAGAAGTTCAATGCCCTTTGGCGCACCACCAGTGGCATTGTCTCTCTGCTGGACCACATACTGGTAGGAGTCAGCCATTGCACCCACTTCCCATCAAGATGCATGATCTAATCACTCTCGTCCTCCCTGAACAACAAACCCTCCCTGCCCTCTGCACTTCCCACTCATTCAGTGGGCATATTTTGGCAACCTCTCCCGCTTGTGTACCAACGCGACATCTCCTGCCTCATTGGAGGAGATGATGTTGCATCATAGGGCAGAGAGGGCAAAGCTAGGAACTGGGGTTGGCAATATTTGTCTCCCTGCTCTGCTACTAAAAGGAAATACTTGAATTTATGGAAGAGGATGGGAGCCACTCATTAAGAGATGGCCAAGACCTTCATATCAAGTGGCCAAGTAAGTTGTATTGTGCTAGTCTCCCCTCACACCACTGGGAAACCATGTGTAACATGCTCAATCTCCTACCCATGTTGCACCTCTCATCTCCTGTGCAGCACCCGTAGAGATGCCAGCTCCTCACTCTATTAGCTTCTCTTCCATCCCTGAAGGAGAAAGCACCAGTTCTCCTGAGGATAAACTGGCCAGGCTGCCTCCTGCGCCAGCTCAGAGGTTTGTTGAGAGGACATCATCCACCCACCTCCTCCCTTGCTGAGCCCCAGGAAGGGAGGATCCCTATGGTCATTACTTACAGAGGGGCACTTAGAAAACTGGCCTTGACAGTTAGAGGAGTCCACCAATGTTCTCAGAACCAACTGGCTGCCAAATTGGGGCAGGTTAGTGGCCGGCATGGGGAGGCAGTTCCGATTAAATGCCCAGTGGCTGCTGGATTTGCCCCCAGAGATTTACCCCAAGGCTGCAGCCATTGTCTCTCAGCATCAGCAGCAGAGTCACAGGGCACAGGGAACCCAGGAGGTCAATCCAGGTGCCCGTCCTTCCAAGGATACAGGCTGGTACCAGCTAGCAACCAGATAGATGGGGAATACACCACCACCCTCTCTTCTCAACACCCTCTCCAGAGAAGACCACCTCCAGTCTGCCTGCGCTCCCCCAACTCTGTAGCATTGCAACTGAGGAATGTGAATCTACATCTGTACAGGACACTCTCAGAGAGTCTGAGTACTCCAGACAGCAACACCCCCGCCCCCGGGGTTGGTGCACACAAAACCTTCCAGGCGCGGAGGGTCCCTGCAGATCAAGCTCCTTCCAGCCCATCTGTAGACCCAGGAACTGCAGCTTGGGGTAACAGGTGGGCCCTGAGGGTATGGAGCTGGATCAGGCAACAACACGGGAGGTCCCGAGGTACTAAGGGAGGGGGGCGGTGAGGTGGCAGTAGGTTCGGGAATCACTGCCAACCAGGCTTTAATGGGGTGGGAAGAGATAGTGGACTGCAATAGTGGGATCAGCTGTGCATCAGAACAAGGGTTGGGGTGTGTAGGAGACATTGAGAGTTAAATGGAAGGCTTGGATAGGGAGGCTTAAAGCTGATGAAGTTGAGAGAGACAGGTATACCAAAGCGAATTTGAAGGGGAAGGGAATATGATATGAAGGGAATATGTGGCGTGAGAGGAGGGACGTTGATTTTAGGCGGAGCTTGGAACTAACTCTCAGGGTTTATGATCTGGAGAGTATTCTATTCTGCACTGAAACTAGCTGCAGAATGAGGGTGAACAGTAGCAACCAGCATGCTCACGGTGAGCAGAACAGGTTTGCTTTATCTGAACAGTTCTGACAATGGGCTTGAAACATTAATTCTACATTCCTCTTTCTCTCCACAGATGTCAGATTTGCTGAGTTTCTCCAGCGCTTTCTGCTTTAGAACATAGAAAAGTACAGCACAGAACAGGCCCTTTGGCCCACGATGTTGTGACGCGGTTTAATCCTGTAAAATATAGTAACTTAACCTACGCACCCCTCAACTCACTGCTATCCATGTGCATGTCCAGCAGTCGCTTAAATATTCCCAATGACTTCGCTTCCACCACCACAGCTGGCAACACATTCCATGCATTCACAACTCTCTGTGTAAAGAACCTACCTCTGATGTCACCTTTATACCTTCCTCCTAATATCTTCAAGCTATGACTTCTCGTACCAGTCAATCCTGCCCTGGGGAAAAGTCTCTGGCTATTGACTCTATCTATTCCTTTCATTATTTTTGATTCGGAGACGTGGGTGTTGGACTGGGGTGTATAAAGTTAAAAATCACACAACACCAGGTTATAGTCCAACAGATTTAATTGGAAGCACACTAGCTTTCGGAGCGACGCTCACAATCACCTGAGGAAGGAGCGTCGCTCCGAAAGCTAGTGTGCTTCCAATTAAACTTGTTGGACTATAACCTGGTGTTGTGTGATTTTTAATTTTCATTATCTTGTACACCTCGATCAGGTTTCCTCTCTTCCTCCTTCTCTCCAGAGAGAAAAGTCCGAGCTTATTCAACCTTTCTTCATGAGGCAAGCCCTCCAGTCCAGGCAGCGTCCTGGTAAACCTTCTTCGCACTCTTTCCAAAGCCTCTGTCTCTTTCCTATAGTAGGGTGACCAGAACTGGACACAGTATTCCAAGTGTGGTCTCACCAGGGACTTGTACAGCTGCAGAAAAACCTCGCAGCTCTTAAATTCGATACCCCTGTTAATGAAAGCCAAAACTCCATATGCTTTCTTAACAACCCTATTCACTTGGATTCACTTTGAGGGATCTATGTACTTGCACACCCAGATCCCTCTGTTCCTCCACACTGCCAAGAATCCTGTCTTTAATCCTATATTCAGCATTCGAGTTCGACCTTCCAAAATGTATCACTTTGCATTTATCCAGGTTGAACTCCATCTGCCATTTCTCAGCCCAGCTCTGCATCCTGTCTATGTCACGCTGCAGCCTGCAATAGCCCTCGATACTATCGGCTACACTTCCAACCTTTGTGTCATCTGCAGATTTACTAACACACCCCTCAACCTCCTCATCCAAGTCATTTATAAAAGCTACAAAGAGCAGAGGCCCAAGAACAGAGCCCTGCAGAATGTCACTCATCACTGACCTCCAGGCAGAATACTTTCCATCTACAACCACTCTCTGCCTTCTGTCAGCCAGCCAATTCTGAATCCAGACAGCCAAATCTCCCTGTATCCCATACTTCCTAACTTTATGAATGAGCCTACCATGGGGAACCCTATCAAATACCTTGCTGAAATCCAGATACACCACATCCACTGCTCTACCGTCATACACCTGTCTTGACACCTCCTCAAAGAACTCAATAAGATTTGTGAGGCATGACCTGTGCCTCACAAAGCCAGGCTGACTGCCTTTAATCACACTATGCTTTGCCAAATAGTCATAAATCCTATCCCTCAGAATTCTTTCCAAAACTTTTCTGACCACAGATGTAAGACTGACTGGTCTGTAATTGCCAGCGATTTCCCTATTACCCTTCTTGAAAAGTGGAACAACATTCGCCTCCTTCCAATCCTCCGGTACGACTCCCGGGGAGAGTGAGGAGGCAAAGATTCTCGCCAGCGGCTTCGCAACCTCCTTTCTCGCTTCTCGGAGCAGCCTAGGATAAATCTGGTCTGGCCCTGGGGACTTATCAATCTTAATGTTTTCCAAAATTTCTAGCACATCAACTTCTTCAATCTTGATCTGGTCAAGCCTGTATCCCAGCTCCTCTAAGTTTTCATTTATAACAAGTTCCCTTTCCTTGGTGAAAACCGAAGCAAATAACTCATTTAGGCCTTCCCCTATCTGCTCAGACTCCACGCACAAGTTCCCTCCGCTATCCATGATCGGCCCTACCTTCTCCCTGATCATTCGCTTATTCCTCATGTATGAGTATGACTTTAGATTTCCAGCATCCAGCATTCTTGTTTTTAAATTAATGTACAGTCCAAATCCTAGGCCACAGACAATCATAGACTCATAGAGATGTACAGCATGGAAACAGACCCTTCGGTTCAACCAGTCCGTGCCGACCAGATATCCCAACCCAATCTAGTCCCACTTGCCAGCACCTGGCCCATATCCCTCCAAACCCTTCCCGTTCATATACCCATCCAGATGCCTCTTAAATGTTGCAATTGTACCAGCCTCCACCACATCCTCTGGCAGCTCATCCCATACACGTACCACCGTCTGCATGAAAAAGTTGCCCCTTAGATCTCTTTTATATCTTTCCCCTCTCAACCTAAACCTATGCCCTCTAGTTCTGGACTCTCCTACCTCAGGGAAAAGACCTTGTCTATTTATCCTATCCATGCCTGTCATGATTTTATAAACCTTTATAAGGTCACCTCTCAGCCTCTGATGCTCCAGGGAAAACAGCCCCAGCCTATTCAACCTTTCCATGTAGCTCAAATCCTCCAAACACAGCAACATCCTTGTAAATCTCTTCTGAACCCTTTAAGTTTCACAACATCTTTCCAATAGGAAGGAGATCAGATATTGACAATTGTTTGGTGGACATCATTAGGCTCTTAATTTCAGATTTTAAAAAAAATTGAATTCAAATTCCACAATGGTAGGATTCAAACTCAGGCCCACAGGACATTACCTGAGTCTCTAGATTAATAGAGATGGAAATGTGTTGCTGGAAAAGCGCAGCAGGTCAGGCAGCATCTAGGGAACAGGAGAATCGACGTTTCGGGCATTAGCCCTTCCTGAGGAAGGGCTAATGCCCGAAACGTCGATTCTCCTGTTCCCTAGATGCTGCCTGACCTGCTGCGCTTTTCCAGCAACACATTTCCATCTCTGATCTCCAGCATCTGCAGACCTCACTTTCTTCTCTAGATTAATACTCTAGTGATAATACCACTAAGCCATCACCACCCTACTCTGTTGGCCTGTGTGAATGGGGCTGAAAACTAATGTTTCAGGTTTAAAGCATAGCCATTAATCAGGTTACCGCGCTGTTTAATTTTCTCTCTGCTGGTATCAGTTTACATTTAATAGGTTTGTTCAGTCTTTTGCTTAAAGTACAAAATTGGTGTCTGGAAGTTAATTATTTCTGGGATTGGTTATTCAGAAGTCTGATTAGGAACCATTGGAGAGACTATTTGGGGGTGTTTGATGATTTATTTTTACTGTCTTGTGAATACTGAGGTAAAACGGCTGATTTCGTTTTGCTGTCTGTGTCTTAGTACTGGAAAAATGTGAGAGCGTGGGCCCTTAAGTTGCAGTTTGTGGCTGACTTTGATTTAATTTGATTCGATTGATTGTAGTCACATGTACCTGAGTACAGTGAAAAGCTTTGTTTTGTGAGCAGTACAGGCAGATCATAGGGTGCTTAGACAGAATGAGGCACACAGGGTTGTAACTGCAGACAAAGTGAACGTAACAAGGTCAGCATTATTTGAAGTTAAAGACTCTGATCAGCAGTTTAATAACGGCAGCAAGAAGCTGTTCTTGAAGCTGTTGCTGCGTGCGTCCAAGCTCCTCTATCTTCCACCTGACAGAAGAGAGCAATACTGAGGTGGGAGGGGTCTTTGATGATGTTGGCAGCCCCTTCCCCAGCAACGAGGCATGTAAATGGAGTCCATGGATGAGAGGTTTGGCTTCCGTGTTGGTCTGGGCTGTGGATTGGGTGTTAGGGGTATTGGGTAATATGGCTGTATTCGAAACCACCTTGTGATATCCCAATGTATAGCAGCTCATATCTGGTGTTGCACATGTCTGCATATCGCAGAGGTCCACGGAAAGGCTCAGTGAGTTAAAATGCCTGAGATTCAGATACAGAGGCAGTGACCTGGCTGAGGTAAACTGAGAGTGAGATCCAAAAATGCAGCCGCTTCTGAGTTTAGTCTGAGATTGCCCAATGGTGAGGCTGGTGCTCTGCCATATTCCATGGATGAAAGTTGGGGGTGATCACTGCCTATGGCAAGTGTCATGAGATATTGGAGACGGATGATCAACGTGGGGAGCTGAGGAAGAAACTGTCGGATCTTCCAATTGGAACCTGCCTCCCTCACACTCCCTGGCTTCCCCCCCCCCACCCCGGCACCTGGGAGAATTGTGCACTCCATAGAAATGAGAAGACAGAGACCAGCTAATAATGAGCCAGAAATATACGGGGGAAAAGGGATCTCGCTGCTTCCTGATAAACGTAAAGGGGAAAATCGGATTTCTTTCTCCTGATGCTGTGAATCACGTTTTCTTTCTCATGCTTGTCATGGCCCACAGTACTCTCAGGATGGGATAGTGCTGCCCAAAAACACATTGAGGAGCTTCACAATGTCATGGGGGCTACAGAAATGCAAGCTGTTGTTGTTGAACTCTGTTGACTATGAATCTATGTTGCTACTGAAGTCAAGACTCTCAGGAGCATCCCAGTGTGCTGAACAGCCAGCATATATAGTACTGGGACATTATGGGTCCTTAAGGACTGCATTGACACTAATATGAATATTTACCATAATAGTCATCCTATAAATGTTTGCCATGTCCTTCCATTCCCTTCTATTTTTATTCTTTCCAATCTTCTAAATCCACCAACATTAACATCTAAAAGGACATGGGCAGCAGATACAGGGGAACACCACCCACTGCATGTTCCCCTCCAAGCCACTGACCATCCGGATTTGGAAATATATCGCCATTCCCTCACTGTCGCTGGGTCAAAATCCTGGAATTCCCTCCGTAAGGGCACCGTGGGTCTACATGGACTACAGCGGTTCAAGAAGGCAGCTCACCACTACCTTCTCAATGACAACTAGTGACTTAGATATTAACAAGTAGGTCAATAGACACCTCCCCAGCCAGCGACACCCACGTGGAAGAGTATGGAAAAAAAGGAATTAACTTAAAATAAAGTTTAGTTCTTAACTGTGTTCTATATTTTCTTTGATTCCTTTCATCTTCAAATAACGGATCCTTAAACTTCCTTTTAGTCATTTTGCACCTAAGAGTGGAAAGATTTTGGACCCTGGCTCTGATGTAACCATGCCAACAGTGTTCATGATCGAGTAGAAACGTGGTATCAGGTTAAGCCCCAGGGTTCCAACAAAAACTGACGGCTTAGGTAGCAACAGCAATGCACCTGCCAGTGGTTTATGTCAGAGCTCACAGCAAACAGTCTGTTTTTGCAGCAGTGACCATACCTACGTTAAACATTGAACTCCAGCAAACACAGCCTCAGTAAACCTCAGCAAACAGAGTTCATGACTGAAACGTCAGCGCGGTGGCCCAATAAGAGTGGGATTTCACAGCAAAATATAGTCAGTGGAGGAGAGTTACAGACAAATGCTCCCTCCTGGTGCAGCATTTGAGTGTTACTGAGAGAAGAGACAAGCTTTCGAAGATTTTGCCCTTGCCAGGACACTTGCAAGAATGCCAGAATTCAGAGGGAAAAGCAATTTATACTTCCTCCCCTGTGGTTGCTCCCTTTGAAATTTGACATTCTTGCAATCCTATCCTGATGAAATCAAGATAAAAAAGTTTGGCAATATGCCTTTTTTTTCCAGCAATAAGGTGGTTTATTGTGAGTAAAGTTAATCCCAGTCACAGTATTCACAGTCGTGAATAATAGAGAAACTGCCCAATTAAATAAATATTACTTGGGATAGATTCTGTCGTAGCTACAAAATAATTCATTGTAGTTTAATAGCAATTAAATGTCTCAAAACGTTCTTCATTAATTCATATTTCAAGGGAATCACCAAATCATTGAGTAGAATCAAAGAATGCAACATGGATGAAGCTGTTCAATCCATTATGTCAGTACTGGTTCCCCATTACAGTAAGGCATCCTGTCCTACTGCCCAGCAGACCAAACACTGTTGTTGCTTCAGATAATGAACCAATTCCGTTTTGAAGGTTGAGGTTGAACCTGCTTCCCCCACACTCTCAGACAGTACTCCAAACCCTAACCCACTCGAGTGAACCGGCCTCCCCCATACTCTCAGACAGTCCATTCCAGACCCTCACTCCCTCGAGTGAACCTGCCTCCCCCCACACTCTCAGACAGTCCACTCCAGACCCCAACCCCTCGAGTGAACCTGCCTCCCCCATACTCTCAGACAGTCCACTCCAGACCCTAACCCCTCGAGTGAACCGGCCTCCCCCACACTCTCAGACAGTCCACTCCAGACCCTAACCCCTCGAGTGAACCTGCCTCCCTCACACTCTCAGACAGTCCATTCCAGACCCTAACCCCCTCGAGTGAACCTACCTCCCTCACACTCTCAGACAGTACGTTCCAGACCCTCAGCACTCAAGAGAACCTGCCCCCCCACACTCTTAGACAGTCCATTCCAGACCCTAACCCCTCGAGCGAACCTGCCTCCCCCATACTCTCAGACAGTACATTCCAGACCCTCACCACTAAGAGAACCTGCCCCCCCCCCACACTCTCAGACAGTACACTCCAGACCCTAACCCCCTTGAGTGAACCTGCCTCCCCCACACTCTCAGACAGTACACTCCAGACCCTAACCCCCTTGAGTGAACCCACCTCCCCCACACTCTCAGACAGTATATTCCAGACCCTAACCCTTCGAGTGAACCTGCCTCCCCCCCACACTCTCAGACAGTACACTCCAGACCCTAACCCCCTTGAGTGAACCCACCTCCCCCACACTCTCAGACAGTACATTCCAGACCCTAACCCCTTGAGTGAACCTGCCTCCCCCACACTCTCAGACAGTACACTCCAGACCCTAACCCCTCGAGTGAACCTGCCTCCCCCACACTCTCAGACAGTCCATTCCAGACCCAGCGACACTCTGCTGCTACTGAGCGTCGGTGGTGGAGGGAGGGGATGTTTGTGGGTGTGGTGCCAACCAAGCGGGGGCTGTTTTGTCCTGGATAGTGTCGAGCTTCTTGAGTGTTGTTGGAGCTGCCCCCATCCAGGGGCATGTGGGGAGTATTCCCTCGCACTCCTGACTTGGGCTCTGCGGATGGGGGCAGTTTTTTCAGACTCCACCTGATAATGCGGTGAAACCATGGCCTAAGCATTTTTACGTTGGATCGATTTATATTAAACTGCAGCTGCACTTTGTAAGCGCATGAAAAATTCTGAAGTGCAACCTGAAAGGTTTGAAACAGAGGATGCAGATTACTTGAAACCTTCCTTTATTGGCGACATGTGCGGAACTCTAGCCCAGTGCTGCTGCCTGTCAGTCTGTGTTCTTGTAACTGAGATGGGGAACAGTTGTAATAACTCCTCAAGTTGGATACAATTTTGTGAAGTTCTGGAACAGCACGAAAGGGAAGTCTGTTTCGATTTAAGGGAAGCTTCTTCCTGTCTCCACGCAGAGAAAAGATATTCAAAATATTGTCCAACTCTTCTCATTTATCAGGATGCTCAATAGGTGTAAATTCCACAATCCCACATTCCCAGCAGGCAATCTACTCTCAAATGTAGCGCGATTCCAAGATGGGTTAAACATGACAACTCTTGAGTCCAGATTCCTTCAAGGCAAGAGGAGAAATTAACTTGATTTTTTAAACAACTTTATGTGTTGAGGTTCACCGATGACTGATCTTGCTGATCCTAGCAGACTTCCATTTATGTAGCACCTTTCACAAGCTCACAAAGACCAAAAGTGCTTTACTGAAAGTGAAGTTAGCCACCGACAAAGATATTCTCAAATTAACTTGTTCAGAGATATTGCTGCACACTACTGGAGGAGGTGGGACTTGAACCTGAATCTCCCAGCTGAAAGGTAGGGGTATGGCCTCGGCACTATAACAACTATTAGTAGCTGGGGTGCTCACCATACAAATGGCATCGTGACATTTAAAGGTGGCTCAGTGGTTAGCACTGCTGCCTCATGGCACCAGGGATGTGGCTTCAATTCCAGCCTTGGGTGACTGCCTGTGTGGAGTTTGCATGTTCTCCTCGTGTCTGTGTGGGTTTCCTCCCCCCATCTAAAGATGTGCAGGTCAGGGTGGATTAGCCATGCTAAATTACCCCATAGTGTCCAGGAATGTGTAGGTCATGTTGATTAGCCATGGGTTGATGGGGTTAGGATGCTCTTTGCAGGGTCAGTATAGGCTTGATGGACTGAATGGCCTGCTTCTACACTATAGGAATTGTATAATGATGTAACTTGTTTTTAGCTGACTGAGGGTCAATATCGTTCATAGCACCAGAGACCGCTGTCATGGTTGTCTTCAATATTGTGTTTTGGAATTCGCAGACTCTGGCCCTAGTTTCGTCTCCTCTCTGAAATATGGCACTTTTAGTAGTGCTGCCCTGTCACACTTCGGTGTAGAATATTAGCCAGCAGATAACTCAACCCCTTGAAATGAGCCATCCGTCGATGTGAATAAAACACTACCACAGAGTCACACATTAGGCACACTGGGGTCACATTGTCTCAACCGATCTGCAATTTATTTTTGGCTGGGGTGGGCAGGGTGGTGTGTGAATGATTTATTTAAGTAAACAACTCTTTTATATATTTTAGTATGTGAGCCACACAGGTTTGCTATAGGGGACTGACTTGTTCACAACCTGCACTTGGTCTTAGAGATTAGCTGTTCAGTTTTCTGGGAAAATACCCCACTTCATATTGAAACATTGAAGACTGTGACTGGATTAGGCCATTCGGCCCTTTGAGCCTGTTCTGCCATTCAATATGATCATGGCTGATCTTCCAACTCAGTCCCCTGTTCCTGCTGCCTTTCTTTAGTCTCTTTAGGTTTAAAAACTCTTTCTTGAAAACATGCAGCGTCTTCATCTCAACTTTCTGCTTTACTGAATTCCACGGGCGCCCCACTCTCTGGGTTTCTCCTCATCTCAGTCCTTGGCCACTGCCAAGAGGAGGAAAGCTGCAGAATGCAGAAAAATATCAGGGGACTGATCAAGTATGTGGAAAATGGACAGATATTTGTACCGGGGAGGCAGTGAACTAGTGACATTATCTCTAGATTGTTAATCTGGGTTCAAATCCCTCCATGGCAGATGGAGGAATTTGAGTTCAATTAAAAAGCAAATCTGGAATTCAGAGTCTAATGGTGATCGTTAGGAAACCATTGTGGATGGTTGTTAAAACCTATTTGGGTCACTAATGCCATTCGTGGCCTACTCCATATCCTTAGACTGGGACCCCCTGGCTATGGGATACATCCTTCCTGTGCTTATCCTGGAAGAATTCTACAGGTTTCTATGAGATTTCCCTCTTCATTCTTCTAAACTCCAGTGAATATAATCCTTACTGATCCAATCTCCCTCCCATTGCATCAATCTTGCCATCCCAGGAATGTTGTTGCTCTTACATTTGGAGTGATCTCCCTCAAAGAACTTAATGTGCAAAAGTGTCAAGTACCCAGGAGTTAGCATATGACCACAGGTCTCTGACTCTCTGCACTGCAACATTGTAGGGCCAGACTGTGTCAGGAGCTTACTCTGTATCGCAGACATCTGGAAATAAATCCTCAATAGATTTCGAGGTGAACTGAATCTATGCACCTCACCTTTTTTACATTTAGACCACAGAAGAGTGTTGTTACAGAAAACTATTGAAACAAAAAAAATACTCTTCATTTCCTGCACCTTCACATGCAAACTTTAGAGTTCTTCATTCTATTGAATTGCTACGTCTTTCATTATTCTGGCGTTTGGTCAGATAAGCACTTTCCCTTTCTGTCACCTCAAGTGCTGCTAATTCATGCCCCTTTGTGTGAGTATCTGTAATCTTTGTTCTGTTTGGTATAATACTAACCCAGATCTGGAAGGTAGCCTCACATTTACTAAAGTTCTGGGTTAATTCGCTTTTCATCATTTTTCCATTGCTTTGCCTGACGAAGCTGTGTCCAGGTTTGTTGACAATTTCCTTTTAGTTTCTGCCGTGGTATCTGAGGCTGCCTCAGCAGATGACAGGGACTGCATGTGTGTAGCACTTTGCTTCTCAAAACGCTTTACAATTCATGAATACTTTCAAACTCCAGTCTCTGCGACAGCGAAGGTATCTCATTTTCCCAGCAGTGTCCCGGAGGCTTTAGTTAAATAAACGAGCAGATAATCTGTTTCAATGATGTCACAGAATCATAGTCATAGAGTCATAAAGCATAGAAACAGATCCTTCCGTCCAACTCATCCATGCTGACCAGTTTTCCCAAATTAAACTAATTCCACCTGCCTGCTCCTAGCCCTTAACCCTCCAAACCTTTCCTACTCATGTACTTATCTTTTGTATGTTGTAACTGTCAAAGAGTCATACAGCCCGGTTACAGACCCTTCAGTCTAACTCGTCCAGGCCATACAAGTATCCCAAACTGAACGAGTCCCATTTGCCAGCGTTTAGCCCATATCCCTCAAAACCCTTCCTATTCGTATACCCATCCAGATGCCTTTTAAATGTTATAATTGTACCAACCTCCATCACATCCTCTGGCAGCTCATTCCGTACACGGTCCACCCTCTGTGTGAAAAAGATGTCCCTCAGGTCCCTTTTAACTCTTCCCCATCTCATCTTAAACCTATACCCTCTAGTTTCGGATTCCCCTACACTGGGAAAAAGACCTTGATAATTCACTCAATCCATGCCCATCGTCATTCCTATAAAGTCACCCCTCACCCTCCAGGGAAACAAAAAGCATTCCTGCCTCTCCTTAGTAATGCAAACCCCCCCAGTCCCACCAATAATTTTGTAAATGTTGCCCTATACGATGGGGAGATTAAAATCCTGCATTTCTTCAGAACACACTGTCAAGAGGCAGAAAGCTGCAGATTGCAGAAAAATGACAGGGGACTGGTCAAGTAGGTAGAAAGTTAGCCAATGCTTGTACGGGGGGTGGCAATGGCCTAGCGATGTTATCGTTAGGCTATTAATCCAGCGATTAAGCTTAAAAATGTGTTGCTGGAAAAGCGCAGCAGGTCAGGCAGCATCAAAGAAGCAGGAGAATCGACGTTTCGGGCATGAGCCCTTCTTCAGGAATGAGGAGGGTGTGCCAAGCAGGCTAAGATAAAAGGTAGGGAGGAGGGACTTGGGGAGAGGCGTTGGGAATGCGATAGGTGGAAGGAGGCTAAAGTGAGGGTGATAGACCGGAGAGGGGGTGGGGGCGGAGAGGTCAGGAAGAAGATTGCAGGTCAAGAAGGCAGTGCTGAGTCTGAGGGTTGGGACTGACCCAGGTAATGTTCTGGGGACCTGGGTTCAAACCTCACCATGGCAGATGGGTGAATTTGAGTCCAACTGTTTTAAAAATCTGGAATTTGGAGTCTAATGGTGACCATGAGAAGCCATTGTGGATGGTCATTAAAACCCATCTGGGTCGTGAAGGGAAGGAAACTACCATCCTTACCTGGTCTGGCATGTGACTCTAGACCCACAGCAATGTAACTGTCCTCTGGGCAATAAATATTAACCTTGCCAGCAACACCCTCATTCCTTGATGCAACTTTTTAAAAATCTGAGAGATGTAGAGGAGGTAAAGGGTCATGTGTGGTGCATCCTTGAATGCAGTTAGATAGGTGTACAAGGTGATTAAAAAGGCATACGTGATATGTCCCTTTATGAGCTGAAGAATGAAACATCAAATCAGGGAGCTTATGACAGAACATGTGTGAAACCACAGTACAGCTCTGGTCACTGTATATCAGGAAGGATGTAAATCCACACTCGAGGTGTGGAGAGGAAATTTACAAGGATGTTACTAGCAATGGCAAACTGTTAGCTCTGAGGAAAGATAGGACTAGCTGGGGTTACCTTCTCAGAACAGAAGATTTAGTTGATTCTGAGGTACAGGGAGAAGCTGGAGCTATTTTCCCTGGAGCATCTGAGGGGTGACTTTATAGAGGTTTATAAAGTCATGAGGGGCATGGATAGGGTGAACAGTCAAGAGCTTTTTCCCAGGGTAGGGGAATCTAAAACTAGAGGATGTAGGTTTTAGGTGAGGGGGGAACAGGGAAAAGGGACAACTTACTCACACAGAGGGTAGGGCACATATAAGACCATAAAACATAGGAGTGGAAGTAAGGCCATTCAGCCCATCGAGTCCACTCCGCCATTCAATCATGGCTGATGGGCATTTCAACTCCACTTACCCGCACTCTCCCTGTATCCCTAAATTCCTTGTGAGATCTAGAATTTATCAATCTCTGCATTGAAGACATTTAACGTCCCGGCCTCCACTGCGCTCCGTGGCAATGAATTCCACAGGCCCACCACTCTCTGGCTGAGGAAATGTCTCCTCATTTCCATTCTAAATTGACCCCCTCTCATTCTAAGGCTGTGCCCACGGGCCCTAGTCTCCCCGCCTAAAGGAAACAACTTCCCAGTGTTCACCCTTTCTGAGCCATGCATTATCCTGTAAGTTTCTATTAGATCTCCCCTCAACCTTCTAAACTCTAATTAATACAATCCCAGGATCCTCAGCTGTTCATCGTATGTTAGGCCTACCATTCCAGGGATCATCCGTGTGAATCTCTGCTGGACACACTCCGGTGCCAGTATGTCCTTCCTGAGGTGCGGGGAACATAAAATAAGCTGGCAGAGCAAGTGGTGGAGGCTGGTACAATTGCCACATTTCAAAGGCGTCTGGATGGGTACACGAGAAAGGAGGGTTTAGAGGGATATGGGCCAAACGCTGGCAGATGAGAGTAGATTAATTTAGGATACCTGGTTAGCACGGGCAAGTTGCATGTTTCCATGCAGTACAACTCTGTGAATCTCTGACCACTAGACCAGGCAGAGTACATAATGAAGACCCAGTTTCCTGAGCAGGGAAGTTAATAACCAGGGAGTGTGTGGGCTTAATGGGAAGAGAATTAGAAAATGTTGAAACTCAGGGGAGCTTGTCAATGAATCACAGAAAGTTAATATGCGGTTCAACAAGCAGTGAAGAAGGTCAATGATACTTTAGCTTTTCTACACAGGGACTTGAATACAAGAGTAAACCCATTTTACTGTAATTATAGTGAGGCAACACTTGAAGTACAGTGAACAGCTTTGGGACCAAAGGGATACTTATCCTGGTGGGAGTGTAGCTCAGGAGATTCTCCCGTGAGGAAAGGTTGAGAGAACAGGACTTTTATGTCATTTAGAATAATGAGAAGACATCTCATTAAAATGTAGCAAATTCTTTTGGGGCTTCATAGAGTCGGTGCTGAGAAAATGTCCCCCCAGGGCTTGGGAATAAGGAGTCATAGAGGCATCTACATGTACAGCAAGGAAAAGACCCTTTGGCCCAACCCGTCCACGCCAACCAGATATCCTAACCTAATCCGGTCCCATTTGCCCAGCACCCGGCCCATTTCCCTCCAAACCCTTCCTATTCATGTACCCATCCAGATGACTTTTAAGTCACCATCTCACAACTGAGCCACAATTTCAGAAGTTACCTCAACTGTCGCATCTCACCAGGTCTCCATCGAAAGCACCCTGGAGGAGCTCCATTGTCAGATATATGCAAGAAATTATTCCGTAAGCTTTTGAACGCTCAGCAAACTAAAGAATTGAGTTACATTAGATTTAGGTTCTATTGTCACGTGTACTCAAGTACAGGGTACAAGAGGACAGTGAAAAGTGTATGCTGTTGGTGCACGTGCGCCATCTTAGGTACAGAGTACCTCGCTACAAAATCATAGTTACAGGAGTAGAATAATAAAGTAATAAGTTAAAGAGTTCAGCACTATAGTCTTCTTAGTGTAAAAGTAGCAAAATAAAGAAGTAATGTTAAAAAAACAAACATTACAGTCCTCTCATAAGGCATGGGCCTTTAGATGTCCCAAGCTGGGTTTTCCCCATGAGGGTTCACTCTCCCCTGCGGTGGGCGATAACCTGCCCGTGCTCGCCAGCTGCCTTCGTCACTCCCTCAGGCACACCAGGCTTCGCCCCGCCCCAACTCACAAGGCTTCGGCCCTGACCACCGCTTTGTGGCTGGCTCCTGCCACCAGCCAGGCCTGTGCTGGGCCCTCCCCACTGCTCCGCCCTGTCGCCCTGTTGGCCCTGCCCCTCCCCCTCCCCTTGCAGATTCCCACTCCGGACTCGATGCCGTCGCGATGCAGCCCACTGCCAGAGCTCGGCTTGGGCACACCAGCTGCCTGGTGGGAGGTGCACTGCAGGGGTAGGTCAGTCATGATCTCTGAGAACGATGGGAGCAATCCTGAGGGGCTGGTGACCTACTCTGCTCCTGTTTCTGATGTTCTGGAGAAATTGAGGGAAATGGTTCATGTGTGAAAGATGCTGTGAATGTTACTTCAAAGAGTGGCAGATCCAGAAAACCAGGTCATAATTATTCAAAAAGAGGCACTTAGCCTGAACATGGACCAGGCCTGGATGACTCTGTCTTGGTTGATGATGGGCTGAACGGCCTCCTTCTGCGCTTGTACAATTTCTAGGCTGCTCCATTTCTATAACTTTTTTTTATTTCAAAAATATACTTTATTCATAAAACTATTTGGATCTCTATACAATCGGTCATGACATTCTTGTGCACACATTACATTGCTTTACATACAGACATTTAAATTTATTTTGCCTATATACAAGTCTGTACATTTACTATCCAGCTCTTCTGCTGAGGCGCCAGCGGAGTCCAGATAACTGGGTGGGCCCCCTGTTCTTCTTGGGCAGGCAGATTTTACTTGGTGATCTTTCCCCACCGCGCCTTGGCGGCAGCTGCCCCAAGCTTCAGCGCGTCCCTCAACAGGTAGCCCTGGACCTTGGAATGTGCCAGTCTGTAACACTCAGTCGGGGTCAACTCCTTCAGCTGGAAGATCAACAGGTTTCGGACCGCCCAGAGAGCGTCCTTCACCGAGTTGATGATCCTCCAGGCACAGTTGATGTTCGTCTCGGTGTGCGTCCTGGGGAACAGGCCATAGAGCACGGAGTCCCGCGTCACGGCGCTGCTCGGGACGAACCTCGACAAACACCACTGCATTCCTCTCCAGACTTCCTCTGCATAGGCACATTCCAGAAGGAGGTGTGTGACAGTCGGGTCCCCCCCCGCAGCCGCTTCGAGGGCAGCGTGCGGTGCGGCAGAGAGTCCGGGCGTGCATAAAGGATCTCACAGGCAGAGCCCTTCTCACCACCCGCCAAGCCATGTCTTGGTGCTTGTTGGAGAGTTCTGGCGATGAGGCATTCTGCCAAATGGCTTTGACAGTCTGCTCAGGGAACCGCTTGATAGGATCCGCCTTCTCCTTTCTCCGAAGGGTCTCAAGGATACTACGTGCTGACCACTTCCTGATGGACTTGTGGTCAAAGGTGTTTTTCTTCATAAACTTCTCCACGAAGGACAGGTGATACGGAACGGTCCAACTACTCGGAGCGTTCCGCGGCAGCGAGGCCAGGCCCATCCTTTGCAACACCGGGGACAGGTAGAACCTCAGTACCTAGTGACACTTGATGTTTGCGTACCGGGGATCCACGCACAGCTTGATGCAGCCACACACAAAGGTGGCCATCAGGGTGAGGGTGGCATTGGGTGTGATTTTTCCCCCATTGCCCAGATCTTTATACATCAGGTCCCTTTGGACCCGGTCCATCTTGTACTCTGTCTAACATTACCCTGAAAGAGTGCAGCACTACAGTGCCAGCCTCAGTTATAATTCTTTATTAATCAACCTGTTCACACTTAAACTCAGACCTTCTAATTCAGAGGTAGGGTCGCTACCACCTCAGAGTGCTTTGCTTCGGTTGCTGCCCATGTAGCAACAGTGATTACGCTTTGAAAGTAGTTAATGGTGTGTGAATCCCTGCCCTCAGGCCATGCAAAGTGCTGTGTAAACACCAATCTTTCATCTTAGCTTCACAGGAGGCGAGTCAGACAATTGGTACCAATTAGCCAATCAACGATAAACTTGGAGGCCTGATGGGAAGCCCAAATGTGCGTTAACTTTCCAAAAGCATTGAAACCAAAACAAAGGAAACCACACGCAGGGGGGCTCGAAGTGTCAGATGAGGGTGTTCTCATCTTTCCCAGCTCATGGGCTTCATTAAGTTGCAGGCTCCCTTCAGATGAGGCCGTGCTTTTGAAGTCCCTGATTGCACTTCCTGCCGGTCCCTTCATCGCGAGGGAATGTTGAAGGTTTTGTTAGTTTGTGGACTCGATGAGCCATTCAGATTTTTTCTGATGCCATGACGACAAGCATTTCTTTCCGGCTTGGTAATTCTTTCAGTGGATCGCTGGGTGGTTTGTTATTTTCCATCTGTCGCACGCCTAAGGCTGGAATTTACGGGGCAGGACCTGGCATCGAGGGGCTGCATCAGGGCCCGGTAATGAAGGCCCAGGTTGGGGGCTCAGAGCCCATGCCAGGAGCAGCACTGGTGTCCGTGACTTCTCTCCCTGTCCCTGAAATGGCAGACAACCAGGCTTCTGGCACGTGGTGGCACTTTCGCCAACGGAAGGCCAATTTAGGGTGGCACGGTGGCACAGTGATTAGCCCTGCTGCCTCACAGCACCAGGGACCCGGGTTCAATTCCAGCCTCGGGCGAGTGTCTGTGATGGAGTTTGCACATTCTCCCCGTGTCTGCGTGGGTTTCCTCCGGGTGCTCCAGTTTCCTCCCACAGTCCAAAGATGTGCAGGTCAGGTGAATTGGCCATGCTAAATTGCCCATAATGTTAGGTGCGTTAGTCAGGGGTAAATGTAGGCGAATGGGTCTGGGTGGGTTGCTCTTCGGAGGGTCGGTGTGGACTTGTTGGGCTGCAGGGCCTGTTTCCACACTGTAGGGAATCTAATTTAATCTGAAACCACTGGCACTGGAGACGCCACCTCATTCAGAATGATGGTGAGCCCCTCAAGATGGCCCAGTCAGAAGGCAGGCGGTCAGCTGCTTCAACAGTGCCACCGCGAATGGTGGCCATCATTGGAGTTGCGCCCAAATTGGGGTTCGGGGGCTGAGGGAGTACACGATGAGGGGGGAGGGTTGGTACTCAAATTTGGGGAAGTGGCATCTGGGGCACAACAGGGACTGTCGAACAGGCTCCAGCAACAGGCGTGGGAGTTGCAATGGCCTCCCCTCCACAGGTCAGAGAGCGTGAGAAAATCAGGTCAACCTCTCCCCAGCCTGAGCCCTCAGGAGATTGCCAATGACTGGGTCCCGGCAGGTGGCAAAATACCAACAGCGTTGCCCGATTGCCCGCATAGAAATAGGCTGTATTGCCAGCTTTCCCACCATTGGCAATGTGGCACGGCAAAGGGAAGGTGAGAGGTAGACCACCCCCTTCCAAGGTCATATTGCCAACCTACCAGACTCCAAGCTGGCAAAATTCAGCAGCAGCTTCTGGTGAGTAGAAATTCTGATCATTTTCAGCAATGTGACTTTAAGTGTTTTAAGTTAGTGGCAATAGTAGGGAGAATACATAGCAGTTTGGCACAGCAGCAGTAAATGAGGAAGGTTACTGTACTGATCTGGTGATGGACTCTGGCAGTCTGGTTTAGTGGCAGCACTGCAGTTTCTGAGGTTGAAGGCTGTGGGTACAAGCTCCATTCCAGTCGCTGATAGTTCACCATGACACTGAGGGAATGCTGCATTGTGGGAAATTCAGCCTGTTCAACATAGAGACTAAACTGAAGCCTCTCTCCCCTCTCAGGTAGGTTCTAACAATCGCACATGGCTCAACACAACAGAATTAACGTTTTCCCTTTGCTTTCCATGATTCAAAACCTTTTGCAAATTAGAAGCAAGTGTTTTCTGAGTGATTGTCTATTTAATTCAGCAGCAAGCCTTTGTGGGTTTAAAATAAAGAAAGTTAATTATTGGCACTCAGTGGAAATAAACAATGATATTGACTTGATCTATCTCTCACAAACATTGTTTGAGGAAGACAGTGGACATTTTGGAGGCCCCCTTGTTGAAGTTGGCGTCATCAGAACACGTGCGACGGAGACAGAGGAACTGGGAGGATGGCATGGTAACTTTACAGGATGCAGGGTGTGAGGGTGTAACTGTGCGAGTCAGTGGGAGTCAGTTCCACATTCAGGGGGATCATTAACCACCATTTTCGTCATCTCCAGCAGGATGTCACCACCAGATACATACTCCCTTTCCTCGCTGTCAGCCTTCCACAGGAACTGTTGCCTCAGGATACTTTGGTCCACTCTTCCTCCACTCCCAGCAGCGGCACCCCTTCCCCCCCCCACCCCACCCCACCCCCACAGCCTCTCAGCACCTTCCTCTGCAACCGCAGAAGGTATAGCACCTGTCGTTCACCTCCTGCACCCCCCCTCACTCTCCAAGGTCCCAGACACACCTTCCAGATGAGGCAGTGCTTTACCTGCACCTCAGACAACTTAGCCTGCTGCATTCGCTGCTCACACTGTGCTCTCCTCTACATTGGGGAAACGAAGCGTAGACTGTAACTGCTTCACAGAACACCGACATTCTGTGTGCAAAAAAGGACCCTGAGCTTCCAGTTGCCTGCCACCTTTACACATCCCCGTGTTCCCTGGCCAACACCTCTGTCCCAGGCTTACCGCAGTGCTCCAACGAAGCTCTGTGCAAGCTGGAAGAACAACTCCTCATTTTCCGCTTGGGGACCCGGCAGCCTTCAGGACTCAATAATGAGTTCAATACTTTTAGGGCCTAAGCACCTTCTCCCAAGTCCTTAATCCAACACACCTTGCCTTGTCATCACATGGGTTGCTTCCTGATGAAGGGCTTTTGCCCGAAATGTCAATGTTCCTGCTCCTCGGATGCTGCCTGACCTGCTGTGCTTTTTCAGCACTACTCTGATCTTGACTGCTACCATAAACAGCCCATTGTCAGCACGGTCCCCATTATCAGGTATTCAGGCTAACCTTTACCCATACTTATGTTTATCCAATTCCCTCCATTGTTTACGCCTCACCGCCTCTCTCTACCTCATCTTCAGCATATATATCAACCAACCTTATGTGTAAAACCGAAAGAACTGTTAATTCTATTAATGAGAAACAATCCTGAGGGAGGGTCGCTCAACCCTAAACATTAACTCTGATTTCGCTCCACAGATGCTGCCAGACCTGCTGAACTTTTCCAGCAATTTCTATTTTCATATCAACCTTTTCCTTGTTACCATCAGTTGTGAAGAAAAGTCACTGGACCTGAAATGGTCACTCTGCTTTCTCTCCATAGGTGCTGCCAGACCTGCTGAGTTTTCTCAGCAATTTCTGATTTTGTTTTTGATTTCCAGCACCTGCAGTTATAGCGTCATAGAGATGTACAGCACGGAAACAGGCCCTTCAGTCCAACTCGTCCATGCCGACCAAATATCCTAACCTAATCTAGTCCAATTTGCCAGCATTTGGCCCATATCCCTCCAAACCCTTCCTATTCATATACCCATCCGGAAGCCTTTTAAATGTTGTAATTGTACCAGCCTCCACCACTTCCTCTGGCAGCTCATTCCATACACGTACCACCTTCTGTGTTGTCCCTTGGGTCTCTTTAAAATCTTTCCCCTCTCACCTTAAACCTTCCAGTTCTGAACTCCCCTACCCTGGGGAGAAAAGACCTTGACTATTCACCCTATCCATGCCCCTCATGATTTTATAAACCTCTATAAGGTCACCCCTCAGCCTCTGATGCTCCTGGGAAAATGGACCCAGCATATTCAGCCTCTTCCTGTAGCTCAAACCCTCCAACCCTAGCAACATCCTTCAGGAGAAGAAGGGCTTATGCCCGAAACGTCGATTCTCCTGTTCCTTGGATGCTGCCTGACCTGCTGCGCTTTTCCAGCAACACATTTTCAGCTCTAAACCCCAGTGGAGACAAGCGTGGCCAGTCCAATTATCCTCATTGGATAACACAGACCTACTCCAATATATTGCTTCCTTCCTAAAAGAGCAGACCAAAACTGCATAAAGCATTTGAGTTGGGATCTCACTGATGGCCTGTATAACTGAAGCAAAACATTCTCATTTTTATGTCCAATTCATCTTGCTTAATGCCGTCAGGTTTCCCCACTATTATCCTTCTGTTTATTTTACTCACTCAAATCTAATTGCCTCTGTAGTGATTGCAATGAGATCAACTAGGTGGACCTCATAGAATAAGAGTTCCCTGACTGGGGCTGTTAAGCTGGTCCAATCAGGGAGCCCTGACTGACAGACATAAAGAGGATAGTTTAATTTTTCTCCTTTTGCCCAAAACGTCGATTTTCCTGTTCCTCGGATGCTGCCTAGCCTGCCGTGCTTTTCCAGCACCACTCTGATCATAACACGGGGTACCTGCCTCTGTAGAGTATTTCACTTTTCAAACGCATATCATTTCTGATGAAGTGTCGCTGACCTGAAACCTTAATGCTGACTCCCTCTTGCAGATGCTGCCTTGCCCTGCCATGCATTTCCAGGATTTGCTGGTTATGTCTGCAGCGAGCATCACTGCTAATTGCAGTGAGAGTGTTGCAGTTGGTGAGTGTGGAGGTGAGAGGGCTACTCCTTGGAGAATTGTGGCAATAATGACTGTATCAGTTGCACTGAAATTCGCTCTGAACAGAAAACTGCGATTATTCAACTTGCTGTAAGATCTGGAAAAACACAACAATCCTGTACAATTTCCTTGCAAGTTGACACTTCTGGCTATTAAATAGGCTGGTCTCTGTATAGTATCAGTGTGAATGCGTCTGACAAATACTCAGCTTTCTTTACATTGAAACCAAGAAATTCAACCAAAGGAATTGCAAACTAGTTATAGTTGTTGCTGTGTCTTTCCAGCTCTTACAGCTGCAGGCAGTCCCCGGGTTCTGTTCCAGAGTTTGCTTGCAAATTGATTTGTACACAAGGTGGAAAACGTAACCTGTCCATTCATATGTACAGGGTGGCACGGTGGCTCAGTGGTTAGCACTGCTGCCTCACAGCACCAGGGTCCCAAGTTCAATTCCAGCCTCGGGCGACTGTCTGTGTGGAGTTTGCACATTCTCCCCGTGTCTGTGTGGGTTTCCTCCGGGTCCTCCAGTTTCCTGCCGCAGTCCAAAGATGCGCAGGGCAGGTGATTTAGTCATGCTAAATTGCCTATAGTGTTAGGTGTATTAGTCAGAGGAAAATGGGTATGGGTGGGTTACTCTTCGGAGGGTCAATTTGGGCTGAAGGGCCTGTTTCCACACTATAGGGATTGTATGACATGCTTCAATTTGCAATATCCAGAGGCAATATGCTTCGGTACCCTTTACAGACTGATAATTAGGCTGTGTGAGCTCTCCGAACTCTGATAGCTTGGCATCATCTACAATGGAGGTTGCCTATTCCTGCATCGGCCACCTGAAATGGGAGTTGTCCCTCTTTTCACACGGAAAGAGGCATTAGTCTTATATTAGTCTTACACTATTATTATAGGGGAAAGTGAGGTCTGCAGATGCTGGAGATCAGAGCTGAAAATGTGTTGCTGGAAAAGCGCAGCAGGTCAGGCAGCATCCAGGGAACAGGAGAATCGACGTTTCGGGCATAAACCCTTCTTCAGGAATGAGGAAAGTTTGTCCAACAGGCTAAGATAAAAGGTAGGGAGGAGGGACTTGGGGGAGGGGCGTTGGAAATGCGATAGGTGGAAAGAGGTCAAGGTGAGGGTGATAGGTCAGACTGGGGTGGGGGCGGAGAGGTCAGGAGGAAGATTGCAGGTTAGGAAGGCGGTGTTGAGTTCGATGGATTTGACTGAGACAAAGTGGGGGGAGGGGAAATGAGGAAACTGGTGAAATCCGAGTTGGATTGGAAAGAGAAGTTGCTCAGTGGAAGGGTACTGGTTGGTACGGCGGGAAAGGAAGAAGCGGAGGGCTTTGAGTCCTTCGTGATGGGGGATGGAGGTGAACAGGGACTGGATGTCCATGGTGAAGATAAGGCGTTGGGGACAGGGGAAGCGAAAATCACCCTCCTTCGACTGACTGAACTGGTCCTCACCCTGAACAACTTCTCTTTCCAATCCTCCCACTTCCTCCAAACGAAAGGAGTAGCCATGGGCACCCACATGGGCCCCAGCTATGCCTGCCTCTTCGTAGGATATGTGGAACAGTCCATCTTCCGCAACTACACTGGCCCTACCCCCCACCTTTTCCTCCGCTACATCGATGACTGTATCGGCGCCGCCTCGTGCTCCCACGAGGAGGTTGAACAGTTCATCCACTTCACCAACACCTTCCACCCCGACCTCAAATTCACTTGGACCGTCTCAGACTCCTCCCTCCCCTTCCTAGACCTTTCTATTTCTATCTCAGGCGACCGAATCAACACGGACATCTACTACAAACCGACCGTCTCCCACAGCTACCTGGACTACACCTCCTCCCACCCTGCCCCCTGTAAAAACGCCATCCCATTCTCCCAATTCCTTCGACTCTGCCGCATCTGCTCCCAGGAGGACCAGTTCCAAAAACGTACAACCCAGATGGCCTCCTTCTTCAAGGACCGCAATTCCCCCCCCGACGTGGTCGACGATGCCCTCCACCGCATCTCTTCCACTTCCCGCTCCTCCGCCCTTGAGCCCCGCCCCTCCAACCGCCACCAGGACAGAACCCCACTGGTCCTCAACTACCACCCCACCAATCTCCATGTACAGCGCATCATCCGCCGGCATTTCCGCCACCTCCAAACGGACCCCACCACCAAGGATATATTTCCCTCCCCTCCCCTATCAGCATTCCGTAAAGACCACTCCCTCCGTGACTCCCTCATCAGATCTACACCCCCACCAACCCAACCTCCACTCCCGGCACCTTCCCCTGCAACCGCAGGAAGTGCAAGACTTGCGCCCACACCTCCCCCCCTCACGTCCCTCCAAGGCCCCCAAAGGAAACTTCCATATCCGCCACAGATTCACCTGCACCTCCACACACATCATCTTTTGCATCCTCTGCACCCGATGTGGCCTCCTCTATATTGGGGAGACAGACCGCCTACTTGCGGAGCGTTTCAGAGAACACCTGTGGGACACCCGGACCAACCAACCCAACCACCCTGTGGCTCAACACTTCAACTCCCCCTCCCACTCCACCAAGGATATGCAGGTCTTTGGACTCCTCCATCACCAGACCACAACAACACGACGGTTGGAGGAAGAGCACCTCATCTTCCGCCTAGGAACCCTCCAACCACAAGGGATGAACTCGGATTTCACCAGTTTCCTCATTTCCCCTCCCCCCACCTTGTCTCAGTCAAATCCATCGAACTCAGCACCGCCTTCCTAACCTGCAATCTTCCTCCTGACCTCTCCGCCCCCACCCCAGTCTGACCTATCACCCTCACCTTGACCTCTTGCCACCTATCACATTTCCGACGCCCCTCCCCCAAGTCCCTCCTCCCTAACTTTTATCTTAGCCTGCTGGACAACCTTTCCTCATTCCTGAAGAAGGACTTATGCCCGAAACGTCGATTCTCCTGTTCCCTGGATGCTGCCTGACCTGCTGCGCTTTTCCAGCAACACATTTTCAACTATTATTATAGGACAAGCCAAACAGAGAACAGCCAGGGAATTCCTAGAGGCATGGCACTCATCCACTGATTCAATCAACAAGCACATCGATCTGGACCCAATATACCGGCCACTGCAGCGGACGGCTGGAACTGATAACCGGAAGCGGCAGATTCAAACCACTACAAATGCCGGAGGAAAGATCACAGAAGCGCTTCACAGGCGGCTACCAAGCACTGAGGATGTCACCTTGACAGGGGACGAAACGTCTGCAAGACAAATTCCCAGCTCGGCGAACACTATCACAACAACGAGCACCCGAGCTACATATCTTCTCCCAAACTTTGAACACCTACGGGCGAGAGACGCTAAGACAAGCCAAGAAATGGGAATCCTGTGCTAACCGACTAAGCGCCACATACGAACAACTCCGGTTCCTGCATGAATGTCGAAAGAATCGAATCCTTCCACCATGTGTCAGATACAGACCACCAGTCAACAACCCACAAGCCAGAGACACAGCCAGACAGAACAGATTCAGGATGATCCAGGTAATGATTACAGGCGCACACAACAGACGACACAAATACAGACAAGAAATTGCACGCCAAAAATCGTTAATTTCAAAAACCACCAATCAGGAATGGACCCGGACCATAGAACAGGCCGTCACCATAGGACAGAACAGGACCACACACCGCAAAAAACGGCACTAAAAGAAAAAATGGCCAAACTAACACACAACAGAGAGGACACCACAACACACACCTGGGTTAGAAACCTCTCCCACAGACAGCTCACAGACACGGAAAGAACAATACTGGCCAAGGGACTCAACTACAACCACAGGGACACCAAGACAGCAGACTTCCTAGCAGCACTAGAATGCACACTCAGGAACAATGGACTGACAGAAGAGACACAACAAACAGTGAGACAAAGTATCATACCAGTGATAACAAGGAAAAGACAAACATATACCTCAACACCAAGGAGAGGGAAGCACTAAAAACACTAAGAAACGATAAGAACATAATCATACTACCAGCAGACAAAGGCAGAATGACGGTCATCCTGGACAAAGCAGAGTACATCCAAAAAGCACAACAACTACTTGCAGATACCAACACCTACCAAAAGAGGGAGTTTGACCCCACCCCACAGCTCACCAATAGGATAAACAACACACTGAGGAACCTACAAAAAAACGGACAGATAACCAGGTTTAACCTACACAGAATGAAACCTGAAAGCAACAACACCCCCAGATTCTATGCACTACCTAAAGTGCACAAACTAGACCCATAGTATCACTACCAGGGACACCATCACACAAACTGGCTAAAGAACTACAGCAGAAACTGAAACACCTGATCAGCGGATCCAGACACTCTATACAATCAACACAGGAATTGTTGGACAGCATCAGAAATATACACATAGACAAGGAAGAAACCATGGTCTCATTCGATGTAACGGCACTGTTCACCTCTATCGACAAAACCCTAGCCAGAGAAACAATAGCCAACCTGCTGGACATACAGAACAGATAAGACAGGGAACCTATCAACAAAGACGGCATACTCAAACTACTGGACCTGTGCCTCAAAACACACTTCACATTCAACAACCAAATATATGAACAAATCAACAGCACACCCATGGGCTCACCCATCTCTGGACTCCTAGCAGAAGAGGTAATGCAAAGGTTAGAGCAAACAGCCTTACCGCAAATTCAACCAAAACTCTGGGTCAGATATGTAGATGACACCTTTGTGATCATTAAAAATACAGAAATAGAGAACAGACACCGGATCATCAACGCCACACTCACAGGAATCCGATTCACTAGAGAGGAAGAAAAGGACAACCAACTCCCATTCCTAGACGTGATGGTACAGAGAACACCGAATGGAGAATTCACCACAAAGGTATACAGGAAAGCCACACATACAGACCAAGTCCCAAACTACAAAAGCAACCACCCCAACACACACAAAATAAGTTGCATCAAGACACTGTTCAAAAAGGCCACAACATACTGCAGTACACCAGAACTGCAAAAAGAGGAAGAAGAACACCTTTACAATGTATTCGCCAAAAACGGATACCCCCGCAATTTCATCAACAGATGCCTAAGGGAAAGACAACGGAACGAGGACATGCCACAACCCAAAGGACTAGCCACACTACCATACATCAAGAGCATTTCCGAACTGACAGCCAGACTACTGCGACCACTAGGACTCATAACAGCACACAAACCAACAGCCACTCTCAGACAACAACTCACCAGGACGAAGGACCCGATATCCAGCATGAGCAAAACCAATGTAGTGTACAAAATCCCATGCAAGGACTGCACAAAACACTACATAGGACAAATAGGAAGACAGCTAACGGTCCGCATCCATGACCACCAACTAGCCACGAAATGATACGACCAGCTATCCTTAGTAGCCACACACGCAGATGACAAGCAACATGAATTGGGACAACACTACTATTATAGGATAAGCCAAACAGAGAACAGCCAGGGAATTCCTAGAGGCATGGCACTCATCCACAGATTCAATCAATAAGCACATAAACCTGGACCCAATATACTGACCACCGCAGCGGACAGCTGGAACTGACAACCGGAAACGGCAGATACAAATCACTACAAATGCCGGAGGAAAGATCACAGAAGCGCTTCACAGGAGGCTCCCAAGTACTGAGGATGTCACCCAGACAGGGGACAAAACGTCTGCAACACAAATTCCCAGCTCGGCGAACAGAACCACAACAGGCATTAGTCTTGACCAATAAAAACAGCAAGTGCAGCAGCACAGAACATACGTACTGACAAGAATATGGACTCAACACATTAACTCTGTTTCTCTCTCCTCCGATGCTGCCAGCCTTGATGAGCTTTTCCAGCATTTTTTCCACCAGTTTTCCAACTTCTGGAGTATTTTGTTTGAGTGTTGAATGGGCCAAGTGTTACAGGGTTTGAGGAGAATTATAATGCTCACCCCCTCCCCAACCACCCCCAGAAAGAACAAGGTGTTTAAGAAAGTAGTTGAGACACCAACGTTTTCTTATTTTAAGTAAACAAGTGCAAAGTGTTGGGTTCAGGATACAATTCGATTGGTCAAACTGCCAATCTTAAAACAAAACACACTTTATATATACACTAGCGTTAAAATGTAACAAAAGAAGGATAAAAGAAAATAATTAGTTTAACTCCATTGGAAAAATTGACCAAATAATGGATTATTTGTCGACTAAACAGTAACTGTTCTAATGTAGTAACATCCTGGAAATATGCCCTTGGGAAAGGCAAGTTCAATAACATAGATTGTCTCTCAGGCCATTCTCCAGTCCAGAAGGGAAAAATAAATATACGAAGAGGAACCTCTGAGAGTGAGTAGTAGGGAAAGATATACTGCAGCTTCCAAACCCAGCTTTAATACCCCAGCAACAACTGCCACTGATAAACTAAACTAAAAATCCTGATTCTGTGGGAACTCAACCTCACCCATCCAGGCTGCTTCTATTGTTCCAATTTTTTAAAAAAGCATCCAAGGCCTCACAAACTGCTCACTTTTTTAGCTCTGAGTAGATCAAATGTTACCTCTGTCTCAACATTTCTTTATTGAAAAGCCAGGACAAAACACACCTCTTAAACTCAAAATAACATCACATGGGAGACAAATACCCCCTTTGTATGGAGGATATACCCTACCGCTATGTACATTCCTTACATGTCAAACACTTGGGTGAAAGATGGCCTTTCTACTCAAGTCCACCTTCCTCTGTCCACTGCATTATGGCAGTGGAGGTGGATTGAGGGTACAGGGCGGACAATAATTGGTCACTAAAGAGCCTCAATAGACCATAGGTATGGGAGGTGGAGGGACAGTTGGGTGCCCTCTCCTGGGATTATGGGGGCTGACCAGCGGTTTAGCCCAATTGACGTATTTTACATGTGCCCACCCCAACCCTGAAAGACAATTGGGAGAGAGGGCCAGCCTTGACCAATAAGAAAAGTGATGCGGCTCTGTAACATGATGAGCTGTCCGACATCGAGAGTGCGGCACTGGAAAAGCACAGCGGGTCAGGCAGCATCTGAGGAGCAGGAGAATCGACGTTTCAGGCATAAGCCCTTCATCAGGAAAGGGTACGATGGTAAAGTGCACATTTTATGCCCTAAATGGTGGGAAACACGCGATATTGAAATTATTAGTCAGATATAAAAAAAACAAGACATCTATAGCAAAGGACAGCAAGCAGTGGAAATGTGATACTTAAGCGGAATAAACTGGAATACCGTTCGGGCATGTGAGGAGAGAGACAGAGTTGAGGGGCCAGATTTCCCCATTGGAGTCAGGAGGGAGAAGTGATCCCATGTCACATTCCCATCTCCAGTCCACGGGACTTTTGGAGGGATATTGGTAACCCTAGGAATGAAAATCCTGATCGGAGAGAGGGTGGGTATGGAACATGGAGAGTGGAAATGAACCTGGGATATCAGGGAAATGGGTTGGGTCAACAACTATTGCTTCTGTCACAAGGTGATTTAAAATAAGTGAGAGGGGTGTTGTCATCTGATCAGTCACATTGCCAAAGTTGTTCACAGCAGCTATGGGTGTTGGACAAGAGGTTTTAAACTGAGTGAGTCAATAAGCTCACATCATAAAGAGCCCTAATGAAGGGTTTCGGCCTGAAACGTTGACTTTCATGCCCCTCGAATGCCGTCTGACCTGCTGTGCTTTTCCAGTTTCACATCTACTGATTCTGATTTCCAGCATCTGCAGTCCTTACTGTCTTAAGGTATCTTGATTTCTTCCTGCTTTTGGTTTGCATTGTATTAACCAATCTTTATTTCCAAAGTGACCTGGTCAAAGGGTGAGCTTTAGCCCAGGTTAGCTCAGTTGACTGGATGGCTGGTTTGTGATATAGCATAACACCAACAGAGGGTTTGAGTTATAGGGAGAAGCTGAATTGGCTGGGACTGTTTTCCCTAAAGTGTAGGGGGCGGAGGGGTGACCTTATAGAGATTCGTAAAATCATGAGGGGCATGATTAGCCTAGATCTTTTCCCCAGGGTAGGGGAGAACTAAAATGAGAGGGCATTAGTTTAAAGTAAAAGGGAAAGATTTAAAGGGACTTGAGGGTCAACATTTTCACAAAGAGGGTGCTGTGTATATGGAATGAGCTGCCAGAGGGAGTGGTGGAGGCTGATATAATTACAGCATTTAAAAGGCATCTGGATGGATATATGAATAGGAAGAGTTTAGAGGGCTATGGGCTAATGCAGGTCAATGGGACTAGTTCACTTTAGGAAACCTGGGTGGTATGGAAGAGTTGGGCAAAAGGGCCCGTTTCCATGCTGTACGACTCGATGACTCTGTGAGTGGGTTCAATTCCCGTACCAGGCTAAGGTGACCATGAAGAATCCTCCTCAAACTCTCCCCTCCCTCAGGCGTGGTGACCCTGAGGTTAAACTCACCATCCTTGGTCTCTCTCTCTCTCTCTCTCTCTCTCTAATGAGAAAGCAGCCATTCTGGGACTATGGTGACTCGCCTTATCTTGAAGTTTGGGGATGTTTTGTTATAAGAAAATAACTGAAATGTTTTGCCAAAGCCTCCACTTCTTTGCATTCAGTGAAACTCTCTCAGCAATCTCACCAGACCCCTGCCCAAATCCACCCAGTTCTGGAGACGGTGAGATTTTGCCCACAGTGTTAATGGATCTGAGGTGAGTACCTCACTGAGCCTCAATGTGCTGTACCCATTCTCTGACCCAATCTGCTTCCTTCCCGGTGATTTCCACATCCTGCCATTGTCCCGGTCTCCCTGTTTACCCAGGTATTCCCTCCCCATTGGCCAGGAGATGCAGTGAGAAGTGTTCTGTCACCACAACCTGGCACCATTTTGAGGTACAAGAGAATAAAGAATTTACAAGGATGTTGCCAGGGTTAGAGGATTTGAGCTGTAGGGTGAGGTTGAATAGGCTGGGGTTGTTTTCCCTGGAGCGTCAGAGGCTGAGGGGTGACCTTATAGAGGTTTATAAAATCATGAGGGGCATGGATAGGGTAAATAGACAAAGCCTCTTCCTTGGGGTGTGGGAGTCCAGAACTAGAGGGCATAGGTTTAGGATGAGAGGGGAAAGATATAAAACAAGACCTAAAGGGCAACGTTTTCACACAGAGGGTGGTAGGTGTATGAAATAAGCTGCCAGAGGAAGTGGTGGAGGCTGGTACAGTTGTAACATTTAAAAGGCATCTGGATGGGTATATGAATAGGAAGGGTTTGGAGGGATATGGGCCGGGTACTGGCAGGTGGGACTACATTGAGTTGGGATATCTAGTTGGCATGGACACATTGGACCAAAGGGTCTGTTTCCATGCTGTACATCTCTATAACTCAATGACTCTAAAAAGAAAGTACTTAAACAGAGTTCAACATCATTGATCAGTGATCCAAAGACAACTCCAGAACTTCTGCAAGTCCAGGCTCTGGGCCTACAGCAACAAGGAGCCTTCGCTCCAGGCACCACTGCAGTTGCCTTTCCACCCTACCAAGAGTCCACGCTCCAGAGATTTTGTGGAGTGGATGTATGAGAATAAGCCCCAACTTGCCGAATATCTCAAGCATTCACTATTTCTTGTTCATATTTGCAGAATTGGCAGTGTTTTTCGGTTCTACAGTCCCAACACACGGCCTGCTCTTTATTAGTATTTGAATTTTTCTTTGTGGATGTTTTCCTTGAGTCGGGCTGAGCAGCGTGAACGGTGGCTCCTGGTCTGTAGGTCCTACACGTGGACTCCTGGAATAGTGGCTGCAGTGATGGCGGAGTGGGGACTCCTGGTTGTTGTAGGCCCAGAGCCTGGACTCGTGGTGAGGGGGTAGATGGGTCATTGACTGCAGTAGTGTTGGTGTCTGGAGTGAGAGCTGCTGTAGGCTCACAGCAGGGCCCTAACTAAGTCCTGGATCCATGTTTAGGACACTGACCAACGAAGATGTACTCTATTTGAGTACTTCCTTTTGTACCTCAAAATGGTGCCGGATTGTGGTGACAGAGCACTTTTCATTGTATCTCCCTAGATATGTGTGACAATAAATCAATCAGTAGTCATTCATTCAAAATCACAAGGCCTGAAAATGATTTCTTAGCAAGTTCCCTGAAGACGTCAGAAATGTCCAGTTATCACAACAGGAGCCAAGTTGCTTTTCTCAGCCAGCACCAACCCCATCCTTCAGGAAAATCAGGAACAATGGTCAGAGCAGACTGGCAGATTGGGTACGCTAGTGCCATTTCTCTTGCTGTGTTGAACCTCTGTGCCACCCTAATCAAGAGTCAAGAGTAGTTTTATTTGTCATTTCTACCATATACAACTGATACAGTAAAAATGAGACCTTGTTCCTCTCAGACTGAGGGTGCTACTTGGACAGCACAAACTACACGATCGTACACAGGGCAGTGTAAAGTGCATAAGAAGTGCAAAACACACAAGACAGCAGTGTCATCCTGACACTTCAAGATGATAGGCACAGTGATGTACAAATTTCAGCGTAATAAATGGGTGATAATTAATAAAACATTGTTCTCTCAGCAATTCAAAGTCGTGCAAAGAGTTTCAGATGGAATAGAGTCTGATGATACAGTGTTAAGGAGCCTAATGGCTTGGGGTAGGAAACTGTTGCACAGTCTGGCCGTGAGAGATAGAACATTCCGGTATTTCTACCTGATGGCAGGAGGGAGGGAGAAAAGTTTGGGGGGTGTGTGGGGTCTTCCACAATGCCCTTAGCCTTTCGGATGCAGAGTGTGGTGTAAATGTCTGTAATGAATGGAAGAGAGACCCCGATGATCCTCTCAGCTGTCCTCACTATCTCTTGTAGGGTCTTACGATCCGAGACGGTGCAATTCCCGAACCAGGCAATGATGCAGCAGCACAGGGTACTCTCAATGGACCCTGTGTGGAATGTGGTGAGGGAAGGGGTGGGAGGTGGGCTTTCCCCAGCCTGTGAAGAAAGTAGAGACGTTACTGGGCTTTCTTGGCAATGGAGCTGATATTGAGCGTCCAAGTGAGATTCTCCACCAGGTGTACCCCAAGAAATTTGGTGCTCGTCATGATCTCCATGGCGGAGCCGTCGATGTCCAGTGGAGAGTGGTCACTCCATGAAGTCAACGACCATCTCTTTTGTCTTGTCCATGTTCAGAGACAGTTGCTGGCTCTGCACCAGTCCGTTAGCCGCTGCACCGCCTCTCTGTGTGCTGACTCTTCGTTCCTGTTGATGAGACCCACTACACATGTCATTAGCGAACTTAGTGATATGATTCGAGCTGTGCATCACTGCACAGTCATGTGTCAGGAGGGTGAACAGCAGTGGACTCAGCGCACAGCACTGGGGGGTGGGGGGGGGATGCTCAGTGTGTTGGTGTTGGAGATGCTATTCCCAATCCGGACTGACTGAGGTCTCCCAGCCAGGACGTCCAGGATCCAGTTGCACAGGGAGGTATTTAGGCCCAGCAACCTCAGCTTTCCAATCAGGTGCTGAGGAACGATTGTGTTTAACGCAGGACTGAACTCGATGAGCAGTAGCCTGACATGGGCGTCCTTCTTCTCCAGGTGGGCGAGGGTCAGATGGAGGGTGGTGGAAATGGCATCATCTGTCGAATGGTTGGGATGATGTGTGAACTGCAGGGTGTCCAGTGAGGGGAGCAGTAGGGTGTGCCTTATCACGAGACTCTTGAAGCACTTCATGATAATGGGTGTTAGTGCAACATTGAGACAGGACGCTGAAGACTTCTTCGGCATGGGGATGATGGTAGCGGCCTTGAAGCACGTTGGAACTATGGTGTTAAAGATGTCCATGAGAACATCCGTCAGAGCATCCTCTGAGCACTCTGCCAGAGATGCTATCTGGTCCAGTCGCCTCACGTGGTTTTCCCTTAGTTCAGCACCTGACCATTGCTGGTCATTCGGGACAGCAAGGTCGGCCCAAGGTCACCGTTAAAATGAAGCGTCATCCGACCTGAACCATTCACTCCCCCGACCTGCAGTGTACTTGACAGCTTCTTCTGTTTCTAATTGTCCTAAAACAGTAGAATCTATGCCACATCAATGTGTATGACTCAAGAAAATCTCAAACAGCCTTGAGTTGCTTTGTAAGTAATCCCAACTTTGGAAGAGTGAGGCTGGAGATACGTTTGCTGAGCTGATGCGTCTTTGTGCAGATGTTTCGTCACCTCGCTCGGTGACATGGTCAGTGCACCTCCGCTGTAGGATTGGAGGTCTGTCCCGCCTAGTACTTATCTGTCTCTGTTTTCTGGTACTTCATCATAGAATCCCGACACTGCAGAAGCAGGCCTTTCAGCCCATCAAGTCCACAACAACCCTCTGAAGAGCATCCCACCCAGACCCGTTCCCCTGTAACCCTGCATTCCCCACCGCTAACCCACCTAGCCTATACATCCCTGTACACTATGGGCAATTTAGCATGGTCAATCCAGCCTAACCTGCCCATCCTGGGAGGAAACTGGAGCACTGGGATGAAACGCAGGGGAGAATGTCTGAACTCCACATAGACAGTTGCCTGAGGGTGGAATCGAACCTGCGTCCCTCGTTCTGTGAAGCAGCAAGCTAACCATTGAGCCACAGTGCTGTCCTCAATACACATTTAGAGGAGAATGACACATTCCTGTGAGAACTCTACAGCATCCTGACAAATCACTACATGGTTAAACAATTGCACACACACTTTACTGTTGTACCAAACGTAATTATTAAATGTGCTTTTATAATTCACCGAAATCTCAGTCCTATGTTAATTCATCAGCATTAAGGAGTAATACTTGGGCTGACAAGAATGCTGATTTTTAAAATATATTTATATAAGCAAATGTCATTTAGTTCAATCTCTGTAGTATTTTAATAATTTTAACCAAATGGATTTTGGAATTTGCTGAGTGCAGCTATGTCTCTTTCAGATGGATTGTACTAATTTGTCATCGCCTGCTCTGTTCCAGTATGCTAACGCAACCTGCGGTTCTTTGAAAATGATGTCCAGAATCGCTAAATCTGACATTCCACAGGGAATCACTTCATTTCAGAGACCGGAAGAGAAAGGAGAGAGTTGCATTTTTGTAGCGCCCTTTAGGGGACCTCGAGGTCACCTGATACGCTTTGAAGCGCATGAAATTCTTTCCAAGTGTTTTCATTGTAGGAAACACAGCAGCCATTTTATGGATGGCACTCTCTCCCCATAGCACAGCAATGGGATGATGATCTGTCTCAGTGGTGTTTGTTGAGGGATCAGCATTGGCCAGATCAGTTTTCGTAGGTGTTATTTTACAGGGTGTGAGTGTCCCTAGCTCACCATTTCCAGTTGCCCCTTGTGAAGGTGGTGGTAAGTCACCATGAGCTACTACTGCATCCCACACGGTGTAGGGACACCCCCCCCCCCCCCCCCCACTGGTGTTAAGGAGGGAGCCCCGGATTTTGACCCAGTGCCACTGAAGGAACTGCCAATACAGCTGCAAGTCAGAATGTGTGGCTTAGAGGGGAGAATCTTCCTGCTCTCCTTCTGAATAATGTCTTGGGATCGTTTAGATCCATCTGAGAGGGGAGATAGCCCCTTGAGGAAAAACCTCGTCGAAAAGATGCCACCATCCTGCTGGTGTGGCGGTCTCTTGGCGGACCCGAGTGGCGGTCTCTTGGCCTCAATGTGGACTTCCAGCCTGAAGATGATTCCAGGGCAGTCTCTAGGCCTCAAGAGCCTCAGGGCGAGGCCTGGAGTGAAGGCCTGATGTGGACTGGACTGAGTTAGAATGACTGTTACTCCGAACTTTCCATTTCTTTATTTTTCTAATTTTGTTATGCTTTCAAAGAATTTGTACTTACGAACCTGAACCTAGGTAACTATGGTAGCGCCGTCAGTGATGACTTGTAAACTTCTCATTGTACTTATTTGGGTACATGTGACAATAAAGCTGATTCTAATTCTAGTTTTAATTCTAATTCTCTGTCCTGCAGCACTCCCTCGGTACTGCACGGGGGTCTCTGACCCGGGTGTCTTGCACATGTTTCCAGATCACAACTTGAATGTACAAGTTTCTGACTCAGGAGTGAGATTACTGCCAACCTGCAGAGTTTCTAACATGTGCTCTGGAGTTATTACTTTATGAATAGAGCACAGATCAGGGTGATCACCCATGTGTGATTCTGATGACAAATTAGCATCGGTATCTCAATGCAGTTTTTGCAAATGGAGCTTTTCAGATTGTCCCCCCGCGATAGCATTTAAATCGATGTTGGGTACAGGCACCACCCCCCACCACTTTTTGAAAGTTCGCTTTTACGAATGACCTACGTTGGTACCTGTTTTCGCTAACTGGAAAAAATCCGAAGAGGATTTTCGCTTTTACAAGAAAAGGTGAAATCTTTCCCATATAAATTAATGTTTCTTCGCTTTTCAGAAGGACGCTCTAATTTTGGATAGCGGTGGGGGGGGGGGGGGTGGGGGGGGGGGAGTACCTGTATAAATCATAGATGCATAGCAAAGGTTATTTCAACATTACTCATTTTGATAAATTTAGTCTCGGAAACATAATAAGATATGGAGGGGTATAATTCAGTGACTGGTTGAACAGTGTGAGGAGGCCACAAACAACCGAACAGTGAACAACCGAGTTAATGCTTTGTTTCCTGGTGGTAGCTGTAGGGGGAGTATTGCAGTGGGCAGCAGGAAAGCCCTCTGATCACTGTCCCTCAATCTCCTGTCCCTGGAGCAGGTGGACCCAAGGAAAGATAGTAAGACTTGCATTTTGAAAGCACCTTTCCCGACCTTTGGACATGTGTTAAAACTAATCTTCCTGAAGTGTAGTCATTATTGTAACGTAAGGAAATCATAGTATTTTGGTGCACAGCAAACACATGAACCTCACTTAAAGGTGTACCAAACTCGACAGGCACTTGTAAATTCGCAAAATATTCACATGCTCAGGTCTTTCAGATATCAGCGTACAACTACACGGGTTGTTTGACCAGAGCAAGGTGAGAAATGAGAAGATATTGTTCTGTAAGAGTCTGAACTAAGCTAGGCAGAAGTGAGGACTGCAGATGCTGGAGATCAGAGTCAAGATTAAAGTGGTGCTGGAAAAGCACAGCAGGTCAGGCAGCATCTGGGAAGCAGGAAAATCGACGTTTCAGGCAAAAGTCCTTCATCAGGAATGCTCATCAGGAATTCCTGATGAAGGGCTTTTGCCTGAAACATCAATTTTCCAGCTCCTTGGATGCTGCCTGACCTGCTGTGCTTTTCCAGCACCACTTTAATCTTGACTTACAACTAAGATAGGTCTGGGTCCCATCATAAACATGCAAACTTTTGGGACTGGAAGCAATTGGAAGCTCTAGGGACTAAACCAGGAAGAAGAGGTCACATATGGTCAGAGGAGGAATATTGTTGAGTTAGAATATCTGTTTATAGGAAGCTCGTTCATAAATAAGAAGATATCTAATATCCTTAAGAGCAAAACACTAAAGCAAATATCTGACGGAAGAATAAAGCTGAACTAGAGTCCTAATCCCTGTCCCAATTGACAAACTCTTTGATACATGACTGAGAAGAATTTAGATATACGGTACAACCTCGATTATCCAAACATCGATTATCCAAACATCGATTATCCAAATTTCAGATTATCTGAACAAAATCACAAGGTCCTGATGCTTAAGTAAACTGTGTTATCCAAACATTCAATTATCCGAACAAAATATTCCCCGCCCGTGTCATTCGAATAATCGAGGTTGTCCTGTGGATACATCAAGCTGAGCTCCCTCAGGTAGCTAAGGGACTTCCTGGAGCACCAACACCTAGGGATTTAGATGAATACTTACTCAGGCAGAAGGGTTAAAGGATTTTTCTCACAATTTTTGTCACAATGTCTATTGTGCAAATGTGACTGGAACTGCTTGCTGTCATGTTTAAGAAAAGTTGCCTCTTCTCATTAGATTGCCAAGTAGCTATCCTCCACCACATCAAGGCAAAAGCAGCCCCTTTAGATCCCAACCAGGTTGGTGACAGCAAATCTGCAGATAACTCAACAGCACGATGAGCTAAGGTGCGGATTCATCGTATAACATGGTGGCAGTGTTGGAGACGGGATGATTCTTCAGGCGCTGCTCTGGGAAGGGTGGAAGAACTGAACGCTTGCAAAACCAGCGGAGGAGAACATTATGGCACGGTGGAATCTCCTGCCGTTGGGAAAAACGTTGCAGACATTGGAAGAGATGCACGGTGCCAAGACTTGGAGAGCCAGTCACACCAAGCCAGTTACCAATGGCAACGGGCTCCAACATTCTGCAGGAGCCTTCCCCAGTCGAGATCTAACCAAACGGACATCGAGCTTCCAGAAGTAAATTTGAATTGCCCAGTGGGCAGGGGGATCATTTAAACATGGTAAAAGCATAACTTACACATTGGGAAAGCTGGAAATAAGGCAAGAGATTTACAACTTAGACCAGGGACTATGAGGCACTGCTCCAATAAGAATTTCTTATTGGAACATCTAAATTGAGGTGATAAGGGAGTAGTTTAACAGCTTTTGCGGATTGTATTTAATGGAAAGAGGAAGTTAGGAAACCATCAATGACCCAGATAAGGTGGAAGATCCATTACTTAAAGCTGTGGTAAAGGCATGATGCATTTATTTAAATCGCACATAGTGGGACACATCCAGAAACCAAGCTACACAAACAACGACAGACAGAGGGCAACAGTGAGGCAAGACATTAAAGAAAAGGGATTCTTCTTAAACAACTTCGGAGTGAGGGTCTTACTCAGAGACAGGAATCATTGTTAAAGCTGCAGGCAGTGGGATTAATTCAATAAAACTGTTAAGGGAAGGTCGTCATTGATGAAGGCCATAATTAGCCAGATTCATCTGGAAAAGCGAAGTGTTGTCTGGGTGACTAGTTCAGAGATATTACCATTGTGCCACCTCCTCCTCATTATTTAACACATCTTCATTTTCCAATTTCCAAAGATTTTCTCCATGAATTAACAGGTGAATTTGGTGGAAGCAACAAATTATTGCATCTTCCTCCCTATCCTATTGTTGGCAAAGTGGCATCGCAGGTCGACAGGGTGGTGAAGAAGGCATTTGGCACACTTGTCTTCAGCAGTCAGAGCATTGTGTACAGGAGTTGGCACATCATGTTACGGCTGTGCAAGACATTGGTAAGGTTACATTTGGAGTGCTGGTCTCCCTGGTTTAAGAAGGACGTTACTGAACTGGAAAAGGTGCAAAAACGATTTACAAGGATGTTACCCAGACGTGTAGGTTTGAGTTTTCTCTGGAGTTTTCTCCAGAGTTTTTCTCTGGAGCGTAGGAGTCTGAGGGGTGAACTTATAGAAGTTTATAAAATCATGAGGGGCATGGATAGGGTAAGTAGACAAGATCTTTTGCACAGGGTAGGGGAGTCCAGAACTGGAGGACAAAGGTTAAAGATGAGGAGGGAAAACTTTAAAAGGGAAATGAGGGGTAACATTTTCACACAGAGGGTGGTGCATGTATGGAATGAGCTGCCAGAGGAAGTGGTGGGGGCTGGTACAATTACACCATTTAAAAGACACTTGGATGGAGTATAGAGGGAGATGAGCTAAATGCAGGAAAATGGGACCGGTTTAATTTCGGAAACCCGGTCAGTTTGGATAAGCTGGGTCAAAGGGTCTGTCTCCCTGCCCTATAGCTCTATGATTCTACCTCTTTATGAATGAACATTTAAAATCTCTGTGAAAGCAAAGGCATAAAATGATTAAAGTGAGTGCCATGAAGTGGTATTAAACATGTATTTACAATTACAGGAATAAAGGGAAGAGATGCAGGAATAGACCATTGAGCCATCAACCTGCTCAGCTTTCAACTCGATCATCTGCCTCATTATCATTCTCCCACCTTATCTCTCAATATCATTAATACCCAGAAATCTCAATGACTGACCATCAATCGCCTTCTGGGTAGAGATTTCCAAAGATTCAGCTCCTTCCGAGTCAAGGCATCCCTCCTTAGCTCAATCCTAAATGGCCTGCTTTTTGCTCTCAGACCAAGTCCTCTGTTGTAGGCCTCTGCGTATCCCTCCTCCACCCTCAACTGGAGACCATCTTTTCCACGCCTACCCTGTCAAACCCTGGCAGAAATTTCCATGTTTCTAAGAGACCTCCTCTCATTCCAAAGTGTAGAGGCCCAATCTCCTCAATCCATCCTCACGAGACAAGCCCAGGAATGGTCTTTGTCACACTCCCTCTACAACGTGTATGTCATTCCTTAGATAAGGGCAGAATCATAACTCAAAGATAAAAGTTTAAGTGAAATATAGCAACAGCCTTCCTCGCTTTCTTCTGAACTTTAGCTGTTCCCCCTTCACGTATACAATAGTGTTGCACAGCAGTATCAGATGACAATAAACGACTCCCAAGTGAAGGTAATGTTATGACCCTGCTGTAGGTCCACTGTGACCTGGAAATAGTGCAACACAACAATAGGTCGCTATGGGTGAGCAGGCACTTGCTCACTGTTTTCAGAGGGGGAGGGAACTCAGTGAAAGTCTCTGATCTATCCTGCATGGATGTGCTGTATCGGAACATGTTTCAAAGTGCATTTTATCCTCCCTATCCAACAGGGTCACTGAACCTCCCAAGAACTAAATTGCCAAAGGATCAGTTTGCATTTCCAGTGAGGTCGCAGTCATTATGATAGTGTGACATTTAACAATGACACACTCCCATTTTACACTGTTCAATGTCTACGTCTGTCTTGTTCACACCCAGGATGTGGAGGTGCCAGTCTTGGACTGTGGTGGACAAGGTTAGGCGTCATTTGACACCAGGTTATAGTCCAACAGGTTTATTTGAAATCACAAGCTTTCCGAGCGTTGCTCCTTCAGCACAATTTCAAATAAACCCGTTGGACTGTAATCTGGTGTTGTGTGCGTTTTGACCTCGGAGCAGTGCTCCGAAAAGCTTGTGGTTTCAAATAAACCCATTGGACTATAACCTGGTGTCATGTGACTTCTGACTTTGTTCATGTTCAGGTAAGGAGATCTCTTGGTGTGAAACTAATTCAGCCTCCCTGCTGATTCCACCTACTGTTGCGGTTACACATATTTTGTGTAATAGCAATCTCACGTTTCAGAAAGAGTGGGTCAGTTAGATCAATCAGGTGGACAGTTTGTTCAGGGTGTAAGATCATGCCAATAGCATGGGTTCAATTCTTGTACTAGTTGACGTTATCATGAAAGATTCTCCTTCTCAGCCTCTCCCCTTTGCCTGAGGGTATGGCGACCAGGCAGAAGTGAGGACTGCAGATGCTGGAAATCAGAGTCTAGATGAGAGTGATGCTGGGAAAGCACAGCAGGTCAGGCAGCATCCGAGGAGCAGGAAAATCGACAGTTTGAGCAAAAGTCCTTCATCAGGAACCCTGATTAGATTCCCTATAGTGTGGAAACAGGCCCTTCAGCCCAACCAACCCTCCAAAGAGTCACCCATTTCCCTCTGACTAATGCATATAACACTATGGGCAATTCAGCATGGCCAATTCACCTAACCCGCACAGCTTTGGACTGTGGGAGGGAACCAGAGCACACCCACACAGACACAGGGAGAGCGTACAAACACCACCCAGACAGTTGCCTGAGGTAGGAATGGGACCTGAGATGCTAGTGTTGTGAAGTAGCAGTGCTAACCACTAAGCCACCATGCTGCCCGTAAGCTTTTGCCCGAAATGTCGATTTTCCTGCTCCTCGGATGCTGCCTGACCTGCTGTGCTTTTCCAGCACTACTCTAACCCTGAGGTATGGCGACCGTCAGGTTAAATCACCAGGAACATCCCTCTAATGAGAAGGCAGCCTTTAGTCCAGCAGAACAAAAAAAGCTTTACCTGTATTTACAGCAGGCAATTCGGGACTGAACACAAAGCAGTACAGAAAAACAATTACAAATAACACAGCAGACCTATTGCAGAACTATACACTGAACACAAAAACTGCACAAACATAATTACAGACTGAACACTGCACTACAGCATGGAACAAATCCACCTGATGTGGTGAAAATCTAAATAGATAAATCTAAACAGACAATTCTAGATCATATTCAAAAAGGCTGACTCTATGTATCTGAATTTCATCCTGGAAACTCCAGATAAGCTTATCTATTGGACACAGAATGTTACAACAACACAAGGACCTGAGGGATAAATTTTTCACACAGAGAGTGGTCCCAGCATGGGGACAAGCTTTCAGAGTAGGTGCTGGAGGCTGGTACAACTACAGCATCCAAAACGTGCCTGGATGGATATATGAATAGGAAGGGTTTCAAGGGATATGGGGCCAAGTACTGGCAAATGGGTCTAGGTCAGATTGGAATTGCTGGAAAAGCTCAGCTGGTCTGGCAGCAGTTGTGGAGAGAAATCAGAGTTATTCAGGCGGTAGAGGAGGCCCAGGACTTGCATGTCCTTGGTGGAGTGGGAAGGGAGAGTTGAAGTGGTGGGCGACAGGAAGGTGGGCTTGTTTGTTGTGGCTGACTACTTCTACTCTCCCTCCCACTCAAACCACATGGAATCAGCATCGATTTCATCAGTTTCCTCATCACCCCATCCCAGATCCAACACTCCAACTCGGCACTACCCTCTTGAACTGTCCTACCTGTCCATCTCCTGTCCCATCTGTCCGCTCCAGCCTCACCTTCGACCAATCAACATCACACCCCACCTGCATTTACCTATCGCCTTTCAAGCTACCATTCCCCCAGCCCACCCAACCCTCCCCCCCCACCCCAAACCACACGCACATTTCTGCTGAAGGGCTTAAGTCCGAAACATCGATTCTCCTGCTCCTCGGATGCTGCCTGATCTGCTGTGCTTTTCCAGCTCCACATTTTTCAACTCTGACTCTCCAGCATCTGCAGGCCTCACTTGGCTAACCCACCTGACCTACAGATCACTGGGCACAATGGATAATACCCCAGGGCCAGTCCACCTGAACTTGCGCAACTTTGGATTGTGGGAGGAAACCGGAGCACCCGGAGGAAACTCACGCAGACACGGGGTGAATGTGCAAAACTCCACACAGACAGTCACCCCGAGGCTGGAATCGAACCTGGGTCCCTGGCGCTGTGAGGCAGCAGTGCTCACCACCTTTGCCAGCTCAGAAACACTTGCTGTCAATCCTACCCCCAGAATTAACACAAAAAGAACAAATCACTGCTATGTGTGTGGTTTTTGTGCATGTAAGAAGTGTGCGTTAGAAGGCAGAGGGAAAGGTCATGTAGATCAATGGCCGAATGCTGTGGGACTAAAGGCTTGGGTTTGAATGCTGGCTGTCCTGAAGGTATGTGTCTGAACAAGTATTCTGTGGTGGTAGAGAATTCCACAGCCAGTGGGTTTGCACTGTCGATACCATACACACATCCGAAAACCTGCTCCCACCAATTTTTATCAGTGTCCGCATGAATGGTTCACTTTAACTCTCTGGGCGGCAAGGTGGCTCAGTGGTTAGCACTGCTGCCTCACAGCGCCAGAGACCTGGGTTCAATTCCCGCCTCAGGCGACTGACTGTGTGGAGTTTGCACCATTCTCCCTGTGTCTGCGTGGGTTTCCTCCGGGTGCTCCAGTTTCCTCCCACAGTCCAAAAATGTGCAGGTTAGGTGAATTGGCCGAGCTAAATTGCCCGTAGTGTTAGGTGAAGGGGTAAAAGTAGGAGAATGTGGTCTGGGTGGGTTGTGCTTCGGCGTGGACTTGTTGGGCAGAAGGGCCTGTTTCCACACTGTATCTAATCTAATCTAATCTAATCTATGATATTAGTGAGCTGTCTGCCGACCCTCCGTATGTTTCCACCCCATAACTCTTAAGCGTTGCCTCTCTCTCAGTCACCCATCTCGGATACCAACCGGGTTAAAAATAATTGAAGAGGCAGAGGGCATGACTTGCAAAGGTAACCATGGGCAACAGTGTGCAAGATGGGCTACCATCGGGGTGAATGAATGAAACTACAGAGATTTAAAGCGAACCATTCATGCAGACACTGATAAAAATTGGTGGGAGCAGGTTTTCGGATGTGTGTATGTTATCGACAGTGCAAACCCACTGGCTGTGGAATTCTCTACCACCACAGGCTGTGGAGGCCAAGTCACAGAATATATTCCACAAAGGGCTTGATCAGATTTTAGATCTTCAAGAGAGAAAGAGATTAGATGACAATGAGATAGAGGGTCCGCCATGATCATGTTGAATGCTAGAGCAGGCTCAAAGGGCTGAATGGCCTACTCCTGTTCCTATGTTGTAGAGTGACCAGGGTCATTGTAAGGCTGTGCAACAACCACACATTCTCCTTTTTCCCTACAATTCCTGCTGACCGCACCCAGCAGTCTCCTCAGCCTGAAACATCTCGAGTTAATCTGATGCCTGCTTGCAGTCTCATTTAGTCAGTAACCCTGGGTACTGCAGTTTCGTCAAAAGATAATTACCCTGTCCCTGCAGAGGAAGTTATTTCTGTCTCCTGCCCAAATCCATCTCGTAACTTTTTGAGCTTTTGTCTTTCAAGCCCACTCCAAACTTAGCCGAATATTGCTCATGATTTGGAAATGCTGGTGTTGGACTGGGGTGTACAAAGTTAAAAATCACACAACGCCAGGTTATTGCACAACCACCTGATGAAGGAGTGGTGCTCCGAAAGCTAGTGTGCTTCCAATTAAACCTGTTGGACTATAACCTGGTGTTGTATGATTTTTAACCTAACATTGCTGTTTACTTAGCATCCCTACAGTGTGGAAACAACAAGCCATTTGGTCCAACAAGTCCATACGGGCCCTCCAAAGAGTAACCCACCCAGACCCATTCCCCTACTACCCCTGACTAATACACCTAACCTACATATTTCTGAACACTATGGGCAATTTAGCACAGCCAATTCACCCTAACCTGCACGTCTTTGGACTGAGTGGAAACTGGAGCACCCAGATGAATGTGCAAACTCCACACAGACAGTCGCCTGAGGCTGGAATCTGTGAGGCAGCAGTGCTAACCACTGAGCCACTGCACCACCCCTTCATAACAAGAGATCAAACTGTTTGATAAACTCATCGCGAGCTCTCAGTCAGAAGAAACTACCCTTTTTTGGCTCATTTACATCTTGAACTCCAAATCCTGGTCATTGTACTTTTGAAAAGGTTAACGTTAGAAGCCGAATTAAGCACCACCCAATCTGAAGATGTCACATAGGCGTAGATGGGAATATGTCAATAGTCCTTAGGACCTCCTGGAGTGAAGACCTGTACACACAGGTCCCCTTGTATCTTGTTAGAAAATAATGTACCTCATGGCATGAATCTAACTGATGCTAATAATGGAAATGTTGGATCCTAGAGTGAGACCTTAACCTGGTTTTCTCTTATAAGCATGGAGGTCACTTACTGAACACATTCACATAGCGTACTTTTACCATGAACAAAAAAGGTGTTTATCAAGCGAGAAGCATGAACTACATTAGAGTTGAAAACAAGGTTGCCAGAAACAAACACAAACTACAGGAAATGGGAATGTGAGTGGGCCATTTGGCCCCTCAAACCTGCCCCACCACCATCTCACAAAGTCATGGCTGATCTGTCACAGGCCTTCACTCCGCTTTCATGCCGGCTCATCAATGGCCTCAAATCCTCAATATTTCAAAACTCTACCTGCCTGCTCTTCAAAAACTTTCAATGGTTAGCCTCTCCAACTCTCTGAGGTAGTAAATTCTCCATCGTCTCCTTCGGTTTTAAGTGAGTGTCCTCTCCCTCTGCAACAACTCCCTCCGCCTTAATTTGGAGACAGTGAGGATTGCAGATGCTGGAAAGTCAGATTCGATAAAATGTGGAGCTGGAAAAAGCACAGAGGTCAGGTAGCATCAGAAGAGCAGGGGAGTCAATGTTTCAGGCAGGTCCCTTCGCTCAGACTGGGAAGTCATGCACTTCTGATACTGTTTGACCTGCTGTGCTTTCCCCCACTAACATCTTCTCAATGTCTACCCTATCAAGCCCCCTCAGGAATCCTGAAGGAGTACTGTGCCCGAAACGTTAACTCTGCTTTGTCTCTCCACAGATGCTGCCAGACCTGCTGAGTTTTTCCAGCAATTTCTGTTTTTGTTTCTGATTTACAGCATCCACAGCTCTTTTTCCCCTCAGGAATTGGTGCATTAGAATAAGATCGCCCATCAGTCTCCTAAACTCTCATAAATAAAGGACTATTTTATTCAGCCATTTTGTTAAGTCAACAAAGAGACCTTGGAGTGCAGGTTCATAGCTCCTTGAAAGTGGAGTCGCAGGTAGATAGGATAGTGATGAAGACATTTGGTATGCTTTCTTTTATTGGTCAGAGTATTGAGTGCAGGAGTTGGGAGGTCATGTTGTGGCTGTACAGGAAATTGGTTAGGCCACTGTTGGAATATTGCGTGCAATTCTGGTCTCCTTCCTATTGGAAAGATGTTGTGAAACTTGAAAGGGTTCAGAAAAGATTTACAAAGATGTTGCCAGAGTTGGAGGATTTGAGCTATAGGGAGAGATTGAATAGGCTGGGGCTGTTTTCCCTGGAGAGTTGGAGACTGAGGGGTGACCTTATAGTGGTTCATAAAATCATGAGGGGCATGGATAGGATAAATAGACAAAGCAAGGGGGCAGCTAAAAAGGTGACACCTTCATTTGGTACAGGAACTGAGCCCATGCTGTCAGCTTTTACACGTCTAATTACCTGCAAAATGAAACAAGGAAATAAGCTCAATAAACGTGGAAAATGCCGGGCTAGCAAAGGACAATGTAACCATGAAAGCTGCTGGATTGTCATAAAAACACAACTGGTTCAGTATTGCACTTCCGAAAAGGGAATCAAAAACGATGAGCATATGCTTGAAACGTCTTTTCTCCTCCTCCTCGGATACTGCCTGACCGGCTGCGCTTTTCCAGCACCACGCTCTTCAACTCTGATCTCCGGCATCTGCAGGCCTCACTTTCTCCCCTTCAGAACAGGAGCCTGCTGCCCAGTCTGGGCCCGCATCTGTGGGAGGACACAACAAGGTGGAGGATTGGGAAAGGAGATGGCTTTGACTGTATTGCAAACCAGCTGCCAGGCCAACTGACTGCTAAGCCCCCTTGCTACGGCTGGCACAGCTACAGCAGGCTGTCTTCCAGAAAACTCCTGTGCGCTCACAAATCAGTTTTCTTCAGCTCCCTGAGGCACCAACAACAAACTGCAAACTGAACACAACGAGGCCGAATTTGACTAGAAGTTGGCCGAGTGACAATTTTGCTCAGTTTAATGGAGGGTTTCTCTCCACATGGCCTGGCGGGCTTTCGCATGTCATCTTCCCAAATTCGCCTCACCACCTTGGCACTACGCCCATTTGGTTCCCCACTCCTTGCAACTTCCCTCTCGCCACAGGTGGAAGTATTGGCCAATGCCAGGGTCTCTTTGGATTTCTGGTGCCATCTTTAAAGCCCAGTCATGCTCCCAGCCAAGTGCTGGCAATCCTCAGCATAGTCTCTGCCCATGGTCCCTGTTATATTGGGCTGCCCATGGCATTTGCCCTGAGATGTTGGTATTGATGGGTATCGGAGCGAAATACTGGATTTTCCAGGCAAACACGTGGTTTGGATGAGCTCTGAGGAAACACTCTTTCACCAGGGGCTGCCTGAGAGGGCGCAGTGGCAACATTTGAGAAGCTTCTGGATGAGCACTTATAGTGCCAGGACATAGTAGGCTACAGACAAAATGGAGGCAAATGGGATTAATGTAGTTTGGTGTTTGTCAGTCAGCATAGGCATGGTGAGCTGAAGGGCCTGTTTCTAAGCTCATTGACGGCACAGTGGCACAGTGGTTAGCACTGCTACCTCACAACACCAGAGACCCAGGTTCAATTCCTGCCTTGGGCAACTGTCTGTGTGGAGTTAGCCCATTCTCCCCGTGTCTGTGTGGGTTTCCTCCGGGTGCTCTGGTTTCTTCCCACAATCCAAAGATGTGCAGGTTAGGTGAATGGCCCATAGTGTTAGGTGAAGGGGTCAATGTAGAGAAATGGGTCTGGGTGGGTTGTTCTTTAGAGGGACGGTGTGGACTTGTTGGGCCGAAGAGCCTGTTTCCACTCTGAAGTAATCTAACCAATGACTCTAAGTAATCTCTCTGCGTTTCACGTTGGGAATGGTCACTGGTGGGAGAACAGGACATTGTGTTTGGCATTGATACAAGATGTGGTAATGAGAATGTAAATGCATGAAAATAGGCTGCTCACCTGGAACAATCTTGCTAAATAACACCTGATGGGAAAATAGGGCACTTTACATTAGATGACGACAAATTCCTCACTGCTCATCTCACACAATTCACCCAAGTTTCTCTCTATTGCACATGTCATTCAGGTATGATGTGATTCAGTCCACTATCACTTCAACTTCAGAGTAAACATGCACTATCTCGAAATTCGATGTTGAGCAGCGTTGCAGGATTTCTTCCGAAAGAAGACTTTCCACCTTTGATCTGCTTTCAGCATTCTTGCTTCCTCATAATGATTGTCTGAGCGTGTGTCTAGACACATATCACTGGAAAACAGCATTGCTTTTCCCCCCTATACAGGTCGTAGAACCCCCTACAAGGTGGAAACTGGAAATTCAGCCCATCTAGTCCATACTGACCCTCTGAAAGGTATCCCACCCACACCCGCGCCATCCTTGCATCTCCCCATGGCCAGTCCACCTAGCCTGCACACCTTTGGACTATGGGAGGAAACCCACACTGACTCAGGAAGCGTGTGCAAACTCCCACACAGACAGTAGCCTGAGGCTGGAATCAGACCTGGGTCCCAGATGCTGCAAGGCAGCAGTGCTAACCACTGAGCCACCATACCACTCCAGGTCTGATGCCCTCATCAGAACTGAAGAAGAGTTATTGGATTTGAACCATTAACTCTCTTTCTCTCCCCACAGATGCTGCCAGTCCTGCAGAACATTTCCAGCACTTCCTGTTTTCGCTTCAGATTTCCAGCATCTACAGTACTTTAATTCTTCAAGTTTTTTAAATGCAGAACCAAGCTTCCAGACCTCCCTATTCCAAGATCACAAAAACAACTCTAAAATTGAAACTAAAATGACATCTCCCCAACCTAATCCTAACCCTAACCTAACCCTAACGGCACCTTGAAAGCTCCAGTCTAATTTATAATATTCTGGGTCACATTGTGCAGAGGAACATGCACAAAGTTGTGTTGGGGTGAGGAAAATATTCACTTTATTGAGGGAGAGTCTTCAAAGCAGTAAGAGAGAGCAAGATCGTATAACAGTGCATCACTTCCGGCAATGATATAAACTGTCATCCCAACTTTGAAATATATCATTGTTCCCTCACTGTCACTGATCGAACTCCCAGAATTCCCTCCCTCAGGGGTGGGTATGTCGACAGCAGGTGGATTGCATTAGTTCAAGAAAGAAGCTCACCCCCAGCTTCTCAAAGGCCACTGCCAATAAAGCTGGTCAAGCCAGTGCTGCCTACATCCTATAATAGAGTCACAGAGATGTATGGCATGGAAACAGATCCTTCAGTCCAACTCATTCATGCGGAACTTATATCCTAAACTGAACTAGCCCCATTTTCCTGCATTTGGCCCATATCCCTCGAAACCCTTCCTATCCACATACCTGTCCAAATATCTTTTAAATGCTGCAATCGGACACACCTCTACCACTTCCCTTGGCAGCTCATTCCATACACGCACCACCCTCTGCGTGAAGACGTTGCCCCTTAGGTCCCTTTTATATCTTTCTCGCCTCAACCTAAACCTGTGCCCTCTAGTTTTGGGCTCCTAAACTCTGGGAAAAAGAGCTTGGCCCTTCACCCTACCCATGCCCCTCATGATTTTATTAACCTCTCTCAGGTCACCCCTCAGCCTCCGACGCTCCAGGGAAAACAGCCCCAGCCTATTTAAGCCTCTCCCTATAGCTCAAACCCTCCAACCCCAGTGACATCCTTGTAAATCTTTTCTGAATCCTTTCAAGTTGAACAATATTCTTCCGATAGCAGGGAGACCAGAACTGCACGCAGTATTCCAAACGTAGCCAAACCAATGTCCGGTACAATTGCAACATGACCTCCCAACTCCACACTCAATGCACTGATCAATAAAGGCAAATGAACCAAAAGCCTTCTTCACTATCTTATCTACCTGCAACTCAACGTTCAAAGAACTATAAACCTGCACCCCAAGGTCTCCTCATATGGCAACACTCCCCAGGACCTTGACATTAAGTGTATAAGTCCTGCCCTGATTTGCTTTTCCAAAATGCAGCACCTCACGTTTATCTAAATTAAACTCCACCCGCCACCCCTCAGCCCCTCTCATCCAGGTCCCGTTGTACTCTGACATAATCTTCTTCACTGTCCACTACATCTCCATATAAACGAATCTAAAAAGTCCCGTTGCAGTCTAGTTGCAGTGAGTGCTGAGGTCACGGTGGCTCAGTGGTTAGCACTACTGCCTCACGGTACTAGGGACCTGGGTTCGATTCCAGCCTTGAGTGACCGCCTGTGTGGAGTCTGCACATTCTCCCCATGTCTGTGTGGGTTTCCTCTGGGTGCTCTGGTTTCCTCCAAAGATGTGCAGATGGATGAATTGGCTGAGCTAAATTGCTCATCATATTCAGGGATGTATAGGTTAAGTGCATCAGTCGGGGGGTGGGTTACTCTTCGGACGGTCATTGTGGACTTGTTAGGCTGAAGGGTCTGTTTCCACACTGTTGGGATTCTAATTCTAAATAGTCTAATATTTGGATGTGCAGACCCTATTGGAGGTAGGGGTGTCAGCCTGTGTTTATTCAAGAGCAAGAAATTGTCCTTTCGCATCTGAGACTGTTAGAGCCTTTTGAAATTGCTGGCCTCTTTTGTGAGTGCTTCTTCTTCAGCCTGGGCAGGCAATGAGCTGCAGATTCCCATGTGTCATTCACAGGGAATATTCCTGCTGTTTTTCAGGGAGTGCTCTCGAAGCACTTCCTCCACCTTCTTAGTGACTATTTGCTCGGATGAGGCTCAGAGTTCAGAACTTAATTTGGAAATCTTGTGCCGGACATATGGACAGTGTGGCTTGGTCTTCCCACCTCCATAACTCTTTGAGATATCTGACCATCTGTAATTTTGCCTCCTTGCACATTCCCGTTTTTAATTACTCCACTTTCAGTGGCTGGACCTTCAGCTGTTTTGGTCGCATGCTCTGGAACACCTTCCTCCTCTGTCTCTCGCTCGCTCCTTCTCTTTCCTCCATCTACCTCTTTGAGTTTCTGGTCATCATACCTAATATCTCCCAATGTGGGCTGGTGTCAAGCTGTAAGATCTGTTCGGTTTGCTTTAATTTAACATTAAGACAATGATTAACTACGGTTAAAAATGAACTAAGTTCAAAAATGGACTTGCAGCTCAGACAACGGTAAAAGGATGTACAAAGTGTAAAGGTGAGCAGGTTCGGGTGGATTGGCCATGCTACATTGCCCACAGTGTCCAGGGATGTGCAGGCTATGTGGGTTAGCCATGAGGAATATGGGGTTACAGGGATAGGGTAGATCTGGGTGGGATGGTCTTTGGAGGGTCAGTGTTGACTCGATGGGCCAAATGGTCTGCTTCCACACTGTAGGGATTCTATGATTCCATGATGTATGCACACACGTCACAGACTTTGTTCAATTTTCTACGTTAAGCCCCAGATCATGATCTTTCGCAAAGGCCAGTGCTCAACAGCCATTTTTAATCCTCACCCTCTAATTGATCAGACTCTTGTCTCTTGATTGAAGGTTATCTGCTGTCTTCTTTTGTTGATAATGATACTTAGTAATTTCATCATCTTGTCTGCAGTTGCCTGCTTGGCTCTGTGCCACTTTGGTCAAAACTCTGTTTCTGTCCAATTGATTGGGTAGCCATTACTCAAATGGGTCTTCCATGATGGTACCTTGAATCTGGAATAGGTCAGGTCCAGATTTGTGTTTGTCTGCTGTTTGTTCATTATCGAATCATAGAATCATACAGCACAGAAGTAATCCTTCCACCCATTGAACCTATACTGGCAAACATACACCACAACCCACTTTCCCACACTAGACCCTTAACCTTGAATATAATGTCACTTCAAGTGTTTAATTGAGTACAACAAACTTTGTTTTAACTGACGCTTTATGAACTGGCACTCTCAATAAACCGGCAAAAATTATACATCTGAAATACTGTGAAGTTTACTGTATTATTCTGTCTAATTATTATAGTTTCAATTTATTTCGCTCAATGTAAAATTCTTATTGCTGAATCAAATGGCCACCCAAAATATCAACAGTTGTTTCAATTTCAAGTCAATTTCTCCTCAAATCATGTGACCTATTGCTATGTCTGAGTGGTCAGTTGAGGGTGCAAGTGAGTTTTATTTGGTAAGTTTTATTTAAGGCAGAGTTGCGTTATTGTTGAAGTGATTTATGCTCTAAATAAAGTCTAACAGACCCACTGCATTACACTTTTTTTACCTAGTTTATGTTTTTACATTGATTATGCAGATCCCTTGATTCTCCAGAATACTCAATCAATCGATACATTTTTGGTCCCAAAGGTGCCAGATAACAACAAGTCTACTGTACTTCCTAAAAGCTGTGACAATAAGCATTGAACAAGATTAATGGACATTTCCCCCACTGCACAGTTATTTAGTTTGACAGTGAGGACGGCAGATGCTGGAGAGTCAGAGTCGAAAAGGGTGGCACGGGTCGGCATTCCTGATGAAGGGCTTAGCCCCGAAACGTCCACCCTCCTATTCCCCAGATGCTGCCTGACCTGCTGTGCTTTTCCAGCGCCACCCTTTTTGACTATTTAGCTTGACATATTTACAGCCGTTACTGGTTAAAACCCTCCCTGAGGTAACCCACACTCTAATAACTTGTAAACAAAGGATCTTTGTGTGGGTCTGAATTAGTCCTTGGCTGAAGTTGTCCACACGTAGTGACTATAGCTAACATTTGCTGAACTTGTGCATCATGCATTGTGGTTCTGCAACAAATGGAACACAATTTTAACTGACAAAGGCATGACAACTGAGTTCTGAAGTTCTAAGATAAAATAAAAGTGGTTCAGTGGTTAGCACAGCTGCCTTACAGCACCAGGGTCCCAGGTTCAATTCCACCCTCGGGCGACTGTCTGTGTGGAGTTTGCACATTCTCCCCGTGTCTGCGTGGGTTTCCTCCGGGCGCTCCGGTTTCCTCCCACAGTCCAAAGATGTGCAGGTCAGGTGAATTGGCCTTGTTAAATCGCCCATAGTGTTAGGTGCATTAGTCAGAGGGAAATAGGTCTGGGTGGGTTACTCTTTGAAGGGTTGGTGTGGACTGGTTGGACTGAATGGCCTGTTTCCACACTGTAGGGAATCTAATCTAATCTAAATGAAATCCTATACTATGTTGGGCTGGCATGGGGCTCACAGCACCAGGGACCTGGGTTCGATTCCACCCCCGGGTGACTGTCTGTATGGAGTTTGCACATTCTCCCCGTGTCTGCATGGGTTTCTTCCGGGTGCTCCTGTTTCCTCTGAGAGTCCACAAAGATAAGAATCAAACAACACCAGGCTCTAATCCAACAGGTTTATTTGGAAGCACTAGGTTTCGGAGCGCCGCTCCTTCATCAGGACAAAGGAGCAGAGCTCTGAAAGCTAGTGCTTCCAAATAAACCTGTTGGACTATAACCTGGTGTTGTGTGACTTTTAACTTTATACACCCCAGTCTAACACTGGCACCTCCAAATCATGGAATCCACAAAGATGTGCAGGTTAGGGTGGATTGGCCATGCTGAATTGTCCTTGGTGTCCAGGGATGTGCAAGCTGGGTGAGTTAGCTAATGTAAAAATGGCGATCGGGTAGGATGCTCTGCAGACAGTTGGTACAGACTCAATGAGCCGAACGGCCTCTTTCCACACTGTCGGGATTCTATGTTATATAAGCTTTTTGGCATGTTTTAATATGTTAAATGGGCTTCAAGAATATAAACCACTGTGCTAAATAATGTTAGTTGCTGTTTCAAACAGGAAAGACAAAATTCATACTTGACGTTGTACTTAGAGGCCAACTCAATTAGAGTTGGTGCATATGGTTTGTCACAGTATACTGCATGTCTCCTGCATTTGGCTAGGAAACAATTTAAAACCACTGGTGTAAACAGGTCTTTGATAGGCACTTGTTTGGACAAAGGATCAGCCCTTTCATCCATCTGAATGCAATTTCGCCTGAAAAAAAATGCGCACGCAGGAGTTGAACCCTGACGAAACGTGATCTGGGAGAGAGGGAGGTTGAAGTGTGGTACTCAGTGGGACTCGTAATCACTTCATCCGACATCAAAGCTCGCGGTTGGTTCGATGTCTTTGGAGCTTGGCCTCACATGAGCAGGGCTAGTCATGTGTGAAATCTGTGTGAAATTATTCTCGGCACATCCCACTCGCTCCCGAGGGAATCGACCAGGAATAAAGAGCATTCTCAATCCTGCAGCCCTTAGAGATGTCAAATAAACACTGCAACCCAAAATGGACCCTGAGCTGGTCGGGGGAAAGAGAGAGACTCCACAAGGATGACAGGAAAGTTGTTTTTCCATTTCGTAGGGTCATCGAATCATACAGCATGGAAACAGGCCCTCAGGGTCCTTGCTGAACATAATCCCAAACAAGACTAGTCCTCTCGGCCTACTCCTGGTCTATATCTCTCCAACCCTTTCCTATTCATGTACCTATCCAAATGTCTTTTAAACATTGTAATTATACCCAGATCCCCAGGACGTTCATTCCACACGCAAACCACCTCCTGTGTAAAACATTTGCCCCTCATGTCTTTTTAACATCCTTTCTGAACTTTAAAAATGTGTCCCCTGGTCTTCAAATCCCCCATCTGAGGGGGGTAACTCTATTTATACCCCTCATTCTTTTATAAACCTCTATAAGGTCGCCTCTCAACCTCCTACACTCCAGTGAAAGAAGTGCCAGCCTATCCAGCCTTTCTACATAACTCAAACCTTCCATAGCCCAAAATGAATGAAATCGAACAGGGTGTAAAACCAATGTCACCACTGATTCCATCAGTTTTCCAACAGTCAGGCCATGTTAGCATGGAATAAAGTAACTCTCACCCCAGTAAAATCCATGCCATCATGTGATGTTTCATTATTCCGCACCTATTGGGCCAGGAGTGAATGAAGAGCTTTTGCCCGAAACATCGATTCTCCTGCTCCTTGGATGCTGCCTGAATGGAAGTGCTTTTCCAGCACCACACTCTCGTCTCTGATCTCCAGCATCTGTAGTCCTCACTTTCTACCTCTGGATTCTCAGTCCAGTGACACTACCCCTCACCAGCATCTCCCCTGAACAAACAGTGGAGATATAGAGCTTGGAAACACGTCCTTCAACCCAACTCGTCCATGCTAACCAGGTCACCTCAACTGAACTAGTCGCTAAAATAAGCAGTGGAGATAGGTTCAAACACGGCTTTGGGAAGGAAACTGCAGGACCACCTGAAGAAAGAATAAAAGGCAAGAGAACTGGGAATGGCTCAATGGAAGGAATGGCTTCATTACTGTTTGATACTTCTACGAGAGCTATGATCTCATAGTCGAGAATGAAAACTGAGAATGATCCGTTTCCTTTTTGCAACTTTCTTACAATTATCCAATCGAAGGCTGGATATATACCAGACCAGATACAAAGAGAACCTCCCAATTACTTCACTTCAACAATATTCCTTCGCACCAATCTCGCGATACTGGAGCTTAACCCCTACTCTCCAAATCTCCACATTATATCTCCACACGGTTGCTGTCTCCTTAACAAATCAGAATTAAACAAAACTTGTGGTTTGAGGCCAGACTGTAAAAATTGGGTTAACATTTCAGAATTGAACACTTGATGCAGAATCCAATCTTTCATCATATCGCTACATAGAATCCCTACAGTGTGGAAGCAGGCCATTCAGCCCATCACCTCTATATTGGGGAGACAGGCCACCTACTTGCGGAATGTTTCAGAGAACACCTCTGGGACACCTGGACCAACCAACCCAACCACCCCGTGGCTCAACACTTCAACTCTCCCTCCCACTCCACCAAGGACCCACTCCTTGGACTCCTCCATCACCAGACCATAGCAACACGACGGCTGGAGGAAGAGCGCCTCATCTTCCGCCTAGGAACCCTCCGACCACAAGGGATGAACTCAGATTTCTCCAGTTTCCTCATTTCCCCTCCTCCCACCTTGTCTCAGTCAAATCCCTCGAACTTAGCACCACCTTCCTAACCTGCAATCTTCTCCCTGACCTCTCCGCCCCCACACCCACTCCGGCCTATCACCCTCACCTTGACCTCCTTCCACCTATCACATTTCCAATGCCCCTCCCCCAAGTCCCTCCTCCCTACCTTTTATCTTAGCCTGCTGGACACACTTTCCTCATTCCTGAAGAAGGGCTCATGCCCGAAACGTCGATTCTCCTGTTCCCTGGATGCTGTCTGACCTTCTGCGCTTTTCCAGCAACACATTTTCAGCTCTGATCTCCAGCATCTGCAGTCCTCACTTTCTCCCATTCAGCCCACCAAGTCCACATCAACCCTTGGAAGAGCATCCCACCCATCCCTGTAACCTCACGTTACTCATAGCTAATCCACCCAGCTGGCACACCATAGTAGGTCTAATCCACCATAACCTGCGCATCTTTGGGTTGTGGAAGGAAAATGGAAGACCCAGAGGAAACCCACGCAGAAACCCAGGGAGAATGTGCAAACTCTACACAGATAGTCAACCGAGGGTGGAATTGAACCTGGGTCCCTGGCGCTATGAGGCAGCAGTGCGAAGTGCTGAGCCACCATGCCCCCTGTTGGGAGCATGATCTTGAGTAACATTTAGGAAAGGACAGCAAATGGCAATTACAGCAATTTCAGAAAGCAGCTCACCACGCCTTCTCAAAGAGGCATCTATGGGTGAGCAATAAATACTGGCCTTGCCACTGATGGCATGGGGTGTAGGGATACCCGCAATGCTGCTAGGGAGGGGGGTTCCAGGATTTTGACCCAGAGACACACTGAAGGAACGGAGATATATTTCCAAGTCAGGATGATGAGTAGTTCAGAAGGAAATTCGAGATAGTGGAATTCCCATGTATCTGCTGCTGTTGACGTCTGCAATGGTAGAGGTCATGGTTTGAGACAGCATTGGTGAGCTGCTGCAGTGCATTTTGGTGATGGTAGACATTTTGGGCTGCTTCTGATTGCCAATGGTGGAGGGAGTGAAAGTTTAAGGCATTGGATGGAGTGTCAATGAAGTGGGCTGCTTTTTCCTGGATGTTGTCGAGCTCCTTGAGTGATGTTGGAGCTGCCCCATCCAGGGCAAGTGGGGAGGATTCCCTCACGCTCCCGACTTGTGCCTTGTAGATGGTGGCCAGGCTTTTGGGAGTCAGGAGGTAACTGCATAGAACTTACAGCCCATGACCTGCTCATGTCACCATGAAATCTCCAGACAGCAAAACTGCCCCTTATAGGTACTTCTGAATCAACACGCTCATGACAGAAGTCTGGAGCAGGTGGGAGTTGAACCCAGACTTCCTGGCTCAGAGGTAGGGATACTGCCACTCTGTTACAAGAGCCCTCAACACTTAAAGCCACCATAGTCCCAGAGGAGCATAGGGGCTGCTCTTGCAGACAGAGATGACTGGGGGTGAGTTTAGCCTGAGGGGTCAGCACGCCTCAGGCGAGGGTGAGTTCGAGAAATCGTTCCTTGTTAGTTTGAGAAACTAGATAAAATGACACCGTGAAGGCTGGTATCCTGTCACCAAGTCACCCTTTATTCACAGCGTTCTTGACACTGATCCAGCTCCCTCAGAGCCAGCTCTTCGAGTGAACAGAACTCCTGACACTCTTGTTTTTTAAGTAACGCAATGACTGTGGCCTAGCCAGCACAGAGTCAGTTCCCTAAACTGAGGAGATTCTAAATCTCCTAGCTATTTTTTCTTTTTTTCTTTTTTAATTTTCTTCTTTTTTTCGTGTGTGCTGGTGTCAGACACAGTGAAAAACAACAAGGGTGCGTAAATCTTTATTTATATTCCACCACCAAGAAGAAAGGAAACACCCGAGTGGCCAGCGACAAGCAGTGCCCTTCACATCAAAGGGCAATGCTGTGTGATCAAACAGTGAAGGGGAGGGCAGGGATTAAATCAAAATAGAGTTGGAGGGGGAAATAAAACACTCCAATCCCTGTGTCGCCCACCTTTGACACTCCTTTTTCTTTAGAGTGAAAAGAATGTCTGACACTCCCCATTTTTTTTAATCTTACCCCCACACTCACGCCTAACTGCGGTAGTGCTTATTTTCCTCAGCACCCATGTTGTGTGTGCGCAGGTGTGAGACACAGTGACAGACACAAGGTGCACAAATCTTTATTCGGTTTCCGCCAGCAGGAAGAAAGGAAACATCTGAGAGGCCAGTGACAAGCAGTGCTACATGATCAAATACTTGATGTGCATTATTTTTCAGGCAACATGGTTAGCAGTTGAGTGGGATGAATCAGAAAGGTGAGGCAGTGGTGGGATTTGAACACAACATTGGAAATATTGACTGTGCAGTTTCATTGGACCAGGGAACTGTGTTAGTCAGTGAGCACAATGGGGATGGGGAGACATTCCTGGTTTTTTTTTGCTGTGTGACATTCTTGTTTTTTTTTTAATTTTTATTTTTTTTAATTTTTTTTCTTTTTTTATAATTTAACCCACCTAAGTGCGGTAGTGCTTATTTTTTCCCCAGCACCCATGGTGTGTGTGTGTGCAGGTGTGAGACACAGTGAGAGACACAAGGTGCACAAATCTTTATTCAAATTCCACCACCAGGAAGATAGGAAAACACCCGAGTGGCCAGTGACAAACACTGCCCTTCACATCAAAGGGCAATGCTGTGTGATCAAAACAGTGAAGGGGAGGGTAGGGGACACATTCTTGTTTTTTTTTGTGAAGGGGAGGGTAGGGACTAAATCAAAATAGAGTTATCTCCTGTTTATTTATTTATTTTTTCTTTTTTTTTCTTTCCCCCATACTACCACCTAAGTGCGGTAGTGCTTATTTTTTCCCCAGCACCCATGGTGTGTGTGTGTGTGCAGGTGTGGGACACAATGAAAGACACAAAGTGCACGAATCTTTTTTTTTTCTTATTTTAATCCCTTTTTTTTTGTTCCCCCCCCCCCCCCACACTACCACCTAAGTGCGGTAGTGCTTATTTTATCCCCAGCACCCATGGTGTGTGTGTGCAGGTGTGAGACACAGTGAAAGGCACAAAGTGCACGAATCTTTATTCAATTCCACCACCAGGAAGATAGGAAAACACCCGGGTGGCCAGTGACAAACACTGCCCTTCACATCAAAGGGCAGTGCTGTGTGATCAAAAACAGTGAGGGGGAGGGTAGGGACTAAATCAAAATAGAGTTGGAGGGAGAAATGATGCACTCCACTCCCTGCGGCGCCCACCTCTCCCTGAACAACTCCAGGGTGTTGGTGGACACCGCGTGCTCCTTCTCCAAGGACACCCGGGCTCTAACGTAACCGCGGAAGAGGGGCAGGTAGTCGGCCCGACCGACCCCCTCCACATTCTTGTTTATACTTTTTTTTTTGGCTGTGTGATTGTATCCTGGTCTTTTTTTTTAATATATATATATTTTCCCCAGCACCCATGGTGTGTGTGTGCGCAGGTGTGAGAAGGGATACCATTTTATTTTTTTAATTTTTTTTTCTCTTTTTTTCTCTTTTTTTAAATTTTTTTTTCTTTTTTTTTCTTCTTTGTTTTCTCTTTTTTTCTTTTTTTGAAAGACACAAAGTGCACGAATCTTTATTCAATTTCCACCACCAGGAAGATAGGAAAACACCCGGGTGGCCAGTGACAAACACTGCCCTGCACATCAAAGGACAGTGCTGTGTGATCAAAACAGTGAAGGGGAGGGTAGGGACTAAATCAAAATAGAGTTGGAGGGAGAAATGATGCACTCCACTCCCTGCAGCGCCCACCTCTCCCTGAACAACTCCAGGGTGTTGGTGGACACCACGTGCTCCTTCTCCAAGGACACCCGGGCTCTAACGTAACCGCGGAAGAGGGGCAGGTAGTCGGCCCGACCGACCCCCTCCACATTCTTGTTTATATCTGTCAGCCAGGGCTCCCTGATTGGACCAGATTAACAGCTCTAATCAGGAACTCCTATAGTATGAGGTCCAACAGGCTGACCTTGTTACCATCACTACAGGAGGCCAAATGGAAAATCCTGATTGGCCTCCTTAAAGAGAATAATGAGGCTAATTCGCTACACACTCCCCAGGGGCTGACATTCAGGGGGCCTGAGGCTCTTTTCAGGTTCCACTGTGTTCCTGCCTCTTGGCAGGGCCTGAAAATTCTAGCCTATGTTTAAAATGACCCATGCATTCAATTGATGCGTGTGAATACAGCCATGAGCTAACGAGGTGTCAATGAGAGACGTTGGTGCAGAAGAGGATGTTGCCATGAGGGGAAAATTTCCAGGAAAGATTGGATTGGGCCGGCGTTGTTGCTGGAACAGAGGAGGCTGAGGGGAGATTTGATAGAGGTATGCAAGATTGCTTGGAGCCTGGGTAGAGTGGATGGGATTCGCCAATGTCCAAATCAGCAGAAGGGTCATTCAGTGGTGTCATTGACTTAGTGATTTCTGGAAGGATTACACAGGAGATGGAGAAATATCTTTTCACCCAGAGACAACTCTGATAAAGAGTCATCTCGACTGGAAACGTTGCTTGCTCTCTCTCTCTCCATTGATGCTGGCTGACCTATTGTGATCTCCAGCATTTTTTTGTTTTCAATATTTAAAAAGACCATCCTAGGATATGGACAAAGTGCTGGATAAGGCTGGGGTGGGGGACGAAGATTGCCTCATTTTTCAGCTTGCACATTTTTCTGAATATTCTAAATGTCTGAATTGAAGGGATGTGAGGAGAGGACAAGTGGATATACAATCCATGAATTGCTCCTGAGGAGGGGCAGCACAGACCATGATGGGTCAAATGGCCTTCCATGAGTTGTAATAATTCTAAGGAACGTGAGTGAAAAGACTTCCTTCTTTGTTTTGCCTTTTTGTTAGGCCTGAATCAAATTCTTCGGGGGTTATTTATTGACTATAGATTCTAGAGTGAACTATACTGTGAAAGGAAGAGCCTTGAGAAAAGTTGATAAGCAGAGAGATCTGGGAGTTCAGGTCCATTGTACCCTGAAGGTGGCTGCACAGGTGGGTAGAGTGGTCAAGAAGGCATATAGTATGCTTGCCTTCACCGGACGGGGTATTGAGTATGAGAGCTGGCAGATCATGTTAAAATTGGTTCGGCTGCATTTCGAATACTGTGTACAGTTCTGGTCGCCACATTACCAAAAGGATGTGGACACTTTGGAGAGGGTGCAGAGAAGGTTTACGAGGATGTTGCCTGGTATGGAAGGTGCTAGCTATGAAGAGAGGTTGAGTAGGTTAGGATTGTTTTCATCAGAAGGAGATTGAGGGGAGACCTGATTGGGGTCTACAAAATCATGAAGGGTATAGACAGGTTAGATAGAGATAAGCTTTCTCCCAGGGTGAGGGAATCAATACCGAGAGGTCATGCATTCAAGATGAGAGGTGAAAAGTTTAAGGGGGATACACACGTAAACTACTTTACACGGAGGGTGGTAGGTGCCTGGAACGCGTTGCCAGCAGAGATGGTAGAGGCAGGCTCGGTAGTTTCATTTAAGGTGCATCTGGACAGATGCATGAGTAGGTGGGGAGCAGAGGGATACAGATCCTTAGGAATTGGGTGATAGGTTTAGACAGTGGACTTGGATTGGCTCAGGCTTGGAGGGCCGAAGGTCTGGTCCTGGGCTGTAGAGTTTCTTTGTTCTTTGTTCTTTGACTAGACAGATTACCACATCAACTGCATCAAACAGAGAAGAGGTGGTACATTTTGTCTAAAGTAAACACCCTCAGGGCCTCTCCACTGTCCACAAGGTTCAAACCAGGATTGTGATGGATTACTTACCACGTGTAAAAAATTAAGGAAGCTAACTGCCATCCGGCGCAGAGCAATTTGTTTGAATAGCACTCCTGTCACTAGGCTTGCTGCATTCCCCACTCTCCACCCACACTGCACTATGATTGCAGTAATGTTGTGGCCACACACAGAAGGTTACTCTTTAGTTCTGTGATTTTATGCCCACACCCAAGAGTCTGGATTCAGGACAGACTGGTTGGGGAGAAAGCAAGGTAGGAACTGTCTTCAACCTTGGGCTTCTATATCACCATGTTTATTTTTTAAATATTACAACACACAGTATTCAGAGATAAACCAGGCTCTAATCTTCATGTTATATTATTGAAAGGCTACTCCATAAAGTCTATCATCTAAACCTAGTCAGCCTACTCTGTGTGTTTCTCCGTACCAACTTGGAAACACGTACCAACAGATTCAAGAACAGCTTCTTCCCCGCTGTTATCAGATTTATGAACGGACATCTCATATATTAGAGTTGATCTTTCTCTGCATCTTCTATAGCACTATATTCTACATTCTGACATACTTATGTAAGGTATGGTTTGCCCGTGTCTTGGTATAAGTGACAATAATAAATCAAATCAAAATGTATTTCTAATGTTCACATGGTTAGATTACACAACACCAGGTTATAGTCCAACAGGTTTAATTGGAAGCACACTAGCTTTCAGAGTGTCGCTCACCACCTGATGAAGGAGTGACGCTCCGAAAGCTAGTGTGCTTCCAATTAAACCTGTTGGACTATAACCTGGCGTTGAGTGATTTTTAACTTTGTACACCCCAGTCCAACACCGGCATCTCCGAATCATGGTTACATTAGATTCCCTACGGTGTGGAAACAGGCCCTTCAGCCCAACCAGTCCACACCAACCCTCCGAAGAGTAACCCACCCAGACCCAGTTCCCTCTGATGAATGCACCTAACACTACGGGCAATTTAGCATGGCCAATTCACTTGACCTGCACATCTTTGGACTGTGGGAGGAAACTGGAGCACCCGGAGGAAACCTGCACAGACACAGGGAGAATGTGCAAATTCCACACAGACAGTTGCCCGAGGCTGGAATCGGACCTGGGACCCCGGTGCTGTGAGGCAGCAGTGCTAATCACGGATCCACCGTGCTGCCAACTACAGCTGCTGCCGAACACTCCATGTGCATCTCTGTTCTTCATTTAATTTTACCCACACTGTGCTATTTATGCCCATTGAGGAGCAACTCTGTGATGTCCTCACTAGGTTGCTCCAGGGTCCTAAAGTCCTTATGCAACACTTACTTCAACAGTAAGAGCTCCCATTATGATCTCTACAATAAGGGGAGTGACAAAAACAAGCATATACTTGCTACAACATCACATTCACATCCCCCTCCAGGTCACACACTATTCTGATTGGATAGCATGTCTTTATTGTTGCTCAGATAATGCTGTTGCTCAATTGAAGAAAAATTGATGTATCATAGAGAAGCTAAAATGGGCAGTGTTAATTATATACAATAGCAAATACATGCTCACATAAATACCATTTATCATAAAGAGGTCAACGTCTCTTCTTCCTCGGGTGGTTTGGGAAATTTGGCACCTCCATCACCAACCTTTACAGAGCAGCATTGAAAGCACACTGTCCAGGTGCATTACAGTCTGGTACGGCAACTGCTCTGCCCAGGACTGTAAGAAACGATAGAAGGTGGTGTGCACAGCCCAGGCCATCACAGAATCCAACCTTTCATCCATGGACTCCATTTACGCAGCTCATTGTCATGGAAAGGCTGCCAACATCATCAAAGACCCATCACACTGGGCAATGATCTCCTATAATTTCGTCCATCAGGCAGAAGATACAGAAGCTTGAACACACGCACCAGCAAGTTCAGGAACAGCTCCTTCCCAGCCGTTATTAGACTAATGAATGGATTCTCTAACTTCAAATAATGCTGATCTTGCGAATGTTGATCTTGCCTAGCACATGCCTTGTGCGATGTAACCTGTGCGCCTGTATGTTTTTCGATGATCTGTATATTCCTTGCTTACTATGATCTGCCTGTACTGCTTGCGAACAAAGCTTTTCACTGTACTTAGGCACATGTGACAGTAAATAAATCAAATCAAATCGAATATCTCACACATATTATCCTGACAATCACATTTGGAATCCATATTAATGGAAAACAGTGGTGCTATGGTACTGACATTGGGTCAGTAATTCAGAACCCTAGATGGATGTTCTCAGAATGTGGGTACAAACCCCAACGTGGCTAATGGTGGAAATGCGAATACAAATAAGACTGGAGTTAATGCAACAGATCCAGCCCTCCTGGTGTCATGTAACCCCTGCTAACTGTTGTAAAGGTCCATCGGGTTCCCTAATGTCCTTCAGGAAAGGAAATGTGCCATTCTTACCCATTCTGGCCTCCATGTGACTCCAAACCCACAACAACATTGTTGGCTTTTAACCGTCCTCTAGCCATTTAAAGCTGGTCTAGCCAGCAACAGTTGCATCCTGTGAATGAAAGTTTAAAAAATGTCTTCCCAATGAATTGAAAATGATATATGGTATAAAAATAGAGACAGTTGTCATTCTAAGCATCTCAACCCCAGGGCATTCTGACTCTAGTTGACTATCACTGCTGCTACACCAATGATTTTCCCTCCATCATAAGGTCAGAAGTGAGGATGTTTGCCAATGATTGAACAACATTCAGTACCATTCGCAACTCCCCAGATACTGAAGTGGCCTGTGTCCCTGTGCAGTAAGTCCTGGACGATATCCAAGCTTTGGCTGATAAGGAACAAGTAACATTCTTACCTCACAGATACCAGACAGCGACATCTCCAATAACATTATGTTCAGTGACATTCCCCTGCCCGAAATATTCCAGGAGTTAACACTGATCAGAAACTCAACTGGCCCAAATTGAAAATTGTGGCTACAAGAACAGGTCAGAGGCAATGAATTTTGCTTTGGGTGCAATGTTTTTTGACTCCCAACTGCTTCTGAATCACCACGATGTTGGGAAATACTTCTACGCACAAAGGGTGAGAGAGGTTTGAAACTCTTTTTCACAAGTGACAGTGGATACTGGATCAGTTCATTTTAAGTCTGAGATTAGATTAGATTTTTTTTAGATTACATTACAGTGTGGAAACAGGCCCTTCGGCCCAACAAGTCCACACCCACCCGCCGAAGCGAACCCACCCATACCCCTACATTTACCCCTTACCTAACACTACGGGCAATTTAGTATGGCCAATTCACCTGACCCTGCACATCTTTGGACTGTGGGAGGAAACCGGAGCACCCGGAGGAAACCCACGCAGACACGGGGAGAACGTGCAAACTCCACACAGTCAGTCGCCTGAGGCGGGAATTGAACCCGGGTCTCAGGCGCTGCGAGGCAACAGTGCTAACTGCTGTGCCACCGTGCCGCCCAGATAGATATGTCTTTTTCTAAGCAAAGGCATTGACCCAAAGATTGGTGAATAGAGCTAGGTCATGGATTAGTCATTATCTCATTGAATGGTGGAGCAAGTTTGAGGGGCTGAATGGCCTCCTCCTGTACCTATGTTTAGATTAGATTAGATTCCCGAAAGTGTGGAAACAAGCTCTTTGGCACAACAAGTCCACACTGACCCTCTGAAGCGCAATCCAACCAGACCCATCTCCCTCTGACTAATGCACCTAACACTTTGGCCAATTCACCTGGACCTGCACATTCTTGGACTGTGGGAGGAAACCGGAGCACCCGGAGGAAACCCACGCAGACACGGGGAGAATGTGCAAACTTCACACAGACAGTCACCCGAGGCTGGAATTGAACCTGGGTCCCTGGTGCTGTGAAGCAGCAGTGCTAACCACTGAGCCACCGTGCCGCCCCATCTTTGGACTATGTGAGGAAACCGGAGCACCCAGCGTAAACCAATGCAAACATAGGGATGCACATGTATGCACATGTATGAGGAATCCAACCTGGGTCCCTGAGATAGCAGTGCTACCCACTGAGCCACCATGGTCCTATGTAAATCAAGAGAAATGTTATGGAGGACAATCTATTGACCCAGGAAGACAGGCCAATATGATTGGTAGCCTGTCCGCCATCATCAACATCCTATCCCTCTACCACCTGTCTACAAGAGATAGCCATGATGTGGAGGTGCCAGTGTTGATGGACAAGGGATGGACAAGGTCAGAAATCACATGACACCAGGCTATAGTCCAACAGACTTATTTGAAATCACAAGTTTTCAGAGTGCTGTTCCTGCATCAGGTGAAGTCTTGTGACTTCTGACCTTGTCTACGAGAGGGACTGTGACTCACCAAGGCTTCTTCTAAAGAACTCCCGTTACCTTTACCAGGCAGTAGGACGTAAGGGTGTCGTAACTGTCTCCACCTCCAGGCCACACACCATTCTGACTCAAACTATTTAGAATCATAGAGATGTACAGCCCAGAACAGACCCTTCGGTCCAACTCGTCCATGCTCACCAGATATCCTAGCCTAATCTAGTCCCATTTGCCAGCACTTGGCCCATATCCCTCCAAATCCTTCCCATTCATTTACACATCCAGATATCTTTTAAATGTCGTAATTGAAGCAGCCTCCATCACTTCCTCTGGCAGTTCATTCCATACACACACCACCCTCTGAGTGAAAAGGTTGCCCCTTAGATCTCATTAAATTTTTCTCTGCTCACCCTCTATCATTGCTGGGTTAGGGTTGGAGTTTGCGTTAGGGTTAGGATTAGAGTTAGAGTTAGAGTTAGAATTAAGCTTAGGGTTAGGGCTTGGGTTAAGGTTAGGGTTAAGATTAGTATTAGGGTTAGTGTTGGGGTTAGGATTAGGGTTAAGGTTAGGATTAGGGTTAGAGTTAGGGTTAGGTTTAGGGTTAAAGTTAGGGTCAGGGTTAGGGTTAGGGTTAGGATTAAAGTTAAAATCCTGTTTGACACCAGATGGGCTGCAGTAGTACAAGAAAGTGACTCACCACCATTTTCTCAAGGGCAATTAGCAATGGACTACCAATACGGGTTTATAACTAGAGAGTCCATTTGTAAAGCCAGGAACCTCACTCTTGCTATCACAAATCTGGAATTTATTGTAACTAGTAGAAATTATCTTTTGGAACATGTGACTTCTAATTGTTTGGACTTTATAAAATTCCTCTGGGATTCCAAACCAACATCCCAAATCCAGCCCACCAATAATCAGGATGAATACATGTTGTGCAGTTCCATATAACTTGTCAGAATAATGAGTGCATAAAACTCTTGAAAGCTGGACAGAAAGACTTTGTTTAAATGTATGCATTCCACTGTCAAACCCAGTCTAAAACCAGATCGACAAACAGATGATATTCTGAACTTAAAATATCAGAACTGGGAGGATGGGTCACTCAGGCTGTCTAGTATTCATTAAGAGTTGATGTTAATGTCACTTTCTGTTGGTATTGGTTTCATATGCTCAATGACAAAGTTGCTTTGGCAGGTGTCTTAAAGAGGAGCTTCCTCCTCATCTCAGTCTTAAATGGCCATTCCTTCATCCTGAGACACTATCTACTGGTTCCGCACTCAGTAACTGTCGGGAAATTAATCTCATTGTCTGCTCTGCCATCGTTAATGTTGACTAACAAGCGATTCAGAGCTCTGGGGATATGGGTTAATATCCCATTGTGCCAGAAGGGGAGAAAAATACACATGGAATACACAAATAATTCAACTTGCTTTGCACACCTTCGAACAATGCCCCATGACATTTTTATTCATTCATGGGACATTGACATCTTTGGCTGGGCCCAGCATTTATTACCCATCCCAAATTGCCCAGAGGGCAGCTAAGAGTCAACCACATTGATGTGGGTCTGGAGTCACATGTAGGCTAGACTCAGTAAGGACAGTAGTTTCCCTCCCTGAAGGACATTGGTGAGCTGGATGGATTTCTCCTAACAGGGAGAAAGTGGGGACTGCAGATGTTGAAGTATCAGAGCTGAGAGCATGGTGCTGGAAAAGCATAGCCAGTCAGGCAGCATCTGAGGAGCAGGAGAGTCAACGTTGGCGAGAGCCCTTCATCAGGATTGAGACCTCATTCCTGATGAAAGGTTCTTTCCCGAAACGTCAATTCTCCTGCTCCACGGATTTTGCCTGACAATCAATTCATGGTCATGGTGAGACTTTTCATTCCGATTTTTTTTCGATTTAAATTCCACAATCTGCCATGGCAGGATTATGAACCCAGGTCCCCAGCCCATTATGTGGGCCTCTGATTTGACAGTCTAGTAATAATACCACTGGACCATTACCTCCAAACAATTTCAAAGCATTACTGGTGCCTTTTTTCCTTCTTTTTTCCCTCTGGGTCCAGACTTTTTATTTGAACGTCCATCTATTTTCGGTCATGGCAACCTTGAAGCAATCATTGATTATTGTAAGGACTCATCTGGTTCACTCATATCTGTTCAGGAAGGGAACCTGTTGTCCGTACCCAGTCTGGCCTACACATGGACCAGTTTGGGCCAAACGGCCTGTCTCCATGCTGTAGGACTCTATGACTCCAGCAAAGCATGTTGCTTCTTAATACACTCTAAAATGGCTGAGCGAGCCGTTCAGTCACCGGGCAATTAAGGGTTGGATAACAAATCCTGATCTTCCCAGTGATGCCTATCTCCCATTAATAAGTGGGAAGGAAGGCGACCAACACAGCCCCTCAGAACCTAAACAAGGTCACCACCTATTGTTGTAAACTCCACACAGTATCGGTTAATGCAGTGCAACCTCACTAACAGAACAATCCATTCTGTAAATACGACTGAAGCCTGTCATTGCAATACCTCCATGGTGTCTCTTTGACATAGGAACAGAAACTGCAGGTACTGTCCCCAGGGTGGTATCACCAAACCCCTGGACGATTGCATTAAGAGTGTCCAAGTCTGAAGGTCCATTTCCATGATGTGCAACCCTGTCATCCGAACACTAAATACTTTTCTGTTTTTCCTTGTCTTTGAACACCTCTCATCTCTGGATCATGACCTAGTGAAAATGGGATAAAAACTGTTTCGCTGATGGTCCTATTGGATATGAAGTCCTTCTGTTTTCTAACTGGTGTAGGAAGGCAGCGTATCAGAAACATTGATGTGTTGGCTGACCAATGGTTGGACGGTGGATGAGGCAGGGGAGGAGATTGAGTAATAAAAAACCTCCAGGAATAGATTTAATCACAGTTAGTAGCTTCACTTCCAAAAGCAAAGGACAATATCTTATTTCAAAGTTATCAGCTTTCCATAGAACCTCAGTAGACAGGCAGGAGACTGGAGGAACACAGCAAGGCAGGCAGCATCAGGAGGGACAGGCAGGAGGCTGGGGGAACACAGCAAGGCAGGCAGTGTCAGGAGGGACAGGCAGGAGGCTGGAGGAACACAGCAAGGCAGGCAGCATCAGGAGGGACAGGCAGGAGGCTGGGAGAACACAGCAAGGCAGGCAGTGTCAGGAGGGACAGGCAGGAGGCTGGAGGAACACAGCAAGGCAGGCAGCATCAGGAGGGACAGGTAGGAGGCTGGGGGAACACAGCAAGGCAGGCAGCATCAGGAGGGACAGGCAGGAGGCTGGAGGAACACAGCAAGGCAGGCAGCATCAGGAGGGACAGGTAGGAGGCTGGGGGAACACAGCAAGGCAGGCAGCATCAGGAGGGACAGGCAGGAGGCTGGGGGAACACAGCAAGGCAGGCAGCATCAGGAGGGACAGGTAAGAGGCTGGGGGAACACAGCAAGGCAGACAGCATCAGGAGGGACAGGCAGGAGGCTGGGGGAACACAGCAAGGCAGACAGCATCAGGAGGGACAGGCAGGAGGCTAGAAGAACACAGCAAGGCAGGCAGTATCAGGGGGGACAGGCAGGAGGCTGGAGGAACACAGCAAGCCAGGCAGCATCAGGAGGGACAGGCAGGAGGCTGGGGGAACACAGCAAGGCAGGCAGCATCAGGAGGGACAGGCAGGAGGTTGGAGAAACACAGCAAGGCAGGCAGCATCAGGAGGGACAGTCAGGAGGCTGGGAGAACACAGCAAGGCAGGCAGTGTCAGGAGGGACAGGCAGGAGGCTGGAGGAACACAGCAAGGCAGGCAGCATCAGGAGGGACAGGCAGGAGGCTGGAGGAACACAGCAAGGCAGGCAGCATCAGGAGGGACAGACAGGAGGCTGGTGGAACACAGCAAGGCAGGCAGCATCAGGAGGGACAGACAGGAGGCTGGGGGAACACAGCAAGGCAGGCAGCATCAGGAGGGACAGGCAGGAGGCTGGGGGAACACAGCAAGGCAGGCAGCATCAGGAGGTGGAGAAGTCGACGTTTCAGGTTAATCCATCTTCAGGACTGGGGGGGGGGGTGGTTGGTGTCGGGGTGAGCTGCAGATAAAGGGGCTGGCGGGGGCAGAGTGGTGAAGTGGGGATAGGTGAAGACAGATAGAGGGTACAACCTGGTTGGTCGATGGGAGGAATGAATCCGGTTGGTGGCTGGGAGGAGTGGAAGGGAGGGGGAGGGGCTGGGAAGGGAGTCGGCGGCTGGGAAGGGAGGTTATTTGAAATTAAGAAACTCAATGTTGCATCGACTTCTGCACCTCCTGATGCTGCCTGCCTTGCTGTGTTCCCCCAGCCTCCTGCCTGTCCCTCCTGATACTGCCTGCCTTGCTGTGTTCCCCCAACCTCCTGCCTGTCCCTCCTGACACTGCCTGCCTTGCTGTGTTCCCCCAGCCTCCTGCCTGTCCCTCCTGATGCTGCCTGCCTTGCTGTGTTCCCCCAGCCTCCTGCCTGACCCTCCTGATACTGCCTGCCTTGCTGTGTTCCCCCAACCTCCTGCCTGTCTACTTTGGATTCCAACATCTGCAGTTTTTTTTGTCCTTTCCATGACATCTCTATAATGTAGAAACAGGCCATTTGGCCCCATGCGTTCACACTGACCCTCCAAAGAGAAACCCACCCTATCCCCCTGCAAGCCCCATGGCTAATCCACCTAGCTTATGCATCCCTGGACACTATGGGCAATGTAGCATGGCCAATCCACCCTGACCTGCACATCTTTGGATTGTGGGAGGAAACCGAAGCACCCAGAGGGAACCCTCACAGACACGGGGAGAATGTGCAAACTTCACACAGACTGTCGCCCGAGGCTGGAATCGAACCCAGGTCCCTGGTGCTGTGAGGCAGCAGTGCTAACCACTGAATCATCCACAATGCAGCATAACTTTTTCTCAGAAGGAATGTGACACAAACCCACACCTCCGTAGGGACTGGAGCCATAACCTTGTACCTTCGAATGCGCAGCGATACTACCTTGTTTTTCTGTTTCGGTACTTGTTTTTCGGACAGCAGACAATTGAGGAACAATTCGCCGGATGATATCCTTTCTGTTTTTACCTCTTCGGCCATAAGATGATGAGATGTAGGAGCAATGGTAGGCCATTCAGCCCGCTTGGTCGGCTCTGCCATTCGATGAGATTGTGGCCGATCTGATAATCCTCATCTCCACTTCTCCTGCAATTCCCCCCTGACTATCGATTCCCTTGCCAATTAAAAATCTAACTCAGCTTTGAATATACTTCACAACCTGACCTTGGCCTATCCGTGTGGAGTTTGTATGTTCTCCCTATGGGTTTCCTTCAGGTGTTGTGGTCTCCTCCCACAGTCAAAAGATGTGCAGTTAGGTGGACTGGCCATGCATCCAGAGGTATGCAACCTGGGGGGATTAGCCATGAGAAATGCATGGGGAATGAGGAGGGATGTGCTTTGAAGGGTCAGTGTGGACTTGATGGGCTAAATGGCCAGTCTGACTAACACGAACATACAAACAGGGAATAAGAGGAGACAGCTTGGCCTTTCAAACCTGCTGCGCCATTCAATTAGATCGTGGCTGGTCTGATTTTAACCTCGACTCTACATTCCTGCACATCCCTTGATGATCTTTCACCCCTCGGTCATCAAGAATCTCTCTCCCTCTGCCTTAATAATATTTAAAGATCCGGCATCCACTGCCTTTTGAGGAAGGCATATCCGAAGACTCACAGCCATCTGAGAGAAAATTATTCTCCCCATCTCTGTTTCAAATGGCCTGCTTCCATACTGATGGGGTGGTTGTGGAAATTATGTCCCTGCTTGTGGGAGAATGTACAACTGGGGGTCACTGTTTAAAAATAAGGGGTGCCCATTAGTCAGACTGGCCACCCGTCGCATCCAGTAAAAACCCTGCAATGGACCGGAGTCATTTAAGCGGACGTTTATCTTCCCGGGCCTAAGAATAAAACAAGCCTCCAATTCAAGAGTTGCGCGCTGAGACCATAGCGAATCCCATCGAAGGCATGGACAGGACATCCTCACTTCGAAAATAAGTAGTTTGCATTTATTAACTATTTATGATCTCAAATGACAGCACAGCAATCCCCTCACAGCATCAGAAGGACAATATAGAGCCGCACGTTCGCAAAAGGTTAAAAGCATGGTGTGAAATTGAACTCAGCGTATGTTCAGCAGGTCTTGAGCAAGTGCTCTGGAGTCCTTCACAGGGAAGCTGGAGAGAACGCTCAGACGTAGCTTGATAGGACCAACTCGACTGTTAAAAAAAAAGTTTGCTTTTCAATCATAAATACATATCTTAGAATGACTTGTCTCTCTCTCTCTCTTTGACCTACCAATGGCAATCCTTCCATGGCACATCAACACGCTGGCAAGAAACGCTTACTAGACTCTTTTCGACACGGATTTAACATTGACATAAGTTAACGGGATGTCTTTACACAGTTGCCAATGTGTGCAGGGTGGTGCTCCGACCCATCTCGGCTTTTACTCCCCGCCCGCCGCTGCGCCAACAGCCCCAGGTTTGTAAAGTGCTATTCTGAAAACAGACAGCAAGCTTTCCGATGACTCCTACCCTCCGCTCCCCTCCCAGCTCTCCACCCCATCCCCGTGCACCACCCCCAACCCCTTTAGAAAACGACACCGCCCACCGCCCCCAGACTCCCCCAACCCCGCTCCGACCCCCCCCCGCCCCCTTTAATCCAAGTCTATGGAGATGCAGCGGCAATCCTTCACCAGTTGGATCCTTCTGCGTTTCGATGGAGGCCGGAGGCTGGGGCAGTTGAAGGTGACGGTGACGCTGTTGAACTTCTTGGGCTTGCAGAAGGAGCAGGAGCGGAAGGGCTCCCCGCCGTGCTCGTGGCTCGGGATGTAGAACGAGTTGCACTGGCCGTAGCAGAAGCGGTTGATCACGGTGCGGCTGATGCAGCCCTCCTCCTTCAGCGTCTGGGTGAGCGGGTGGGACTTGCACCAATCCCGCCGCACGTTCCGGCGCTCTGTGACGATCAGCGCTTGGTTCGAATCCAAGATGGCTTCCTTGTCCTTCGCCTTGCGTGGCCGGCCCGCGTCACCACGGTGACCTTTCCCCGGAGACGGAACTGCGCCGGGAGCCCCTCCACGTTCAGTGGTCTCTTCAGCGCAGGATAGGCCGGAAATTATTAATAATGTCAGGATACTGTAAAACATGCTGTAGGGAGAGAAACATAAACCAGGGAGAATATTAAAACTGATGTGTTATGCCTCACAGCTACAATGCAATGTGCCTATCCAATCCCTACAGTGTGGAAGCAGGCCATGTGGCCATTGAGTCTACACTGAGCATCTCACCCAGACGTACATCCCTATCGTAAAATCCTGCATTTCCCATGGCTCACCCATCTAGCCTGAACATCCCTGGACACTATGGGCAATTTAGCTTGGCCAATCCACTTAACCTATAAGACCTTAAGACATAGGAGCAGAAATTAGGCCATTCAGCCCATCGAATCTGCTCTGGCATTCAATCATGGCTGATAAGTTGCTCAACCCCATTCTCCCTGTAACCCTTGATCCCCTTGATACTCAAGAACCTATCTATCTCAGTCTTAAATGTATTCAATGACCTGGCCTCCACAGCCATCTATGGCAATGAATTCCATAGATTCACCACTCTTTGGCTGAAGAAGCTTCTCTTAATTTCCATTCTAAATTTCTCTTTAAACTAAGGCTGTGCCCTCAGGCCCTAGTCTCCCCTACCCATGAAAACGTCATCCCAACATCCCCCCTGTCCAGGCTGTTCAGTAAGTTTCAATTAGATCCACCCTCATGCTTCCAAGTATACACCATCCTTGGGCTGTGGAAGGAAACTGGAGGACCCAGAGGAAACCCACACAGACATGGGGAAAAAGTGCAAACTCCACACAGACCATCAGCCAAAGCAGTGCTTACCACTGAGCCATCCCTGCTGCAAGTCTCAATGAAAGGGATATTCAGCATCATATTGACTTGCATCAGGGGCGGTGGGGGGAATGGAGGGGGCAGTGGGGTGAGTTGCATTCTCGAGGAGAAAGTGAGGTCTGCAGATGCTGGAGATCAAAGTTGAAACTTTATTGCTGGAACAGCACAGCAGGTCAGGCAGCATCCAGGGAACAGGAGATTCGACGTTTCGGGCACAGGCCCTTCTTCAGGAATGAGCAGAGAGTGTTCAGCAGGAGAAGATAAAAGGTAGGGAGGAAGGACTTGGAGGAGGGGCGTTGGAAATGTGATAGGTGGAAAGAGGTCAAGGTGAGGGTGATAGGTCGGAGTAGGATGGAGGCGGAGAGGTCAAGAAGAAGACTGCAGGTCAGGAAGGCGGTGCCGGGCTGGAGGGATCCGGCTGAGACAAGGTGGGGGGAGGGGGGATGAAGAAACTGGTGAAGTCCAAGTTCATCCCCTGCGGTTGGAGGGTTCCCAGTCGGAAGATAAGACGCTCCTCCTCCGACCGTCGGGTTGTTGTGGTTTGGCGGTGGATGAGTCCAATGACCTGCATATCCTCGGTGGAGTGGGAGGGGGAGTTGAAATGCTGTGCTACAGGGTGATTGGGTTGGTTCGTCCGGGTGGCCCAGAGGTGCTCTCTGAATCGCTCCGCAAGTAGGCGGCCTGTCTCCCCAATATAGAGGAGGCCACACCGGCTGCAGCGGATGCAGTAGATGATGTGGGTGGAGGTGCAGGTGAATCTGTGGCGGATATGGAAGTTTCCTTTGGGGCCTTGGAGAGAAGTGAGGGGGGAGGTGTGGGCGCAAGTGTTGCACCTCCTGCGGTTGCAAGGGAAGGTGCCGGGAGTGGAGGTTGGGTCGGTGGGGGTGTGGATCTGACAAGGGAGTCGCGGAGGGAGTGGTCTCTACGGAAAGCTGATAGGGGAGGGGAGGGAAATATATCCTTGGTGCTGGGGTCTGTTTGGAGGTGGCGGAAGTGACGGCGGATGATGCGCTGTACATGGAGATTGGTGGGGTGGTAGGTGAGGACCAGTGGGGTTCTGTCCTGGTGGCGGTTGGAGGGGTGGGGCTCAAGGGCGGAGGAGCGGGAAGTGGAGGAGATGCGGTGGAGGGCACCGTCGACCACGTCGGGGGGGAAATTGCGGTCCCTTGCAACCGCAGGAGGTGCAACACTTGCGCCCACACCTCCCCCCTCACTTCTCTCCAAGGCCCCAAAGGAAACTTCCATATCCGCCACAGATTCACCTGCACCTCCATCCACATCATCTACTGCATCCGCTGCAGCCGGTGTGGCCTCCTCTATATTGGGGAGACAGGCCGCCTACTTGCGGAGCGATTCAGAGAACACCTCTGGGACACCCAGACGAACCAACCCAACCAACCTGTAGCACAGCATTTCAACTCCCCCTCCCACTCCACCGAGGATATGCAGGTCATTGGACTCATCCACCGCCAAACCACAACAACCCGACGGTCGGAGGAGGAGCGTCTTATCTTCCGACTGGGAACCCTCCAACCGCAGGGGATGAACTTGGACTTCACCAGTTTCTTCATCCCCCCTCCCCCCACCTTGTCTCAGCCGGATCCCTCCAGCCCGGCACCGCCTTCCTGACCTGCAGTCTTCTTCTTGACCTCTCCGCCTCCATCCTACTCCGACCTATCACCCTCACCTTGACCTCTTTCCACCTATCACATTTCCAACGCCCCTCCTCCAAGTCCCTCCTCCCTACCTTTTATCTTCTCCTGCTGAACACTCTCTGCTCATTCCTGAAGAAGGGCCTGTGCCCGAAACGTCGAATCTCCTGTTCCCTGGATGCTGCCTGACCTGCTGTGCTGTTCCAGCAATAAAGTTTCAACTGAGTTGCATTCTCACTGGATTCATAATCCAGGGGCTTCAGCTAATTATCTAAGGACATAGGTACAAATCCCTCAGTAGGCATGAGTGAAATATCCATGTAATTAACAAGATTATGGAATTGGAAACGGGTCACATTAATGCTGACCATGAAACTGCTATCAATTGTCATTAAAACACCATCAGGGAAGGAGATCTGCTGTACCTATTCGGTTTGGTCTACATGTGATTCCAAACCCGCAGCAATGTGGGTGATTCTGAAGTGCCCTCTGAAATGTCCGAGCAAGCCACTCAGTCCAGGGGCATTTAGAACATAGAACATAGACAAGTACAGCACAGAACAGGCCCTTTGGCCCACGATGTTGTGCCGTGGTTTAATCCTAATGTAAAATAGAGTAATTTAACCTACGCACTCCTCAACTCACTGCTATCCATGTGCATGTCCAGCAGTCGCTTAAATATTCCCAATGACTTCGCTTCCACCACCACAGCTGGCAACACATTCCATGCACTCACAACTCTCTGTGTAAAGAACCTACCTCTGACGTCTCCTTTATACCTTCCTCCTAATATCTTCAAACTATGACTTCTCGTACCAGTCAATCCTGCCTTGGGCATTTGAGGGATGGGCCTGGCTTTGGCAGCGATGCCCGCATCCCATGAAAGATTAACACACATACAGACAAAATATTCCCCATACCTTCCGTTCCAAAATGAGCTGTAGCATTTAACTTTCAAGGTAGCACAAGGCCAAGAGTTCTTCCCAAAGGAATATAAGAGACTAGGAAGACATGGTGATCAAATACTGTGACAAAGAGGTAGATTTTAAAGAGAATCTTAAAAGAGCAGGGAAAAGTTGCAAAGTTAGGGGTGGCACGGTGGCTCAGTGGTTAGCACAGATGCCTCACAGGGACCTGGGTTTAATTCTAGCCTCAGGCGACTGTCTGTGTGGAGTTTGAACATTGTCTGAGTGGGTTTCCTCCCACAGTTCAAAGATGTGCAGGTTAGGTGAATTGGATGTGCTAAGTTGCCTGTAGTGTTCAGGGATGAGTAGTTAAGTGCATTAGTAAGGGGTAAACATAGGATAGGGGTTTGGTGGGTTACTCTTCAGAGTGTTGATGTGGACTTGTTGGGCCAAAGGGCCTGTCTCCACACTATAGGGATTCTATGATTTATTACTGCATGGGAAAAGGTCTTTTGGCCCATTGTGTCCATTTAGAGGCTGGGCCTGTTATATCCAGAGCACTGGAGACTGAGGGGTGACCTTATAGAGGTTTATAAAATCATGAGGGACATGACTAGGGTGAACAGGCAAAGGTCTTTCTCCCCAGGTAGGGGCATGGGGATCAGGTGAGAGGGAAAACATCTAAATGGGACTGAAAGGGTAATTTCTTTCTTGCAGAGGGTGTTGGGTGTATGGAATGAGCTGCCACAGGAAGTGGTGGAGGCTGGTACAAATACAACATTTAAAAACCATCTGGATGGGTATATGAATAGGAAAGATTTACAGAGATATGGGCCAAGTGCTGGCAAACGGGACTAGATTAATTTTGGATATCTGGACAGCATGGACAAGTTGGACCGAAGGGTCTGTTTTCGTGCTCACAGGTGGGTTTCCAATACCGTTGAGGATGCAAATTGACAGTCAGGCCTAAGACAGGGAGGAAGCTGGATGTGTCACATAATTACAAGATAACATGTTTCCCATCGAAGTTTAATCCTGGGATTTCTGCACTGATACTCTGACCACACATGACTCAGACTGTGAGTTCACAAAATCCAAACTCTCTTCTGTTCCTTCAAAATGAGGTCCCTGGAATTTAATTTGAAAGGCTTTCAGTGAAATAGATGATTTGCTTATTTGTAATTTGTCCTACCTCCAGTCATCTTTGGTCTTTGCCATTAATCAGGATAGGTCTAAGTCAAATAAAACATCCTCTTTGATTGTAATTTATGTCAGAATGAAAATGAGAAGTCCCATTGTTTGTTCAACTTGGACACACTCCAGGGTCACACAACTCATGTATTTATTTGAACCCATTTCTCTCGCTGGAAGCGCACGAGCATGCAGAGACCTCGTCGTCCCTTGAGAGTTAATTCCAGCTGACACATTAACGCTTAAAATCCCAATTTGGTAAATGCTGAAGTCACTCACGTTTCTGTTATGATGCCAGGTACAAAGTTTCAGGTATAATGAACTATAAGTTCAGGATTTCTAAATCAGATTGATGATTTAGCTTTAGATCTGGATTTAGGTTTTAATTTGACATATATTCAAGTGTGGGATCCAGGAGTATGAGAACAGTGTACACTGTTGCCACACACGGCACCATCTGAGGTACAAAATCTTAGTTGCAGAAATAAAGAAATAAGTTAAAAAGTTCCTTTCTACAGTCTTTTTTACATAAAAGTGGAAAAATAAAGAAATAATGTTAATAAAGAAATAATTCTTGCTCTTTCTTAAGCCACTGGCCTACAGAAATGAATTGATGCAGCTGCAAAGGCAAACACAATAACCTCGAGTCTTTAAAAGGGAGCAGCACTCCGAAAGCTTGTATTTCCAAATCAATCTGTTGGACTATAACTTGTGACTTTTAACTTTGTTCACCCCAGTCCAGTACTGGCACCTCCACATCTTGTGGATGGTACACACTACTGCTATTGGTGGTGGAGGGTGTGGATGTTGAAGGTGGTGGATGTGGTGCCAAGCATGCGGACTGCTGTGGCCTGGGTGGTGTCGAGCTTCTTGAGTGTTGTTGGAGCTGCCCCCATCCAGGGGCAAGTGGGGAGTATTCCCTCACCCTCCTGACTTGTGAAGAATAAGAGGATAGTCACTTGCTGCAAATTATTCACTTTCTGACTTGTTCTTGCAGTTACACTATTAATATGCTGGTCCAGTCAACCCTTGACCATAGGTAACCCTGAAGATGTTGATAATGGCAGATTCAGTGTTAGAACGCAGAATATAAAACTGTACAGCACAGGATCAGGCCCTTCGGCCCACAATGTTGTGCTGAACATGACACCAAATTAAATTAATCCCTTCTGCCTGCCCTTGGTCCATATCCCTCCAACCCTTGCATAGTCATGTGCTTATCTCAAAATCTCTTAAACACCCCTATTGTATCAGCCTCGACCCCCACCCTCAGTAGTGTGCTCCAGACTCCCACCACTCTCTGTATAAAAGACTTGCCCCTCACATCTCCTTAGAACTTCCCCCCCTCACCTTAAATACATGCCCTCAAGTTTGAGACATTTCAACTCTGGGAACAAGATTCTGACCATCAACCTTATCTGTACTTCACATAATTGTATAGGCTTCTGTCAAGTCTCCCCTCAGCCTCCCGAGAAAACAACCCACATTTTTCTAGCCTCTCCTTATAGCTTATACCCTCTAATCCAGGCAGCACCCTAGTAAGCCTCTTCTGCACCCTCTCCAGAACCTCCACATCCTTCCTGTAATGTGGCGACCAGAACTGAACGCAACACTTAAGTGTGGCTTAACCAAAGTCTTACAAAGCTGCAACTTGTCATCCTGACTCTTGTACTCAATTCCCCAACCAATAAAGGCAAGCATGCCATACGCCTTCTTTTACCACTTATCTACTTGCATGGTGACTTTCAAGGAGCTATGGACTTGAACCCCAAGATCCCTTTGCACATCAATGCTGTTGCTCAAGCTAACTGCTGTCCAGGTCTTGCTGTTGCAAACATTTCCCCAATTCTATCATTGCAGTGGAGGGATTGCCATTGATAAAGCAGCTGAAGATGGCTGGGACTAGGCCACTCTGCTAAGAAACACCAACAATAAACAAAGGGGAGGTGATGGTTTGGTGATCTTATTGCTTGGTCCTGTTAATTCAGAGACCCAGGTAATGTCTGGGTTTGTATCCTGCTAAGACAGATGGTAGACGTTAAATCTGGGATTAAGAATCTAATGATGACTACTAGTCTGTTGTTGATTGTCAGGAAAAGCTCATTTGGTTCACTAATGCCCTTTAGGGAGGCAAACAGCCGTCCCATCTGTTCTGGCCTATATGTAACTTCAGATCCACAGCAACATGGTTGACTCTGAACTGCCCTCTGGGACATTTGTCGCTGAAACCTAGGAGTTTGAGAGACGACATTAGAAAGATTTATAAATAATGATGGGTATAGATAGGGTTAATGGTAATTGTCTTTTCCCAAGGATGTGGGATTTTAAGACCGGGGGCACATTCTTAAGGTTAGAAGGGACAGATTTAAAAAAGACATGAGGGGTAAATATTTTACACAGAGGGTGGTTTGCGTGTGGAATGAACTTCCCGAGGAATTGATGGATGTGGGTCCAATTACAACATTTAAAAGACATTTGGATAAGTACATGAATAGGAAAGGTTTGGAGGGATATAGGCCACATGTAGGCAAGTGGGACTAGTTTAGTTTAGGAACATGCTTGGCTTAGACTAGTTGACTGAAGGGTCTTTTTCTGTGTTGTACGACTCTATGACTGGTTGGACCAAAGGGTCTGTTTCCATTCTATGTGACTCTATGACTCGATGGCTGTATAAGAGCAGCCCCAATGTCTTTAGTTTATCCTCAGAACTGAAGCTTCTCATTCCAGAAACCATTCTAGTAAATTGTTTCTGCATTCTCTCCAATGCATTCACATCTTTCCTAAAACGTGGCACCCAGAACTGCACACAATCATCCAAGAAATTATTACTGAGGAAGTGCCACATGATGGCACCACCGATGGGACTTTCTGCCACTTTGGTTATGGTGAAGAATAGAGTGGTGGCACATTAATTGGCTGGATTAGGTTTGTGGACATTCCAATAACTGGGCCATTTTACACGGTAGCAGGTGGGATGACACTGCTTCTGTGCAATTGAACAGTTTGTTGGGAGTGCAGCTCATTCTGGATGTGGTCAGGTATAGAACTTTGGCAGTGTCCAGGATACTCTGCTTCTAGATACTGTGTGTGTGATGAATCGATTTAGCTGAAGATTGGTTCCTGTGGTGGTGGAGATCTCAGTGGGAATCCAAGATGGGTCATCTACTCAACACGTCAGACTGCAGCTTAGTAGAATGAAGGTGCTGTTTCTAACTGCAGCAAGGCCTGGTGCTTAACTCGAGGCCTTTGGTAAATGAAAACAATTTTAAGATGTAGAGCTGTTTCTAAAATCTAGTTAAGTTTGCCTTGATCAATTTAATTAACTGTTGCAATAAACGGCAGTGTTAATCAGGAACAATCAAGTTCTGCAATAAGAAGAACACTACAATTAGTTAATAAAGCTTCTTTTTCTAACCCAACCGTTGATCTCTTTGGGACTGTACAGATATTATTACACACCTCCTGGAGGAAGTAGGACTTTGAATCTCGTTCTCCCAGTCTGAGGGGTAAGGACACTCTCACTGTACCACAAGAGGGCCCTTTTAGATGACTAAATGTATTGTTAGAAATGGTTGTCAATGGCTGACTCAGGCCATTTGGATTTCAGTGAATATAAAGAGTGGAAAAGTGGGAATAATGTTGGGAATAGTATATTTTGGGCAGTACAGACTCAGTGGGCCAAAAGCCCCCTTCTGTACTGTATGACATTGTGATTCTATGAAAGTAGACTCACAAAGCGGGAAGCAGCTTGTCTGAGTGCAGAGGTCAAATGCTTAACTCTCGATATTTCATAATGCAAAGATACTCAGGTTCGGGTGGATTGGCTAAATTGTCCACAGTGTCCAGGGATGTGCAGGCTAGGTGGATTAGACATGGAGAAATACAGGGTTACAGGGATAGGGTAGGGGGTGGGTGGAATGTTCTTCAGAGGGTCGGTATGGACTCAGTGGGCTGAATGGCCTGCTCCCCCACTGTAGGGATTCAATGATTCTATGAAGTGAGAGCATTTGAAGGCAGAGGTACTGAATGGCCTTTAACATACACAAGTTGTCCGAAAGAGGGAGATAGAGTTCATAAGAGCCAAGAACAGAAGTCTGGGGGAGACCTTAAGTGGATGGGTAGCTGATAAATTTATTTTTTATTTTCTCTCTCTCTCTTCAGATTGGCCCAGCTGTTTAATCTGGTATTTGCAAGATGAATTAATTGAAACCTAACTGGTGAAATGAAACAGAACAAAAGTGGCAGTACAGTTGATGCTTAGCAGCTGTAGTATGTGGGAGTGTCTGTGTAATCTATATCAATATAAATTATATATCTATACAAATGATTTAGATGAGAATTATAGAAAGAATGGTTACAGATGTCACCAAGGTTGATGGTATAGTGGACAGTGAAGAAGGTTCTCTAAGATACAAAGAGATCTTGTTCAATTGGGTTAATGGGCTGAGGAGTGGCAGATGGATTTAATTTGGTTAAATGGGAGGTATTCCATTTTAGTAAAACAACCCAAGGCAAGACTTATACAATTAAAACTAGGGCCTTGGGTAGTGTTGTAGAACAGAGAGAGCTAGGGGTTCAGATACATAAATCTTTGAAATTTGTTTCACAGGTAGACATGGTGGTTAAGAAGGTGTTGAGCACAATTGCCTTCCTTGCTCAGACCTCTGAGTATAGGAGTTGTGACGTTATGCTGAGGTTGTACAAGGCAGTATATTAAACTGGGCAGGGTTCAGAAAAAATTTACCAGGATATTGCCAGGAAAGGAGGGTTTGAGCAAAAAAAAAGTTGGTAGTTTTCCCTGGAGCATAGGAGGTTGAGAGGTAACCTTATAGAACATAGAATAATACAGTGCAGAACAGGCCCTTCGGCCCTCGATGTTTTGCTGACCCGTGAACTAATCTCAGCTCATCCTCCTTATAGAGGCTTATAAAATCATGAGGGGCATAGATAAGGTGAGTGGCAGGTGTCTTTTCTCTGTGCAAGGAGATTTCAAAACTAGGGGGAGTATTTTTAAGGGGCAAGGAGAAAGACTTAAAAAAGACACAAGGGGCAATTTTTTACCCAGAGAGAATTGAATTGAAGTGGTTCCTGTGCAGAATGAACTGCCAGAGAAAGTGGTGGATGTGGGTACAGTTACAACATTTAAAAAACATTTGAATAAGTCCATGAATAAGAAAAGTTTGGAGGGCTATGTGCCATGAGCAGGCAGGTGGGACTAGTTCAGTTTGGGATTATGGTCGACATGGACTGGTTGGGCTGAAGGGTCTGTTTCCGTGCTGTATGACTCTATGACTCTATTGCCAGTCTGATTCCAGAACATCTGTTTGAGACTGTAATGAAACTTGGAATAGGAAGGAAAAGATTAGATTAGATCCCTTGCAGTGTGGAAACAGGCCCTTCAGCCCAATAAAACCCACACCGACCCTCTGAAGAGCAACCCACCCAGACCCATTCCACTACACCTAACACTATGGGCAATTCAGTGTGGTCAATTCACCTAATCTGCACGTCTTTGGAGTCTGGGAGTACAGAGAGAATGTGCAAAAACCACCCAGTCAGTTTCCCAAGGTGGGAATTGAACCTGGGTCCCTGGCGCTGTGAGGCAGCAGTGCTAATCGCTGAGCCACCGTGCCTTTCGTTGTTGCAGCCCATTAGGTACCAATGACGTTGGTGCAAAACTTAAAGAGATTCTGCTTCGACAATATGGGCAGCTAGCGGCTAAATTCAAAAGCAGAATCACTCAATACTATCCACACCACAAGAAAATTAGCACTGTGTGAGAGAGTGCTGGATGCAAGTCTCAAAGATTGGTGCGGGTAAAATGGGTTTGAATTCACAGTGCACTTGTACACATACTGGAGAAAGAGGGAGCTGTACGACTGAGGCAGCCTTTACCTGAACTCTGCTTGGACCATTGACTGGGTGAATCAGAATAACTGGACAAAGGGCTTCAAATTGAATAGTGGGGGGAGACAGTTTGTGGGCGATTCGGGAATTCATCGAGACCGGACAAAGGAATAGTGCAGGAATGTGACCTGGATAACAACAACAACAAGACAGCGATAGGAAGGGATAGAACATATGAATATAAAAATGCAGCATGAAACAAAGTCAGTGTAGGCAAAAGTCATTAAATAGACAGAATTAAAGGCTCTGTATCTGATTGTACTCATGGTTCATAATAAACTAGATGGCTTGATATCACAGACAGGGGTTAAAAATCACACAACACCAGGTTATAGTCCAACAGGTTTAATTGGAAGCACTAGCTTTCGGAGCAACGCTCCTTCATCAGGTGATGAAGGAGCGGTGCACCGAAAGCTAGTGCTTCCACTTAAACCTGTTGGACTATAACCTGGTGTTGTGTGATTTTTAACTTTGTAAACTCCAGTCCAACACCAGCATCTCCAAATCATGACAGACAGGGGTAGCATGGTGGCTCAGTGGCTAGCACTGTTGCCTCACAGCCCTAGGGTTCCAGGCTCGATTCCAACCTCGGGCGACTGTCTGTGTGGAGTTTGCACATTCTCCCCGTGTCTGTGTGGGTTTTCTCCCACAGTCCAAAGATGTGCACGTTAAGTGAATTTCCGTGCTAAATTGTCCCATAGTATTCAGAAATGTGTAGGTTAGGGGTAAATATAGGGTAGGGGGATGGGTCTGGATGAATTACTCTATGGAGGGTCAGTGTGGACGTGTTGGGCTGAAGGGCCTGTTTCCACATTGTAGGGATTCTATGTTTCTTAAAAACAAAACTGAGTGTGGTATGAAAAACCATTATAGAGACTTGGTTCCAGATTGAGTATGACTTCAATATTCAAGGAGTTTTGACAATTTGGAGAAAGGAACAGGAGACAATGTAGCTCTGTTAATAAAGGATGATAGCAATACCAGAGTGAGAAATTGTCTCACTCAAAGGATCAAACTCAAATCAGAAATAGCATTGGACATAAAATCATTCTTGGAAATGAGACCCCTGAGAGAAGAAGCACTTTAGGGCCAAGTATACATCAAGAAGGTTTTGAAATGATTATAATCATCATTTTCATCTTCACATAAATTGGACAAATCAAATTAGTAAAAATAGCCTGGAAGATTAGTTCAGAGACTATCTTTCGGAGGATTTCTTCAAACAGCGCATCCTGAAACTAACCAGAGAATAGGTTATCTTATACTTAGGCAGAAGTGATTCCTGATTAAGGGCTTTTGCCCGAAGCATCATTTTTCCTGCTCCTTGGATGCTGACTGACCTGCTGTGCTTTTCCAGCACCACTCTAATCTAGACTTTATCTTACGTTTAGTATGACTGTAAACCTCAAGGTAAAGAAAATTGTTGGTGAAATTGATCACAACATGATAGAATTTCACATTCAATTGGAGGGTGAGAAACGTGGGTCTGAAACTGGGGTTTTTAATATAAATAAAGGTAATTATTGGAGTATGTAAACAAAGTTGAGGGAAATGAAATGGCAAAATAGATTAATTGGAACAATAACAGAATAACAGTGGCAGACTCTGTGGGAATATTTAATAAATTATAATTTAAGAAATTACCTTGAGAAAGAAGGACCATATGAGAATGATATGCCATTTACTAACAAACTTAAGGATGGGACTTAATTGAAAGAAATACAATGCTGTGAAATTTAGTGGAAGTCCAGAAGATTGGGAACATTTTAAAAACTGGCAAAAGATGATCAAAACTAATAAAGAGGGAGAAAATAGAACTCGAGAGAGAACAATAAAGAAATATTACAGCAGTCAATTAAAATTTCTGTAACGATTGGGATCAGGTTGACCTTGTTAGCTATGTAGTACTTGATTAGGGTTGTTAACCTGGGCCAATCAGGACAGCCTTGGCTGACCAATATAACCAGAAGAAAAAAAATTTAAAAAAATATAGAACGAGGAGATTAGAATCTTTTCAGTTCAGGCGACTGACTCCGAGCTGGCTGGCCACAGCCAGTGTCCTGCTGGAGCAGACTTCTCTTGAAGAGAAAATGAGGTCTGCAGATGCTGGAGATCAGAGATGGAAATGTGTTGCTGGAGAAGCGCAGCAGGTCAGGCAGCATCCAGGGAACAGGAGAATCGACGTTTCGGGCATTAGCCCTTCTTCAGGAATCAGGGCTAATGCCCGAAACGTCGATTCTCCTGTTCCCTAGATGCTGCCTGACCTGCTGCGCTTCTCCAGCAACACATTTCCAGACTTCTCTTGAACAAGGAGACATTTGCTTTTCTCTTTCTTTGTTTTTGTGTTTCTGAATGTCTTTCTTTTCACTAAAGCTGTATTCAGCTGCACAAGCAGCCACCACCACCACTGCTCAGAAAGGTATAACCAGAAGAAACAAAAAAAAATTTAAGAAAATAATTAGAAGATTAGAATCTCCTCAGAAAAAAAATATAACCAGAAGATTAAAATCTCTTCAGAAAATAATATAACCAGGAGATTAGAATCTCCTCAGAAAAGAAATAACCAGGACATTAGAATCTCCTCAGAAAAAAATATTAGCAGAAGATTAAAATCTCTTCAGAAAAAAATATAACCAGAAAATTAGCATCTCCTCAGAAATTTTTTTTACCAGATTAGAAACTCCCCAGAAAAAAATATAACCAGGAGATTAGAATCTCCTCAGAAAAAAAATAACCAGAAAATTGGTACCTCCTCAGAAAAAAATTTAACCAGATTAGAATCTCTCCAGAAAAAAATATAGCTAGGATATTAGCATCTCCTCAGAAAAAAAATATTAGCAGAAGATTAAAATCTCCTCAGAAAAAAATATAACTAAGAGATTGGTATCTCCTCAGTTGAGGACTGACTCTGAGCTGGCTGGCCACTGCCAGTTTGTTACTATGGGTTCTGTTTTGAGACCTGATGGCTGATCTTCACAGTTAGCGTGTTACTGTTGTACTGCAGTTCTCACCAGGGAACTGTGGTTTCACCGGCTGGTTGTAGCCTGTGTGCTATTCTTTTTGGTTTCTTTCCAGCAAGGCCACTGGTGAATTTTGTGGCAGGGCTCAGTTCTTGCGCTATGGTTTTCAGTGTCTGCACTTTCCTTTGTGCATCTCCTCAGTTGAGAATTGACTCTGAGCTGGCTGGCCATTGCCAGTGTACTGTGCACTAGTGAACAAAAGATAACTTGGTGATGGGACCTGATCTCTGTGCAATTATTTCATTTCTGTATCTAACATGGAAAAGAATGGCTAAAGTGAGGTGGTGAGACTGAGGAATGAATAATAAGAAACAAACAAGCCAACCCGAGACTTTAAAGAAGTATTTTGCATTAAACTTTATAGGAGACAAAAAAAATTCAAGAATGGTCAAAAATCAAGATGAAAACGTGTGACATTACCATGGCTTTAAGAAGGGTATATTATCCTTTTTTTAAATATTTGAACAGAGGTTTTATAATGAGGTACAGAGCTGCTTACTTGCATCCGATAAAGTAAACAGCTTACGAGGCCATTGGATTTTTAAAAAGTTGGAACAATAGAAGCAGCCTGGATGGGTGAGGTCCAGCTCCCACAGAACCAGGATTTTTAGATTAGATTCCCTACAGTGTGGAAACAGGCCCTTCGGCCCAACAAGTCCACACTGACCCTCCAAACAGCAACCCACCCAAACCCATCTCCCTCTGACTAACGCACCAAACACTAAGAGGCAATTTAGCATGGCCAATCCGCCTGACCTGCACGTCTTTTGGATTGTGGGAGGAAGGTGGAGCACCTGGAGGAAATCCACGCAGACGCAGGGAGAATGTGCAAACTTCACACAGACAGTCAGCCAAGGCTAGGATCAAACCCAGGTTCCTGGTGCTATGAGGCTGCAGTGCTAACCACTGAGCCACCATGTTGCCCTCTAGTTTTAGTTTTTGTTTTTCAGTAGCGGTTGCTGGGGTCTTGAAGCTGAGTTTGGAAGCTGCTGTACATCTTTCCCTGCTACTCTCTCTCTCTCCGCCTCAGAATTTTCTCTTGGAGTTTTCTCTTGATGTTTTGCCTGTGAGACAATCTATGTTACTGAATTTGCCTTTGCCAAGGGTGTGTTTATGCGATGTTACTGTATTGGAACAGTTACTGTTTAGTAGTTAAATAATTAGTGGGCGGCACGGTGGCACAGTGGTTAGCACTGCTGCCTCACAGCGCCAGAGACCCGGGTTCAATTCCCGACTCAGGCGACTGTGTGGAGTTTGCACATTCTCCCCGTGTCTGCGTGGGTTTCCTCCGGGTGCTCCGGTTTCCTCCCACAGTCCAAAGATGTGCAGGTCAGGTGAATTGGCCACGCTAAATTGCCTGTAGTGTTAGGTAAAGGGGTAAATGTACGGGAATGGGTGGGTTACGCTTCGGCGGGTCGGTGTGGACTTGTTGGGCCGAAGGGCCTGTTTCCACAATGTAAGTAATCTAATCTAATCTAATTCGTTATTCTGATAAGTTTTCCAATAGTGTTAAGTTATTCCAATTTCTTCTTTCTTTTGTTGCATTTTAACTATAGTGTTTGAATAAAGTATGTTTTACTTCAAGCCTGGTCGTTTGATCAGTCAAATTGCATCTGGAACCTAATGCCCTTAAAATAAGAAAGTATTAGGGTCTAAGCTATCTTCTTAATATAGTTTGAGGGGCATTTAAAGGGAGGGAGGAACTTAACACAATCAGTAGATCAAGAGGGCTAATGCACCCAGGTAATTCATGATGTTAAAGGCTGACAGGTCCCTTGAACCCGATAACTAATGTTGTGTGATGTAAAAGAAGTGGCTGTAGAGACGGTAGAAGCGTTGGTTAGACAATAGACAATAGACAATAGGTGCAGGAGTAGGCCATTCAGCCCTTCGAGCCTGCACCGCCATTCAATATAATCATGGTTGATCATTCCTAATCAGTATCCTGTTCCTGCCTTATCTCCATAACCCTTGATTCCACTATCTTTGAGAGCTCTATCCAACTCCTTCTTAAATGAATCCAGAGTGTGGGCCTCCACTGCCCTCTGGGGCAGAGCATTCCACACAGCCACCACTCTCTGGGTGAAGAAGTTTCTCCTGAGCTCTGTCCTAAATGGTCTACCCCTTATTTTTAAGCTGTGTCCTCTGGTTCGGCACTCACCCATCAGTGGAAATATGTTTCCTACTGCCAGAGTGTCCAATCCTTTCATAATCTTATACGTCTCAATCAGATCCCCTCTCAATCTTCGAAACTCAAGGGTATATAAATCCAGTCGCTTCAGTCTTTCAGTGTAAGGTAATCCTGCCATTCCAGGAATTGATCTCGTGAACCTACGCTGCACTCCCTCAATAGCCAGAATGTCTTTTCTCAAATTTGGAGACCAGAACTGCACACAGTACTCCAGGTGTGGTCTCACCAGGGCCCTGTACAGCTGCAGAAGAACCTCTTTGCTTCTATACTCAATTCCTCTTGTTATGAAGGCCAGCATGCTATTAGCCTTCTTCACTACCTGCTGTACCTGCCTGCTTGCCTTCATTGACTGGTGTACAAGAACACCCAGATCCCAGATGTACTGCCCCTTTACATAAATTGATTCCATTGAGGTAGTAGTCTGCCTTCCTGTTCTTGCTACCAAAGTGGATAACCATACATTTATCCACATTAAACTGCATCTGCCATGCATCTGCCCACTCACCTAACTTGTCCAGGTCACCCTGTAATCTCCTAACATCCTCATCACTTTTCACCCTGCCACCCAGCTTTGTATCATCAGCAAATTTGCTAATGTTATTGCTGATACCATCTTCTATATCATTAACATATATTGTAAAAAGCTGTGGTCCCAGCACGGATCCCTGCGGTACCACACTGGTCACTGCCTGCCATTCTGAAATGGAGCCATTTATCACTACCCTTTGTTTCCTATTAGCCAACCAATTTTCAATCCAATCTAGTACTTTGCCCCCAATACTATGCACCCTAATTTTACTCACTAACCTCCTGTGTGGGACTTTATCAAAAGCTTTCTGAAAGTCCAGGTACACTACATCTACTGGATTTCCCTCATCCAACTTCATAGTTACATCCTCAAAAAATTCAAGAAGATTAGTCAAGCATGATTTCCCCTTCATAAATCCATGCTGACTCTGTCCTATCCTGTTACTACTATCCAGATGTGCAGTAATTTCATCCTTTATAATAGACTCCAGCAACTTGCCCACCACTGAGGTCAGACTAACTGGTCTATAATTACCTGCTTTCTCTCGCCCACCTTTCTTAAAAAGTGGTATAACATTAGCCACCCTCCAATCCTCAGGAACCGACCCCGAATCTATTGAACTCTGGAAAATAATCACCAATGCATCCACGATTTCCCGAGCCACCTCCTTCAGTACCCTGGGATGCAGACCATCAGGCCCCAGAGACTTATCAACCTTCAGACCTAACAGCTTCTCCAACACCAAATCCTGGCAAATATAAATTCCCTTAAGTTCAGGTCCTTCAGCCACTGTTACCTCAGGGAGATTGCTTGTGTCTTCCCAAGTGAACACAGATCTGAAGTACCCATTTAATTCCTCTGCCATTTCTTTGTTCCTAGTAATATATTCCCCTGTTTCTGTCTTCAAGGGCCCAATTTTTGTCCTAACCATTTTTTTGCCTTGCACATACCTAAAAAAGCTTTTACTATCCTCCTTAATATTCTTGGCCAGTTTACCTTCGTACCTCATTTTTCCTCTGCGTATTTCCTTCTTAGTAATCCTCTGTTGCTCTTTAAAAGCTTCCCAGTTCTCAGTTTTCCCACTTATCTTAGCTATGTTATACTTTTTCTCTTTTAACTTTATATATTTCTTTACTTCCCTCGTCAGCCACGGCCGCCCATGTCTCCTTCTGGGATCTTTCTTCCTTTTAGGAATGAACTGATCCTGCAACTTCTGCATTATACACAGAAATATCCGCCATTGTTCCTCCACGGTCAACTCTGCTAAGGTATTGCACCATTGAACTTTGGCCAGCTCCTCCCTCATAGCTCCATAGTTCCCTTTATTGAACAGAAGTACTGTCGCTTCCGACTGTACCCTCTCCCTCTCAAATTGCAGATTGAAGCTTATTGTATTATGGTCACTACTTCCCAATGGCTCCTTCACTTCGAGGTCTCTGACCAATTCTGGTTCGTTACACAATACCAGATCCAGAATTGCCTTCTCCCTGGTCGGCTCCAGCACCAGCTGCTCTAAGAATCCATCTCTGAGGCACTCCACAAAGTCTCTTTCTTGTGGCCCAATACCATCCTGATTGTAATCTTTCAAAATTCCATCAATTGTAGAAAGGTCCTAATGGATTGGGCGGGCCACAGAAGATAGCACGTCCCTTCAAGAAAGGAGAATGATGGAAAGCTGGAAACTGGAGGTCACATCCACCACTGAGAAAGTCCCAGAATTGATTATTTACTACAGAATTGTTCCAGGAGACCATTCATGCCTGCTCTGGTTTAGGTAGCGGGGCTTATAGAAAATGGCAAAGCAATCAGGCAGCGTCTACATGGTTTTGTGAAAGGGAAGCCATGTTTGACAAATTTATTTTAGTTCTTCAAAGAAGTAACAAACAACGTGGATAAAGGAAAGCCTTTAGATATAGTTTGTTTGGATGTCCAAAAGGCATTTAATAAGTTGCTCTATAAAAGGTTACTCCACAAGATAAGAACTCATGCTTTTAGGGGAGATCCATCAGCATCAATAAAGGATTGGCTGACTAAAACGCAACAGAGAGTTAGAATAAATGATTTATTTTCAGGTTGGCTAACTTTAAAATGTAGAACAGTACTGATATCACTGCTGGGGCTTCAAGTAGTTACAATGTTATATGAATGATTTGAATGATGACAAAATCTGTATTTTGACAAATTTGTTGATGGCTCAGGGGTTAGCACTGCTACCTCACACTGCCAAGGACCCAGGTTTGACTCCACTCAGTGGGCACCCATCTGGGTGGAGTTTGCACATTTTTCCCGTGTTTCTGCTGGGTGCTCTGGTTTCCTCTCACAGTCCAAAGTAGTGCAGGTTAGGTAGATCGGCCATGCTAAATGTGGGGTTGCTGGGACAGGATGAGGTGGGTCTGTGTGGGATGCTCTTTGGAGGGTTGATGCAAACTTGGATGGGCTGAATGGCCTCTTTCTGCCCACTATAGGGATTCCAGTCTTGTGAAGTGTTCCATGTTGGCGAGGTCCATCTGACACTTTGGGCAGCATCTTAAACCTCAGTTGCTCTCATATCAAAGGTTGTGAGGCAAGAACCATCAATTCCAAGTGTATCTTGAGACCAAAGGAAATGGCTGAGATAGGAGAAAGTTGGCCCTCCAGCTCGCAGACAGAGACCTGCAGCTTGGGGTGGAGAGGAGAACAATTCTCTTGACTCTGGTCTCTTGTACCCAGCTACAATTTTAACCCCAGATCACAGGCAGGTCCATGGTCAGCTGAAGTGTGCACCTTAAGAAAGTCTATGCCCTTTGGCACTCCTTAAGGAGCCAGCCCACATTCTCTCAAAGTCAGCCAGTGCACACACCTCCCACCAAGACTCATGCTCTAATCGCTGTCATCTTCCCTCAACGCATCTCATCCTCCTGATCTATGAACCTCTGCACTTCCCACTCACTCAACACCACCCAGGGCCCAACCATTAATTGTACAAGTATGCCCTTGTTTGTTTTACCAAAATGCAACAGGGTCCGAGAGTCACAGAGATGCACAGCACGGAAACAGACCTTTCAGTCCAACTCGTCCATGCCAATCAGATATCCTAAATTAATCTAGTCCCACTTACTAGCACACCTCGCATTTAACCAAATTAAGCTCCATCTGCCACTCCTCAGCCCATTGACCCAATTGATCAAGATCCCTTTGTAATCTTAGAGAACCATCCTCACTGTCCATTCCAGCACCAATTTTAATGTCATTTGCAAACCTGCTACTATGCCTCCTATATCCTCACCCAAATCTATTGGATGTCTCCCCTCTTGGAAGAATTGAGAATTAGGAGCTGTTTAAATAAAGTGTCTACCAGTTAAGTCAGGGATGTAGAGGAATTTCTTCTCTTTGAGGACTTTTAGCCTGTGGAATTCTCTTCAATCGAGAGCAGGTTGAGTAAATGGCTCATTGAGTCATCCAGTCTTAGATGGACAGGTTTTTGAATGAGCAGCTAATCGATTATGGAAATTGGCAGGAAAGTGAAATGCAGGCCCTGATCAGATCACCCATGACTGGACTGACTGACAGAACAGGCTGGAAAGGTTGAATAGCCTAGTCCTGTTCCAATTTCTTATGTTGTTATGATATTTCTTTTGTACTCACTGCCAGGGCTTCACCATCTTTGAAGATGGGGATGTTTGTGGGACCTGCTCCTGTGGTAATTGTCTGATTGTTCACTGTCATTTATGAGTAATGTTCCTGCTGAGTTGATGGGATGTATAATTGTGCAGCAGCCTGCAAGGTATCGCACAGGTCTGGTTCAGAGAACAAAAAAACACACACAAAAAAAATGCCCAGCAAATAGAACATAGAACATTACAGCGCAGTAGAGGCCCTTCAGCCCTCGATGTTGTGCCAACCTGTGAAACTAATCTGAAACCTATCTATCTTACACTGTTCCATTTTCATCCACATGTTTATCCAAATAACCTTCAGAGGGAACATTGCTCATCTCTGAATGTGGTAAAGCTTTGATCTGATCCAATGATTCAGCACGGTTGCTCAGTGGTCAGCAATGCTGCCTCACAGCGCCTGGGACCTAGGTTCAATGCCAGCCTCAGGCGATCATCTGTGTGGAATTTGCACATTCGCCCTGTGTCTGTATGGATTCACTCAGGTTTCCTCCCACAATCCAAAGATGTGTCGGTTAGATAGATTAGTCATGCAGTGGCCAGGGTGGTGCAGGCTAGATGGGTTAGCCATGGGAAATGCAGCAACTGGGGAGATGCCTTTCAGAGATTTGATGGGCCAAATGGCCTGTTTCTGAACTGTAGGGATTCTATGATTTTGGGATCACTTGGCTGTGTTTCTAGCTTAATGGTTTTATCATTTAACGTGAATGAAATCCTTTGGTTTAGGTCCCTATTATCTTTGGCTCTTATTCACACGTATAACTTTTTCGAAGGGTGGTTTCACTTGAAGGTGACCTCTCACTCTCCTCACGGCATGAGCTGGCAGATCTCCACATGACTGGGGGGGGTCCACCGCAGGAACCTGTCACCACCCTTAAATGGGCATGGAGTATGTTAGCTGAAACTTTATTGCTGGAACAGCACAGCAGGTCAGGCAGCATCTAGGGAACAGAAGATTCGACGTTTCGGGCACATGCCCTTCTTCAGGAATGAGCAGAGAGTGTTCAGCAGGAGAAGATAAAAGGTAGGGAGGAGGGACTTGGAGGAGGGGCGTTGGAAATGTGATAGGTGGAAAGAGGTCAAGGTGAGGGTGATAGGTCGGAGTAGGATGGAGGCGGAGAGGTCAAGAAGAAGACTGCAGGTCAGGAAGGCGGTGCCGGGCTGGAGGGATTCGGCTGAGACAAGGTGGGGGGAGGGGGGATGAAGAAACTGGTGAAGTCCAAGTTCATCCCCTGTGGTTGGAGGGTTCCCAGTCGGAGTATGTTAGACAATGCCCCATAAATGGATAACCAGCTCAGGGGCCTCTAAAAGGGGGATAGAAGCCAACAAATGGGACTGGTTCAGTTTAGGACCCCTGCTTGGCATGGATGAGTTGGGCCGAAGGACCTGTTTCCCTGCTGTATGACACTATGACTCTAAGCGAGTGTAAGGGAGTGTTCCCTTCTCTGTAAATATGTGGCAATAAAGTTTGCGTGCATGCAGTCTGCAATCTTTGAGGAGTATTGAAACTACTCTGGCTCAGTAACACATAAGACAGGGCTCCCAAAGGAGCCTCTTACATAGTTCCTCCGACTAACATGCAGATAGACTGGCTCAAGACGGCTGGAAAGGGTGGGGGTTGGATTGACGCATATTGACAAAAGCAACTCCACCTTAATTGGGAAATCAAATGGAATGTTTCCCTTTACTGCCATGGGAATGGAGTATAAAATTAGACAAGATTCGATAGAGTGGTGCTGGAAAAGCACAGCAGGTCAGGCAGCATCCGAGCAGCAGGAAAATCGATGTTTCGGGCAAAAGCCCTTCATCAGGAATTCTTGAGCAAGGGCTTTTGCCCG